>NC_069701.1:40360678-40663709 GCF_023699985.2 Odocoileus virginianus
TTTCTTCTTTATTGATATTTAAGCAGCACTGATAACACCTCTTTGATAAAAGGAAAACAAAACTTCCAGCGGAGATAAAGGAATGTCCGTGTTCTTTGTCCGCGGTCCTGGGAAGGAGCGTTCCGCGGCCCATGTTATTTTCTCGCTGGAATGTGACAAAGGAGGAGTGAAATATTTGTCCAGCTTGTTTCTCATCAATGGGACATTCCAATAACCACCAGCCGTGCTGACCCTTTCTCCCCAGAACACCCCAGAGGGAGCCACTACTCTGGCTAATCTGTGGTGGAAGAGTCCTGGCTCACTGGCTGAACCGGGCGGGGGCGGCGGGTAGGGGACCCTTGTGTGTGGGTCCCTGTCAACCGCAGGCCTGCTGTTGCGTCTGGTCTGTGTGAGGCTGACCCTGAGGCTCCAGTACATGCCAGACCCCTGGGCCCGTGGGGCTTTATTCTCTCTCTTGCCTGGGAGAAACGGCTAATTATCCCATTTTAGAGGCGGAGACTGAGGGTCCGAGTGGATCTGGGAGACTTACTCAAGGTCTCACAACTTTCCCGTCCAGCTCCGAGGGCCAGAGCCGGAGGGGCTGCCCTTCTCCTGGTCATTCTCTCCCTGAGTCCCCTTGGCCTTGCCCAGCAGGCCGTGTGTTTGAGAACAGTGCCTCCTGGGCCTGATCATCCATTGTGTTTCCCCGGAAGTGATGACAGCCGGATGTGACTGTCTCCCCTCAGCTGAGACACAAGCCCAGAGCTGCCGCTGTGGTTCGGGTCCCTCTTGATCGGTACGGTGCCCCCACCGCACACCCCCTCCTCCAGATCAGCCCACTCCCAGTTGTCTCTGATACCAGCTGCCACCGTACCACTGACCGCTGGTCTTACAGAACGCAGGTGCCTGGTGGGAGTCAGACTGGCCTGGGGGGGCAGCCAGTTTGAGACGGCCTCTGATGATGCGGGCCTGTTGGTAGTCACCCCTGGGTAGCCCCCTCCCCACCTTGAATAAGGCTCACCTGGTATCCAATAGGATGCAGTGGGAAGCTGGAACATGATCCCCAGGGCCAAGTCACAAAAGGTTATTATGGCTTCTGCCTTGATCTCTTCAACTGCTCACTCCGGGGTAAACCATGCGTGACATTGGGAGGACACTCAAGCATCCCCATGGAGAGGCCCAGGTGGCAAGGTCCCTATTCCTCATGCCAACAGCCAGGTAAAGAAGCCGTCCTGGAGGTGAATACTCCAGCCCCACTCAAGCCTTCGGATAACTGTAGCCCTGGCTGCTATCTTGCCACCTGTCTCCTAAGAGATTCTGACCCAGAACCTCCCAGTCTAGCGGCTCCCAGGTCCTTGACCCATAGAAACGGTGGGAGGTAATAATAATTTGGTGTTTCCTCGTTTTGGGCTAATTTTTTATACAGCAAGAGATAACTAACACATGAGCTTTGAACTGTGTGCTTCTCCTTATGAACTGAGTCACCTGTTTCCCTCCTTTACAAGACAAGCTTAACCATAACCCCCTTAGGGGAATGTGCTGAGAACCAAATGGGATAGAGCCTCCACTGTGCCCAGCATCCCCAGGGGCCATGGAGATGCTGTGACTGTTGCCTGTGTGGGGCTCTGTCCTCCCTGCCTGGGGTGTCAGCACCCGTGAGCAGGACCACCTTCTTATATCCCTTTTATGCCCTGCCCCCCCCCACCACACGCACACACGCACTCACACTCACATACACACAAAATCCCCTGGCCCAGTGCCTGGCACAGGACTGAAGGAGGATCTGCTGTGATCACTGCTGCAGAACCAATGAATGAATAAATGTTTCCTTTTATTTTTTTAATCTTTAAAATTGTTTATTTATTTGGCTAGGCTGGGTCTTAGTTGTGGCACGCGGGACCTTTGATCTTTGTTGAGGCATGCAAACCCTTAGTTGCGGCATGTGGGATCTAGTTCCTTGACCAGGAATCAAACCCAGGCTCCTTGCTTTGGGAGTACAGTCTTAGCCACTGGACTACCAGGGAAGTCCCCGAAATGTTTTTTGTAATTAAAATATTTTAATGGTGATCAAATAAAAGTAACAAAAATTTTACCCCGTTAATCACTTTCACGTCCAGTTCAGTAGTGTGTAAGTACGTTCACACTGTTGAGCAGCCGGTCTTCAGAATTTTTTCCTCTTTCTAAACAGACACTCTGTCCCCATTAAACAGCAAGTCCTCACCCCCTCCCCCAGCCCCTGGCACTACCGTCCTACCCGCTGTCTCTGGGACCCTGACTCCTCAAGGGACCACATGTACGTGGACGCAGGTTTCACGGCATACGGTGCTCTCTGAGTCCACCCACGTTGGAGAATGTGTCAGAATGCATCCTTCCTCTTGGAGGCTGAGTAATACTCCACAGTGAATGGTTTCTCCATCCGTGTTCCTTTCCCCCCAACCATGAAACCGTCAGGGTCAGGCATGAAGTCTTACTTATCTGCTTGTTCCCAGCCCGTATCTTGGAACTTGGCCCTGAACCAGCCTGACTCAAGATGTATTTATGGAAGAAATGACGGAGGTCCAAACGCCTGGGTCTGTGTCCCGGTTCTGCCTCTTGCAGGCGGCTTGCCCTCTCTGAGCCTCCGTTTCCTCCTCCATGGAATGGGGATGGTGACTCAGGGGGCAGCTGGGGTCCGAGGTGATGACTGTGCTGTTGGGTATGCAGGAAGCGTAGAAGCTTCCTGATTCTACCCCTGAGGTCTGAAATGGTGATGCCCCTTTGCCTGACCCTGGCCTGACCCGATGGCCACTCATCCGGGGGTTGGGCTTGGTGGCCAGTCTGTAGTTTCAACATGGCAGCACAGGATACTTTAATTACCACCTGTCTTCTGAGATAAAGCTGGTAGGTCCCACACTCCAGACTCAATAATTCCATTGATAAGACCCCAGGGCTGAGTGGAAATGTCTTATGCCCAGGAATGCCACTAAAAATGACAGCAGGGGAGAAATTAGACCCAAATTTGCTTTGAGCAAAGTGTAATTTCAGATACAGGCTGATAAACTTCTCTGGGTGGGGGCTAAAGGCTCTGGAATTCCAACCGAACCTGGATGAGACGGCAAAGAATCGGGAGAGCAGACTTCGTGTAGTGAGAACACGAGCTGTGACCTTGGATGGTCTGCATTAAATCTCAGCTCAGCTGCTGGCTTCTTAGGTGACCCTGGGGACCTCGCTGAACTGCTCTGAGCCTCAGTTTCTCCATCTGTAAAACGGGGATGTTAATGGTTCCCACCATTGCAGGGGACAGGGGTGTGGATGGAACACATTGAGGCTGGGGGTGTGCTCCGTAGCCTCCTGGCTGTGTTCTCTCTGGGCCTTGGTGACTTTGTCTGTAAAATGGGGAGGCCCTCCCCCTGCCCTGTAAAATGGCTTGGTGATCCCTTTTCTCCCACTCCCATGACTTAGATGTGGTGATCTGGCCAAGTCGTCTTTCCAGAATGAGGGAGCTTTCCAAATGTGCCTCTTCCAAACTTGGGTCAGCTCCCTCCCCCGAGCTCTGCGCATCCAGGCCTCTACCAGCGTCCTCACCGGGTGGCTCATGGCACCGCACGCTGGCGTGTCCCCAGGGCTCGGGCCCCCGCACCCTGCTCCTGTCCTTACCTTTCCTGCTCGGCAAGCCCACCCCGATCTACCCAGGGCTCAAGGCCAGAACCTTTGCCCCAGCTCCTCCAGTCTACATGGCCCCTCACCCAAGCCCTTCCGTCCTGCACCCCCGCCAGAGGAGACCCATCACAAAGACCCTCACCGGACCGCGACAGGAATACCGAACAGGCCTGAGGCGTGATGGCGGCCCAGCCTTGCGTGCCCAGACAGAACTGCCCAGAGTTCATCGCTCCCCTGGGCTCCCTGCACTTGACTTTTCCCGTCAGGTCCCACCTTGCTGCAATCGCGAGCTCACAGGACCCCCTCCCGGCCTGATACCCAGGGGCAGGTGCATGGCACCCTGCCCACGCCTCCGTCCACGAGCCCTGCTGAGTCCCTCCTCCCCGGGGCTCTGGCTCTGCCGGCTGAGCCTGTTGGGTGACTGGCCTTGGCGGGGACCCAGCTGTCCTCCACGTGTGCATTCTTTCCCGAGGAATGTCCTGGATCCAGGTTCCCACAGAGGTGCCCGAACTGAGGGGAGTGACTCTGAACTCTGGCTGTTGTTTTGCTGCAGAAAAAGCCATTCTTTTGAACTCGGCTAAGCTGGCCCACGAACAGGGCATAACTGAGATGCAGGAATTCCAGGGTCAGTGGGCACTCACTCAGGCGGGGCCGCCCTCCCCCTGCGGGTCAGCAGGATCGTCAAGTGAAACCCGTTCTAATTAAAGGGAACATTAAGCAGGGGCCTTTAAAACACAGCCATTTCCGAAAATCCTTTCTTGATACCAATTAATTTCCCTGAGGAAGGAGCAGGGATGTGGCCGGGGGAGGCAGAGACCCCTCAGAAAGCCTGGTTTTCCCACCCGCATCACTCACTCGGCATTTATCTAGAACTTCATCTCAACGGTAATTTAAAGGTCCCAAGAAGACTTCTCCAGACCCTAATTCATCAACCATTTAATGAGAAGGCTGTCCCTTGGTCAACACCGCTTCCTGGGGGAAGAGATGAGCATCACGGCACTGGGACAAGGGCGCTGAGACTCTGAGGCAGCCAGGAGAGCGTGCTGGGGAAGCCAGGGCTGGTCCGAAGGCAGCTTGGAGGCACAGGGGTTCCTTCACTCAAGAGGCCTTCTGTGTACCAGGAACTGTCCTAGACGCTGGGACAGAGCCTGAGACAGGCCTAACAGGTGCCTTCCGCCACGTGGCTCACATTTCACTCTGCTTCACGCGATTTGTGGTGCATGTGACCTTGCTGCCTGTGTTCCTGTGTGAGTGGGAGAGAGGAAGGGGCGGGGAGAAAGAGGGCTGTCTCATTCTGCCATTATGTTGCTGCTGTTCAGGGCTAAGTCAGGTCTGACTCTTTGTAACCCCAGGGACTGCAGCTCACCAGGCCTCCCGTCCTCCATTATCTTCTGGACTTTGCTCAAATTCATGTCCATTGAGTCGGTGATGCCATCCAACCATCTCATCCTCTGCTACCCTCTTCTCTTTTTGCCTTCGACCTTTCCCAGCGTCAGGATCCTTTCCAAGGAGTCAGCTCTTCGCATCAGGTGGCCAAAGTATTGGAGCTTCAGCTACAGCATCAGTCCTTCCAATGAATATTCAGGGTTGATTTCTTTAGGATTGACTCAAGATTGGTTTGATCTCTTGCCGTCCAAGGGACTCTTAAGAGTCCAGTACCACTATTCAAAAGCATTGGTTCTTTGATGCTCAGCCATTTTTATGACCCCGTTCTCACATCTGTTCATGACTACTGGAAAAACCACAGCCTTGACTATACAGATCTTTGTTGAAAAGTGATGTCCTTGCTTTTTAATATACTGTCTAGGCTTGTCATAGCTTTCCTTCCAAGGAGCAAGCATCTTCTGATTTCATGGTTGCAGTCACCATCTGCAGTGACTGTTATACTGGTTTCTATAATCTTCCAGTTGTCTTGGCCAAAAGTGGCCAGAGCGTGGAGAGTCAGACCCTAGTGGGCTTCATGACAAAGCTAGGTCTCCATCTCATTGAGAACAATGGCTCAAACCCCAAATACCCGCAAGGATCGGTTGCTTGAGTAACTGGATTGAGAATTCTACCACTGATTAGTTTTGTCTGCTCTGAGCAATAATGGAGAGGGATAGCATGCATGCTTTGCAAGTGCTGGCCCTGCTCTAAGATCTAAATTGAAGTAGCTTTTGAGGAAAAATCATAAATACTCCTGAACAAAGCCACTGAAATTTATCTCAAGGGCTTGGAGTACCTTGTCCTGAGATTTGGACCTGCATTGGCCTCACCCACTGTCCAGGGTCACCTGATGGCCTCAGACATCAGGTGAGGGCCAAACCTCTGCCTGCCGAGCTCAGCATCTCCAGATTTCTGGCCTCTGCTCTCTCCCTCTGGGGTCTCTCTTGGGCCCTGTTTGGTGGCTGGCTCAGTTTGCAAAACTTACTGGGAAAGTGGTGCATTTGGTTAATCAGTCATCTGAGTCAGTCTTGGAAGGAATAGAAGGAAGGAATTCCCTTCCAGAAGCGAGGCCCAGGGCTCCTTCGCAGAGGAGACAGCCCTCCTTGTGCCCAGCAGCGTGTGGTTCCCCAATAAGCCTCTGTACGTTTGCCCGGGATGTTCCTTCTGCCCACTATGCTTTTCCTCACCTGGTCTGCCTGGAAAGCCTCTCCAGGCTCCATGGGGATCAGATAAAGCCTCCTGCCCTTCTCTGCCAGCCGTCTCCGAGCTCCACAGCCTCCCCAGTAGACCCAGGCTTTGCACGGATCACTACCGCTAAGTCACTTCAGTCATGTTCGACTCTATGCAACCCCATCCCTGGGATTCTCCAGGCAAGAACACTGGAGTGGGTTGCCATTTCCTGCACGGATCACAACACGTGATAAACAGCCTATGCACCGGGTCTCTGTCCTCTGCTCGATTCCAGGGCCCAGAACATAGCCCAACCCACGGTGTGGTGCAGGCGGGTGCCCTCCAAGCGGCACAAGACAGCTGCATCTCCCCTTGGTGCCTTGTGTCAGCCGTCATTCCCGAGTCTGCCTCTGCCAGGGCTCCTGGGAGCAGCGACTGGGATCATTTTGGTCCTAGTGTTTCTAGCAGAGGACCTGCGTCCGTTTCGTTCTGAGTCTGTGGACACAGAATAAAGGCCCTTGTAGGTTTTTAAGAGTTACTTTTTCTTACTGCTTGATAAATGTGTGTGTGTGTGTTAGTTGTTCAGTTGTGTCTGACTCTTTGCAACCCCATAGACTGTAGCCCTCCAGGCTGCTCTGGGATTCTCCAGGCAAAAATACAGGAGTGGGTTGCTAGTCCCTTCTCCAGGGGATTTTCCTAACTCAAAGATCGAACCCAGGTGTCCTGCATTGTGGGTGAATTCTTTACCACTGAGCCACCAGAGAAGCCCTGTTTGATAAATGCTATGCTGTGCTGAGTCGCTCAGTCATGCCCGACTCTTTGTGACCCCATGGACTGTAGCCCACCAGGCTCCTCTGTCCATGGGATTCTCCAGGCAAGAATCCTGGAGTGGGTTTCCATACCCTCCTCCGGGGGTTCTTCCCAACCCAGGGATCAAACCACATTGCAGGCAGATTCTTTACCAGCTGAGCTATCCGGGTGTTTGATAAATACTTTTTTTTTTTAACTCCTCTGAAAGGTTCTTGAGGGCATGCGTATGTGGGCTTTTCTACTGGCTGGCAGGGTTCCCGTCTGCCCCAGGAACTTGAGGTGGGGAGGCACAAACTGGCCTCTTTGTTGCTCCTTGGGTGTGAGATTTTCACCTGGGGCTCTAACCAGGGTGGCAGAGATGCCAAAGTCTGTTTTCCTGCCCCAGAACTTGGCTGGGCACCTCTTCCATCTGCATGGAAATCATAATACAATTATTGCTGTTGTTCAGTCACTCAATCATGTCCAACTCTTTGTGACCCTATGGACTGTAGCATGCCAGGCTTCTCTGTCCTTCACTATCTCCCAGAGTCTGCTCAATTATTGTTAATATTAGCCTGCTATCAGCCAGGCTGCATCCCTCCTGGAGGCTCCGGGAAGAATCCACTTCTGCATCATTCAGGTTGAACTGAATTCACCAGATTCAGTTCCTTGAGGCTGTAGGACTGATGTCCCCATTTTCTTGCTGAAGAAAATCCTCTGCTTCCACAGGACCCCTATGGTCAGCACCCCCTGACCTAACGAATGTCCCTTTCTTAGAGTGAACAAGCTGCGCATTGTAACACCACTTGTCACAGGAGTGGAATCTATCATATCCACAGTGGCAGGCAGTACAGGGTCATGTACCAGGTTTAGGGGATCATGGGGACCACCTTAGAATTCTGCCCACCGCAATGAAGCAACACACTCAGCATTTGACCGCCTTCGTCCCAGGTGCTTGTTTCCATGGAGGCGGCAGGTGCTGGGCTGAGTGGGTCCCCCTCCCACGGCAGCAGCAGGTGGGCTGGTGGGCTGGAATCACGGCTCCCTCCCCAATGATCTGCTTCCACTGTGGCTCAGATGGTAAAGAATCTGCCTCCAGTTCAGTAGACACAGGTTTGATTCCTGGATTGGGAAGACTCCCTGGACAAGGGAGTGATACCCACTCCAGTAGTCTTGTCTGGAGAATTCCATGGATGGAGGAGCCTGGCAGGCTACAGTCATGGGGAGAGTTGAACACGACTGAGCGACTAGCACTTTCGCTTTCACTTTTCCCGATGATGAGAGCCTCAGGGAAGCAGCTTAACTGCTCCAGGCTTCAGTTTGCCCATCTGTAAAGTGGAATGAGAGCCACTGGCGGGGCAGCGAGACACCCAAGTGAGTCAAGCAGACAAGGGTTTTGGTGTACTGTATATTGAGCAAGGCTGCTGTATCATGGTTTTTTAAGACGACCCAGCTTTCCATTTCATTCCAAGCAGGATGGGATGGATGATAAAGCATGTTTTCAGGCTCAACGCATCCAAGTACACTTTAGGCATTGTTCCACGCAAGTGTGGCCAGAGAAGGGCCTGATTACCAGATGGGGGTCATTGAGAGACATACCATGTGCTAACCAGAGCCTGTCCCGGCTGGTGGTTGCAGCCTGGGCTTGCCACTGGCCGGCTGCTATGAGGGGAAGAATATCAGGGCCATGCCTGACCCTTTAGAGCAGGAACCTTGGGTGGAGAGTGGCAGCAGGTGACGTGGTTATGTGTCCACAGCAGTGGGGTGGCATTGGTGGTGCCCTAGAGGCACCCACCACTCTGTGCACCCCCCATCGGGACCTCAGCTTCCTCCTTGTGTCTTACTGGGGAAGAGCGGCCAGAAGGTATTGATGGGGACAGTGTTTTCCTTCAGTGGCGAACAATGCGCATCGTATGAGGGGGCACATGTGGCAGGTTGTTTCATGACAGAGGTAGGGTAGGTAGTGGTCAGTGAACAGATTCCGCTACAACCGCCTGTGTGAGCCTCACCTCGACTGCTAACTAGTTATGTGACTGAACCTCCCTGAAATCAGCCTCATCGTCCTCTTGTAAAATAGAGATAAGTAGGGGACCGTGCTCAAAATGTTGTCATGAGGATTAAATAATTAGTGTGGGAATGCAATCGGCAGGTAGTGAGTGTTTCATAAAATTATTCTCTCCATTATCATCTTCATGCCATCCTCACCACCATCACCATCATCGTTATTATGGTCATCACTATCACCCCACCACCATCACCAGTATTATCACTATCTTCATCACCATCTCCATCATTATTACCATCATCACTATTATCTTCAGTGTATCATTGCCATCACTATCACCACCATCACCAGTATTATCAATATCTTCATCACCATCTCAGTCATTATGACCATCATCACTATCATCATCAGCATTACCATCTCCATCACTATCACTATCACCATCATCAGCATCACCAGTATTATCACTATCTTCATCACCATCTCCATCATTATTATTACCATCATCACTATTATCTTCAGTGTTATCATTGCCATCACTATCACTATCATCACCAATATCATCACTATCTTCATTACCATCTCCATCATTATTACTATCATCACTATCATCATCATTGTTAGCATTGTCATCACCATCACCACCATCACCAGTATTATCACTGTCTTCATCACTATATCGATCATTATTATTACCACCATCACTGTCATCATGTGTTATCATTGCCATCACTATCACCATCATCAGCATCACCATATCATCTCATCATTGGTTTAACAGGTGGACTTGCACCCTGAGTATTGCAGGAAGAGTCACAATTCTATAGTACTCATCACCTCCCAGCAGGGCTGCGGTGGTGGAGTGGTCACAGAAGCAGACACTGGCTCAAGGGAAAACATTTTGTTAGCCAACACTAGGCTCTGGTGGGATGCAGTCTGGGGTCAGTGTGAGGGTGCTGGAAGTATCTAGGGTTGCTGGGGTGTTGACAGCAGACAGCAGTGGGATGAGGCATCTCCTGGCACCCAGCTCTTTCCATCTCCTCCTCAGAAGTGGCTCTTTAAAGAGGGGCTGCTTGGCAGGACCCCAGAGGTCTCACGCCACCTCTGCCTCTCCCTCGCTGGATGGTCTCAGACAGGCCTCTTTGGCCTCAGTTCCCTCTTCTCTAAAGTGGGAACGCATCAGGACACCACTGGGGGCCCGCCCTGGACCTCCAGTAGGTGGTGCTAGTGAGCATGAAAGCGACCTGGGGTGGGTGAGGGGCACTGGGAATGGAGGAGCTGCAGATTGTTCTGTATCTGCACTATTATTGCCCGGGACGGGGATGGTGAAAGGAATCAATAAATGGAAAGTGAATGAAGGAAGGGAGGAAGGAGTAAAGGGCACCCTGGCTGCAGCATCCCCTGGTCCCCTGGGTGCCTCCAGCCTCCCTGAAGGAGGTGGCTGTGTAGATCCTCCACGGGGTGACCCAAGCCGAGCAGGGTGCCCTGACTCACCCAGGGCAGGTCTTGTGTCGGGTGTCGCTCGCTCCACCCCGACCTTAACCCCAGGGGAAGGAAAGGTGGTGGGAGGAAAGCCCCGCCCACCCGGATGCCCCGCCCACACCGACTGCCCCGCCCACCTCACTTCTGAGGTCTTGGTTCTGCCCCGGCTCTCTGCGCTGGCTCCGTCCACGTGCCCTGCTGTCTTACAGAGGAGGAAGGTGAGTCTGGGAGAGGGCAGGTGACTTGGGAGACAGGGCTGGGGCTGGGGCTGGGCTTGCAGCCTGTGGCTGGGGCTCTCTCGCACCGGATCCCATGACTGTCTCCCACCCTCTGCTCCTCCGGCGGGAGGACAGGGAGGGCACTGCTGGTGTCATCACTTTTGGATCGGCTGAGTCCACCAGCTGTATCAGCCCCCAATACCCATGTCGAGGGTCCCAGCTTTCACATCGCTAGGACCAGGGAGCTCACCATCTCAGAGACAGCCTGTTCAGCTAATGGGCACCTTGTATCAGAGTTCCGCCAGCCTCTGAGCCACGAGCTGCTTTCTGGACCTTGCTGCTGTTTACCGGGGGCCCTGTCTCCTGGGGTCAGGGGGCGAGGAGGGCACAGCTCAGCTCAGGCCCCACCTCATGGACATCTGGGGGTGATGGTGCGTGTCACCTGGATAGGGTGAACTGGGGCCTCTCTTGGGCTTGTACCTTTTGGTGGAGCAGTTATTGGGCCATCCGCTGGCTAGGGACCCCCACCCCCCACCCCAGAGGACAGACAACTGGCGGCAATCACGTGGCCCTTCCAGCCTGGTGGAGAGTCTGGGTTTTATCCAGAGTGAGGTAGCTGGGCCCTGGTGGGCCTGTGCGGGGAAAGTGGAGAGTTTGTTGTGTTTTAAGGAAAGCCCTTGGGCTGGAGTGTGGAGAGCTGGCTGGCAGGGGCAGAGGGCAGCCTGCCCGAGCAGTGCCAAGGCTGGACTGTTATATGACACAAGGCCTCCGACTGCTGCCCCCTCCAAGACGGGCCAGTGGCTTCTGCTTGGTCATTGTTTCCAACAGAGGGCAGGAGGGTCCCAAAGACCCCCGATCTGGGGCTGAGGACCTTAGCTAAGAAGGCTGCTCATCCCTTTCTCCAAGGACAGTGGGAGGGGCTCCTGGGCTGGGCCGCCCCGGTGGTCTGGGCAGGTCTCTCCACATTTCAGGTTCTGGGCTGGTGAGTAAAGGTGTGGTGGGACCCGGAGCCCGTGGAACCCAGGTGTGGAATGGTCGCTGGCCCTCTCCCTGATAGAGGTGGTGGGAGTGCCCAGCCTGAGGAGGTGACGTGTGGGTGGGGGACTCCTGCAGGGGGTGGGTGAGCCCCAGTGTGGCTCCTGGAGTCAGGATCTGCTTAGGAGCAACCAGGTAGTAATTTAAGTGGGTCATGCTGTGACCACCGCCTTCAGAGACGTCCCGGGCATTCAGAACGATGTCCACCGATGTCAGCTCCACGTGCCCTGAAGGGCCGGCCCGCAGTGGGTCTGCTCACAGGCTGTCCCCACCCCACGCTCTCCCCACCTGGGCCTTTGCACACTCCGTTCCCTGCACTCGGAGCAGCCTCGTCCTTGCCTTTGGTCCTCAGTTTCAGGTCACCTCCTCGCTGGTCTTGCTGACCGTTCCGAGCGGCGATGGCACCCACTGCTCACTTCCCTGACTCGGCAGTGTCTGCCTCCTTGGTGACAGCGGGCCTGGCCTGCCAAGGGCCGGCCTGCTCCCGTCTGTCCTCGTGTTCACTGCCGTCTCCCTTGAGCACAGGGCAGGATGCTCTCTGCCTGCTGAGCCACTCCATTGTGTCCGACTCTTTGCCACCCCATGGATTGTAGCCCTCCAGGCTCCTCCGTCCACGGGAGTCTCCAGGCAGGAATACTGGAGAGGGTTGCCGTTTCCTTCTCTGAGGGATCTTCCCGACCCAGCGATCAAACCCGGGTCTCCTGCATCGCCTACATCGGCAGGCGAATTCTTTACCTCTGATCCACCAGGGAAGTCCCCCTCCCCCTTTACTAGAAAATTTTTTATTGAGCATCCATTCTGTGCAGGCACCAGCCAGGTGCTTGGAATACTGAAATGACCCAGGCCTTCCTGGGCCTCTCCTCAGCTACTTACAGGCAGGATGACAAGCAGGTTGGTCCCCAGGCTGATTCTGGTACATTGGTGGTGGTCTCCCTGGTGACTAGATGGTAAAGCTTCTGGCTGCAAAGCAGGAAACCTGGGTTCGATCCCTGGGTCGGGAAGAGAATGGCTACCCACTCCGGTATTCTTGCCTGGAGAATTCCATGGACGGAGGAGCCTGGTAGGCTATAGTCCATGGGATTGCAGAGTCAGACACGAATGAGCAACTTCACTCCCCTGGAGAACTGCGTTGCAAGGGGCCTGGGAGGCAGAATCTGGCTCGGGGAAAGTGTGCTGCATTCTGTTAGCGATGTCTGCCTTGCACAGTGGTGCGGGAGCATGGGAGGCCGTGCTTCTACCTGTAGACTCCAGGCCAACAGAGCCTCTAATACACATCCAGATAGTGCTGGGTGCCTGGCCTGGCCCTCCAAACCAGCTCTGCACTCTTCTCTCCCTTTCCAGGTGAGGAAGAATCTCCTGAGATCTTACAGCTCCTGTGCGGCAGAGCTGGGGTCTGAGTCCGGTTTCCCGGATCCCAGTTTTCGAAGTGTCACGCTACGGTGTCCCATTCCCCTCTTTGCTCCATTTGCTAGGGAGCTCAGCCTGGAGCTCTGGGTTGACTCTCAGGGGCCACATCACCCTAGGCTTTGGGTCATATTTGTGTCAGCCCCATCCTCAGACTTTCATCCTCCCTGCCGGGCCTCCCGTGGAGCAGGCCGGACATAAGTTATCAACTATAAATAAAACCAAGACTTCCGTTCTGGCTCTCACTTTAGTTTCCTGGTGCATTTTTTTTTTAAATCCTTCATTGGGGGAGGTGGGGGAGGACTCCCTAACGGAAGATGACATCATCATCAGCTGGCCCTGGGGGGCAAGTCCCCAGCTCCACAGGCCCGCGTGGGCCCTGAATGCCCCCTTTATGAGGGGTAACCTCATTACACAAGCCACGCCACACGGTGGAATTTCAAATGGGGTTTTGTGGTTTCTGCCCTCCTCAGCAGAGCGCACACAGGCAGCTGCGGTCGCTCGGCTTCCTCTGCCGCCGCAGCCCTGGCGCCCGGCCAGCCCAGTGACCACCCGTCCATCCATCGTGAGTCAGTTTCATTCTTAATTCTCTGAATCAGGCCCCTTTAAAGGGGCGGCAGGGCTGATTCCTCGGGGCAGGCAGGCAAGGAAGGGGAAGTGGCGGTCGGAGGTCAGGAAGGAGCTTGGGGATCTCTGGCAGGCAGCATGCCTCCATCCGCCCTCACTCAGGATGGAGGGGGTTTCCTGCCCTGCCGGGGAGAGGAGCTTGTGATTGCCACCCCACCCCGCCCTAGAGCTGACCGTCTGCAGGGCGGGAAGCCCCGGGCCCTCAGCGACCTTGCTTCTTGCCTGGCCAGAAACCCCGCCCAAGCTCAGAGGCTATCGGAACTCTGCAGACCACTCTCTTGGTCCTGCCTTCTTCCCATTGCAGGTCCTAGGACATTTGAGCTGCCTCTTGGGCAGCCCCTCTGGCCACCTGGAATGCATGGCCCCGATGTTCCCAAGGTCCCCCCGCCAGGCCTGTCCCAGAGCTCCGGCAGTTCCACCAGCATGAGGGACAGCTCCCACCCTGGTCTGTGTGTGTTCACTGGCTTCCCCACGCCCTTCGGCCCCGTGAAGGCAGGGATACTGCGTGTCTTGTTCTCAGCACAAGCCCTGGCCCGTAGGAGGTGTTCAGGACGACTTCACAGATGGAAGTCTGAGTGGTTGCAGGGCGTTCGTGGCCATCCTCTGTCAAGAGCGTGGGCTGGCTCCTCCCTGAGGCTGGGGGCCAGGGGCCAGGCCGAGGTGACCTGTGGATGATGCTGAGCCCGGGGAGGGGGCGCTCCTGCGGGTGGCAGGCCTGGAACTCTAACCCCAGGGCAGGTCTCAGTGTGAGGCCTTTGTGAGGCTGAAGAAGAATTTCCCTCTTTTCCTCCTCTGTCTGACTCACACTTAGGTTTTGAAGTTCCCGTTTTTTTGTCAGCGTTTCTGGCGAGGTTAGGGAGTGGTCAGGCGAGTCCAGCAGGGCCTGGGCAGAGGCAAGGACCCAGGCCACAGCTCCATTCACAAAAACAGGACCTGCCTGCTTTCCGGGTCCTGCCGGCTTGTGGTGTTTCCAGGTTTGCAGGGAATGAGATGCTCGGAGGCGGGATTAAGAGTTCTTGCGTCCACATGGCTGGTGAAGATCTAGGCATCTCCCTCCAGCCTCTTGGCTCATCTTCCCTGGAGGCTGGGGCAGGGATGGGGTGAGGTGGGGGGCAGGCCTGGGAGGTGGGGACTTGTCACGGAGGCCTTGCCCCTCCCCCGGGGGTCCAGGCAGACTGCCTCCCGCCCTGTGCGTGCCTTCCCCTCCGTGGTTCCCACCCCCCAGGACGGAGTGGGTTGAAGAGGGAGGGAAGACACTGGTAAGAAGAGCAGGACGCCTTTCGGGGCACAAGTTCCCAAACCCAGCCACTCGCTGTTCCCTCTGGCGGGGGGCCCTGGGGTCTCGCCAGCGTCACGCATCAGTGGCTCAGCAGCTGGTCCTGAAGCCCCTCCAGGCCAGGGCGCTGCGGGTCCGTCAGTGACTTGATGCGATCCCGTCCCTCTGGAGCTGCCAGTCTGAGGGCAGAGACTGCTGGACAGCCAGATGGTGAGACTATAAGGTGGGCAGTGCCTTAGCAAGAGACAGGCAGAGAAGAGGCCTGGCCCAGCCACGGGGTCAGAGCAGCCTTCCAGGAGGAGCGGGGCTGAGCCCTGAAGGGTGGAGACCTCAGCCGGGGCTGAGGGTGGAGGGGAGGCGACTGGAAGGGCTCCGGGTGGAGAGGATGGTTCTTACAGAGGCTGGAGGCAGAGATCCGTCAGGGCAGTTGAGCAGAGTGTCCTCCTGGGGCCAGGGGAAATGGGTCAGGACAAGAAGGCAGAGGCTGAGGGGGAGGGAGGTCCTGCTGAACCAGAGGGCAGAACTGAGCAGGTCAGACGCTCCCTGGCGATGCTGAGGAGCCGTCGTGGGCTTGCTTTGCTTCGGGAACTGGCTCCTCTCTGCCTCCGTGCGCAGGGTGGGTGGGGAGGGCTTACCTACCCTTCACACCAAGGCCATACCCGAGCCATGGGACTCCCCCCAGAACGGTGCCAGCAACGCCCCCAGGCCTGGTAGGCAGAAGGAGATCTAAGACCTGGCACCTTGGCTGGTTTGAGAAAAGCTGAGACAGAATGGAGGCTGGGAGGGCCTCAGCCCTGAGCTTGGAACTGAAGAGAAAGTCCTCTGAGAGAGAAACAGCCAGCCCTGCATCCCCCATGAGGGGCCTGGGCCCTCTCTCCGGGGCAGGGCCATGTCCCTGGGACTCTCCTGGGACGTGTCTCAGGGTCAACCTTGTCCGCAGACTCCAGGGGCTCTGGGACCCTGAGGAGCGGGGGGATGGGGGAGAGGGGGTGACCCAAAGCCGCCACCTGCTGGCCCCAGGTGCGGGCTGGGCCCCCATCCAGGCTTGGCCACATAGGCTCCTGACTGCGCTGTGGGTCCCATCTGCCATCCGTGGCCGTTTCTTACCTGTAGAGACTAGCTCAGTTACCTTGCTTGCATCTCACACTTAATAATGGAGCATGACGGAACAGCAGGGAAAATGAAAGAGGTGGCTGAAGGCTTAGAAGGGGCCCGCCAGGGCGTGGCCGGAGGAGGAAGTTTGCCGGAGGTTGCCATGGAGCTTCATGTTTGTGGTGCCTCTGGACCACTCGAGGGGATGAGGTTTCTCAGCGGCAGGTGGGAGAACCTGACCCCATCCCACCACCCTTGCCTGACTGGCCACAGCCTCCTGTAACAAACCCACAGGGTACTGTGCTGGGTTCTCCTGTAGAGGATTCATTCTGATGTTGGGACCCCCCTGGCTGAGCGGGAGGAGACTGAGCTTCCAGGGGATATTTCAGTCCCGGCTCACACCGTGCACCCTGTGGTCCAGTGGTCTCTTAACTGACCTAACCCCCCTGCACATTGCTGCAGGCACTAAATCACAGGAGAGAAACACTTTGAGATGCAAAAGCCCTGAGATATCATTACAATTATTCAAAACACAGCCAGTTCAGGTTTTATGAGGCTGAGTTGTCCCTCTGGAATTCCTTCTTATCCAGTGATCTCAAAGCGCTGGGGTCCAGAATTAATCAGGCCCTGCAGCCAAGGACAGCAGCCGGCACCTAGGAGCTTGGGAGGGGCAGGCTGGGGCCAGACAGGAAGCAGCAGGAATTGCTCATGCTCACTGCTGCCCCGGAGATCGGGGGCCCCCGCCTCCTCTTGGAGGCACCACGCGGGCTGTCCTTGACCAAGCTGGTAGGAAGATGGGAAGCTTGGGGGCCCTGTCTCCCCAGCCACGTGAATGCTGAAGATCAGTAACGGTAGGAGCAAGACCAAGTTTCACAGCCAACCAGGACGGAAGAAGGGGGCGGTTTCACCTGGTCTAGGCCTTTCCAGGTCGGGATCCCAGAACACTGGCAACTGTAAGCTCCTGAAGGCCGTGGGCCATGGCCTAAGTCACAGAGGCTCCTGGGGTGGGCAGAGTTTGATGTCTGGAGAGGAGGAAGTGGGCCGTGGAAGAGTGGGGGCAGAGGAAAGCCGCAGAGCCGGCTGTCTGGCCAAAGCTTACTAAGCTTGGTTCGATGACTAAATAGCTGATGGATGGACGGACGGCCAGAGGCATGTGTGGAAGGATAAATGGACTGACCAATATCTGGATCGTCTGAGGGAGGGTTGATAGGTGGGCACATGAATGGATGGGTGGGTGACAATGTGGGCAGATAGAGGGGTGGACGGGTAGATTGACAGGTGATGGACGAACGTGTGAGGGCACAGAAGGGCGAATGCATGGATGGTGGAGGGATGGACAGATGTGGAGACTGGGGCACGAAAGAACACAGGATAAATGTGTGTGTGTGTGTGTGTGTGTGTGTGTGTTCCAAAGGGATGCTGAGGATAAGGCCAGGCTTCAAGGAAGGGCTCACGTTGGATGGATGATGGATGCCTGGATGGATGGATGATGGATGCCCGTATGGACAGATGGATGGATGGATGGAAGGATGGATGGATGGATGGATGGATCAGTGGGTTGGCAGACAATGGAGAAAGTATATGGGTCCATCTCAAAGAGAGAACATGGGCTGTGTGAGATGATGCTAGCAGAGCGCTTGGTGGGGCCAGCAGGACCTCTGGGAGGGGGTTTCAGCATGCCTAGCCCAAGGACCATTTCCTCCACCAACTGGGCACCAGCCTGGGGATTGGTGATCCAAGCTAGAACCCGGGGCTTGGATCCTCTTGGTGCTCCGGCTTTCTTGGCTCCTTGACTTTGGCTGGTGGCCACTTCTCCAGGCCTTGGTTTCCCTGTCTGTTTGTAATGTGAAGATGCTGGACGGAATGGGCTTCTGAGGAAGGCGGGAGGCAGTGGCTGGGTCCCCGGGGGAGGGGCCGCAGCTCAGCCCCCTCCCCTGCCGCTCACAGGTTCTGCCTCTCGTCTTTCCTGGACTCGGACTCGGCTCCAGGCACCTGCCATGCTCTCTCTCCCGGTGACTTCCAGGAGTCTGGGCACAAAGCCGGTGGAGAGCCGGGCCCCGGGGAAAGGAGACCTGGCCCCTGCCCTGAGTGGGGAGGGCGGGAGCTGCTGTGCCCGCAGACAGTGGGGCAGCAGGCCCCCGGCAGGCTCCAGGCTGAGCAACCCTGAGTCACCCTGTCACTTCCTGCCGCACATTCTCTCATTCATTCGGTTTCATCCCAAAGAGCACCTCCCTGGAATCCTCCCTGGGGAAGTTGCCAAGGGTGTGGGGGGCACTCAGCCTGCCCTGACTGGATGGACCAAGGGCTTAGCCCCTTAACCCTGGCAGGGAGAGAGGACCAGACAGTGAGGCTCCTCAGGGAGGGGGTGGACACTTCCTGAGTCCCACTCTGGCCCAGGATCACTCTGAGCCTCACTGGCTGGGTGCCTGCCAGTCCTGAGATCTGGGGGCCTCGGGACGCCTGGCCTCCCCAGCTCACTGAATTTCAGTGGACCAAGGAGAGAGAAATGGCCCAGCTGCTTGCCTCACCTGTCTCTTGCTCTCCACTCACTCATTCATTCATTCTCTACACGTTTCTTGCGTGCATTCAGTCTCCCCAGCATTGTGCCAGCCCTGGAGAAACACCGTCTAGCCCAAAGAGGGGCAAGGCAGCCAGAACACCATCCTGGTTTTAACGACCTTGCCAGCAGCCCTCCCCGCTGCTAAACTCTGTATCCCAACAAGGCTACAATTGTTTTGCATTTGAAATTCCACTAATTTTTTTCATGTCTTTGCACTCATGAGTCCTCTTTACACATCAAAGGGACCCGGAGGACATTTTTACTCTGAACCGTTTTGTACGCGAGGTGGCTGGTCATTATCCACGGCTCCAATGATAGGCTGCACACTGTTCAGATTCCCAAGATTACAAAAGGAAATTCAGCTAATTATAGTTTGATAGAAATTACAGTCCTGCCGATTCCTGATTGACTCGGTGGGTTGGTGTTCTTGGATAAGATTTTATTAATCTTGCTCAGGAATCTCAGGAGGTACCTCCTTCAAGGAGACGTTTCTTTTGTGTTTCTCCCCTGCAAAAAAAAACCTGCCCAGATTACCCCCGGAAGATATGAATTAGGGGTGGAGAAGCAGGAACAGAGGCCTGGAATTCCTAGTCCAAGAATCCTGGGTTGCTGTGCAAGCAGCCGCCCGCTGGGTGAGTTTCTTCAGGCCTCCGGCCTCTCTGGACGGTCTCTGCGTCATCGGAAGGGAGGCCTCGTGGTGCAGTGGTTCAGAACAGGGCCTCTGGGCTCGGGCTGCCCCCTTCTACCTGTGCATCCTTGGGCAACCTCTTGAAGCCTCTGTTTCTTTATCTGTAAAACGGGGGTGATGGTGATAATAATTTCCTTGCAGCGTTGTTTTAAGAATTAAATGGGTTGGGATTGACACATATACACAGTTGTTGAGTGGCTAAGTCATGTTGAACTCTTTGGGACCCCATGTACTACGGAGTGGTACAGATAGCCTCCTCTGTCCATGGGATTTCCCAGGCAAGAAGACTGGAGTAATAAAGAATTAAATGGGCTAACCTATGTAGGCTGATGTCAAGATGTATTATTTGTAAAGTGGCTGGCACCAGATGAGACCTCCAAGGATAGGAGGTGCTTGGCTATTGAAGTGACCCCTTGTAGGGGGTGGAGCCAGAGTCAAGGGCCGACACTGCAGGTGACCTTCACTGCTCCATCCTGAGCAGAGATCTGCATGGTCAGAGCTGTGAGGGAGGTGGGGTTCCATCTCACAGATGGGAAGACTGAGGCAGGGAAACTCGGGGATGAGTTCACAGTCATATGGGAAGCAGAAGGCCCACTGCCGGAGGTCCTGGGCATCCCCGTTCCCAGTGCTGCGCCTGGAGGCCTCTGGACAAGGAGTTTCCCCAGGAGGGCCTTTGAAATGGGGTTGGCTGGCAGAACACCGGGCCCATGGCAGCGGATTCACCAAGGCCTTCTTGCTGCCCATGTGGTTAAGGAACAGGGGCCCCTGATGGGCATCTTCTCAAGGGCAGCTGGGGATGGAGGGTGGGACTGAGGCCAAAAAAGAGACCCCAGCCAGCGGGAGAGCCCTTTCTGGGAAAGCTGATGGGTGGTAGGAAGGGCCTCCAGGGGCACCGGCTGTCCTGGAACGCACCCACCGAGTGGGGAAGATGCACAGTCAGGAAGGACACTGACATATACGTACGGTGAGCTTGGCGCTGGCGGTGCAGACAGAGGTGGAGAGAGGGGGCTTGAGGCCAGGTGACGAAGGACTGGAATTCTTCCGATCAGTGGAGGCCATTACATCTCACAGATGTTAGTCCCCGTGGACCCTCTCCTTTCAGGGGTGCACCCAACGACACAAGCAGGTGGCCTGGAGGCCCAGGCAGGGAAGGGGACTCGCGCAGGGGCACGGACCCAGTTACTGGGTGGTCCCCAGGAGCCCTGGTCCCCTCCGCTGTTGACACCTGGTGAACTCAGGGCTGGGGTCACCCTGTGACTTCTGGGACAGAGGAACATGCCAGAATGAAACAGCTGACTAGCAGAACCGCTCTCCACCCAGCCCCCGTGTGCTCAGCTCCAGAATGTTCTTCCTTCCCGTCCAAGGAGCATTTGCATTATTGCAGATGCCACTTCCTTTGGCCACCAGGAAGCTAGCCGCAGGGCCAGAGGTCACAGGAGCAGCTAGCTGGGTTAGAAGGTGCTGGCTTGGGAACCAGGGGACCCCCAATGCCCCTGCAGCCAGACCCCGGGCACGGTCTGTGTCTACCAGACAACCTAGGGTACTGGTGGTTCCTCACTCCAAGAACCTGGCAGAGCCAGGTCCTGCCCAGCAGACCCAAAGGGTTAGGGTTGGGACTGGACAAGGGGACGCAGGAGTAGGTAGCATACTCCAGTTTCTCCCATCAGGACCTTGTGACCCCTAACCTCACCTTCCCAGGTCAGAAAAGCAGCCTTCCCCTCCATCGGACTCCTGTGCCCTGGCCTTAGTCATGGGCATCATCCCCTGCATATTTCTGTTATTTACTGGCCAGAGAATTGATACTTTCAAACTGTGGTGCTGGAGAAGACTCTTGAGAGTCCATTGGACTTTAAGGAGATCCAACCAGTCAATCCTGAAGGAAATCAACCCTGAATATTCACTGAAAGGATTGATGCTGAAGCTGAAGGTCCAATCCTTTGGCTACCTGATGTGAAGAGCTGACTTCACATGCTGGGAAAGATTGAGGGCAGGAGGAGAAGGGGGTGGCAGAGGATGAGATGGTTAGATGGTATCACCAATTCAATGGACATGAGTTTGAGCAAACTGTGGGAGATAGTGAAGTAACAGGGAAGCTTGGCCTGCTGCAGTCCATGGGGTCACAAAGAGTTGGACGTGATTTAGCGACAAAACAATAACTGGCCCAAACAAACTCCTCTCGACCCCTGAATGTACAACTCATGCCAGACACACTCTGAGGTGCCTTCCATGCCCTGGTTCTCCCCGTCCGTCCAAATGGCATTCAGACCCCGATGGGTCCTACCACTCCCCCCTCCCCGTGTCTCCAGCTTCCCTGGCTCCTCGGAGCGCTTCCCTGACCCCGTAGGCAGTGATCTTGTTAGAAGCTGAGTCTTCTTACGCCCGTCCCGCGCTCACCTCCCACTGCTCCATCTCAGAGGGAACTGCAGAGTCTTCCAGATCTGCAGCCGCACATCCCTGCCCGCCCCTTCTGGTCCCTTCTCTGGTCTCCTCCTTGCCCCTTCCTCGCCTCCAGCCACAGTGGCCCCCCTGATGTTCCTTTGACCTTGTGGTTGACTTCCTACCCCAGGGACTTTGCACTTGCTGTGTCCCCGGCTTGGGACATTTTCTGACACTGCAGTGTCAGCGCATGTGAAGGCCTGCTGGATGAGCCTCTCTGGGGCCTCTGTTTACACTCCCCACCCCCCCCCGAAACTGTGGCACTCACTGCCGGACACCCAGATGGCTTCTGCGTGGACCGTGTCGTCGCTGCCTCTGCCTGCGTGCAGCCTGGCAGCAGACCCTCTTGTGTTTTGCCCACTGCTCTCTCCCCTTCACCTACAACCAGGCTTGGCGTGTTCGAGATGCTCCGGAAGGATTCTCTGAACCAATGAGGGCGGGTTCCTAAGGGGCAGGTCACGCTGTTGCCTGCACTTCCTGCGTGGAGACGCTGCCTGTCTCAGAAACGGATGGTCTGCCGGCCACGTCCCTGTTCTTGTGTGGATCTGAACCTGGCTCTGTCTGGCTGCAAGACCTGTGTTTTCATCAAGATCCTTGCAACCCCCCCCCCCCCCCCCCGCCACACACACACACAGAGCCCTTCCTGGCAAGGGAGGAGGCCACGAGGCAGCCCCCAGGATGCAAGCTATTCCTGGGGGTGTACCCCAGAGCAGAAGCCCCTGGGCTGAGCTAGAGAGGGTGATGGGGAGGAGGGATCTGGCTTACCTGCAGATGTGGGAAGGGCATTCTGGGAGAGGGAACAGTCTGTGCAAAGGCAACGAACCGGAAGATGGGGCAGGTTGGTGGTTGCCCCGCTGGGTCTTACGGAGGAGGCAGTGGTGGGGACCTCAGGATGGGGCCCTTGATGAGGGGCTGCGGTGCATGGGCGGAGGGCCTCAGAAGTCCACCTGGAGCCCCGTGGGAGCAGGAGGTGATAATAGCAGGGTCCGCTTGAAGGACTCCTGAGACAGCCGCAGGGCACATCAGGAGGGGAGACGGGCGAGGCAGCAAGCTGGGGGAGACGCTTCCGGGGAGCCTGAGGGCCCAGGAGGGCGGCTCGGTGGGGCTCTGTGGACCTGTCCCCAGGTTGGTGGCTGGGTGACTGGACGCCTGCAGGAGGAGAACCCCGGGGGACAGGACGTGAAGGGGTGGGTTTGGCATGGGGCATGCCAAGGTGTTGCTGCTCACAGATCTCTCAACGGCAAAGGGGAGCCTTGGGTAGCTGGATTAGCAGCTCAGACCTAGGGAGAGGTCTTGGCCAGAGAAAATGATCTGAGGGTCCTGGGGGTCCCCTGAAGACTTAAGATGACAATGAGACTCCTCCAGGAATCTGGAGGAGATGGGGCATTTATTTGCATCCGCTCCAGGCCCACGCTGCGTCAGGCCCTCCCGCCCACAGCACCTGTTCCTTGCGGGCACAGAGCTGCTGGCACCCGCTCGCTCTGTAGCAGGAGGCCGCTGGGGCTGGGAACGCTCCGCGGGTCCCCGTCTGCTGCCTCTGATGTCACGGCGTGAGTGACCAGGGCAGGTCTGCCATGTTTTCTCACCAGAAAAAAATGTATAGATTTTGGGTCCTCGCCAATGATTCAAGAGGAAAACAGCTGAAAGGATTTGTGTTTACAAGGGAGCATTCCTCTTTGGGCTTTGTCCACCCTGCATCCTCTTGGAAAAGCCACAAGGGGGGGCGGGAAGTTTCCAGACTGGACCTGGGGGTAGTGGAGACCCAGGTCCTGGGCCCAGCTCTGCTCATAGCTCTATGTGACCCTGGGGCAAAAACATGAACAGTAATGGCTGGTCATCTCACAGCTGCAATCTCTCCTCCAAGCCCCAGGTCCCCTCTTCCACCCATCAGAATGTCACCCATGGGTGCTCAAGGGTGCTCAGACCTGTCTTCAACCACCCACTCATTGTCATCATCAAGTGTGCAAAGGCACCCCCAGATGTATCTCCCAACCACCAGTTAAATTGTTCAAAGGCTCCCTCAGTTCAACACAACCCAGACCAAGCTGGTGACCACCCCACCAGCCCCAATCTGGATCTCCACGGTGCTCCCCATCTCAGGGAATGGTGCCAAGCCTCATACACAGCCGAGATGCCTTTTCAAAGCCCATCCTGTCCATCATCTCTCAGATGCAGCTCTCAGATTCTCCACTTCATTTCAGTGTTCCAGCTCCTTCCATGAATCTCAATCCATCTCATTCTCTGCATCTTTACTATGCCCCCTGTATCCTCCTCAGCCATCCTGCCTCACAATAGGTCCCTCTCTCTGTCTCCATGGTGACCTCTGATGCCCCGCCCACATGAGTGAAAGCATCTTGGTCCAGGTCCTACCCCAGCCTCCTGGGGTTTCCCACAGCACCCAGAGGGGAAGGGCAGCAGAGAGACAGGCAGAGATAAGCCAGCAGTTCCTGCCCTCGGGAATCAAGTCCAACAGAACCTTCATATATGTTTAACACACCGGGAGCGAAGACGTGCCAAGAGGAGGGTCTGGGGAGAATGGAGTCCAGCCTTGGAGCCTGAGCCTGGGGAAAGCCTGCAAGAGGAGACCGATGTCAGAGCAGGGCCTCCAGACATGGGAGTCCAGCTGCGGGGACGGGAGAGGAGCTCCAGGCAGAGAAAATGTATCCTGACCTCTGCCCAGGATGACGCTCGGGGAGACGGCTAGGTCTCCATCAGCTCCGGGACCACCCAAGCCTGGCACTGAGCTTCGGGAGAATAAATAAGTCATGGAAGATCCCTTGGAGAAGAGAGTGGCTACCCACTCCAGAATTCTTGCCTGGAGAATTCCACGGAGAAAGGAGGCTGGTGGGCTGCAGTCCATGGGGTTGCAAATAACTGGACATGACTGACTGACTAATACTTTCACACACACATCAGTCTCTGGGGTTTCCCTGGTGGCTCAGATGGTAAAGAATCTGCCTGCAGTGTGGAAGACCCGGGTTCAATCCCTGGGTCGAGAAGATCCCCTGGAAGAGGGAATGGCAACCCACTCCAGTATTGCTACCTGGGGAATTCCATGGACAGAGAAGCCTGGCAGGCTGCAGACTATGGGGTCGCAGAGTCAGACACGACTGAGTGACTTTCAACACATGAATGTTATGTTAACATTTATTGAACACCTACTGTGTGCCAGGCCCTGGGAAACCCTTGACAGCCTTCACTCGCCAATCGTCCCGGAAACCTAGCTACAGCTCCTAGTTTGCAGATGTAGAGATGGAGGCTCAGAGAGGCTCCGTGACTCACTCAAGTCCACAGGGAGTGAGGGCTGCAGCCGCTCGGCTCCGGGGCCTGGCTGTGGATGGAGAGGGGCTGGGTCTTGGGCACGGTGAGATGGGGAGGCCCCCGGCGCTCCCTCGGTAGAGGCTCTGCCCCAACAGAAGATCTCTCTGACCATGCAGCCTCTCCCTCCATCATCCCTGAGACTGGGGCCCCCAGTCTAGGGGCAGGAGTCCTGTCTCTCTCTGCCCAGGTCTTCATGCCTGCTGTCTGCCTCAAGCCTTGCAAACAGCCCTGAGTGTTATCACATCCGTTTCACAGCAGGGATGTGGATGATCCGGGAAATCAGGTCCCTGAACAGCGGGGACTGGAACCACAGTCGGTCTGATGCCAAAGCCCATCGGCCACCTCCAGACTGACCCATGGGGGTCGTTGTCAACATCAGCTAAGCTTTCTTCTGCGTCTCGTCCTGTTTCAGGCCCTTCATGATGGTAAAGTAGCATAATCCTCAGGATGACTAGTGATGTCAACACCGTCAGGTCCCCTCTTACAGACCTGGAAACCGAGTCACAAAGAAGACAAGACACTTCCCAGGGCCTCATTGCTTTGCCATTAAAAGGCCAAGCTGGAGTGTGAACCCAGGCAGCCTGCTCTTAACCACTGTCTACACTACACACGTGGAGCTGGTCATGACAACCCACTCCAGTATTCTTGCCTGGAGAATCCTGGGGACAGAGGAGCCTGGCGGGCTACAGTCCATGGGGTTGCAAAGAGTCGGACACGCCTGAAGCTGCTTGGCATGCACACATGCATACTACGCACGTAGAGAGAACACCTGGGAGAATCCCATCTTGATGGGCTGCGTTTCCTCTAAGAAGCTGGAGGAGTCTCACCCTTATCAGCACCTACTATGTGCCCGACGATTTCCTATCGTCACCTGGCAAACGAGTATTCTTAATCGTGTCTTACAGTCAAGGAAATGACACTGAGCTTACTCGTCCCCCTGGGTCAGCTGGAGACCGTGCGGCACGGAGGCAGGGAAGCAAGATTCATTGCGGGCGACCCCCGGGGTCCCCACCAACGATGCCTGAGCACCCTGGTCACCGAGCCTGGCCCCTTAGTGGGGTGGGGGAGGGAGCCCCAGTGCTGCAGGCTCAGTCCTTCTCCCCCTTCCCGCCTGGGGAGAATTAAGTGGTGAATGTTTTCAAAGTCGACTGTCAAAAGAAAATGGTTGGAGGAAGGAAATGTGCAATTAGGAGCTTCAGAGGAATTTCCATCGTGTGGTTTGAGCTCGACTGTAAACACTCACGATGAAGAGGACACCGCTTTCCCCCTGGCTGGGGCCCCTGCCAGCTCCGCTGGGTCCCAGAACCAGGTGGGCCCAGACTGGGGGCCGGTGGGCGGCCAGCCTCGAACCGGGGCGGCGCTGGGGAGCGCGCGGAGCCCCTGTTCCCAAGAGAGGCTTTTTCCAGCAGAAGGTGTCGACATTACAGAAAGGAAATATTAACATTATAATTATAATTCTGTTTATTTAATTAAGTTATTAAACAGGTCCGGCCTGGAGGAGAGACAAAAAAAACCCTTAGTTTCATTCTAATTGTTTCTCCCAGGATATAATTAGAGACTTTGAGGAGGATCAGAGCCAGAAAAGGCGCAGGTTCTGACGGGCCTGGGGTCTGGGCCTGGGGTCTGGGCAGGGTGGCCCCCGGTGGAGGGGGGTCATACCCTGGGAACACGGGCTCCATGAGGGCAGGGATTTCCGGCCTGTGTTGTCCCCACGCCCAGCACGCATTAGGTGTTCAACCAACAGGAGTCAGGTTGAAGGGCTGAAGAGTGACCATTTCAGCTGCCCCAAAGACCCTTCACTGAGGGTTTGTCCAGAAGCGATGTCCCAGCTCCTTGCTCGCTTCCAGACTCTGCCAGAACTCACTGCCATGGCCGGCGTGCTGGTCAAGAGCAGTGTCCATCTCGGCCACGGGGGCCATCCTGAGGGCCATGCCTGGTGGATACACTGACCTTCACCTCTTCCTGCAGCCTCTGACCCAGTCACTAGTGGTTGGTGACCAAGGAGGACAGCGTCACCTCGGGGAGGGGGCCAGCACATCCTGCCAGCCCCCAGACTCCAGGCCAGCTCCTGACCCCTGTGTCTCCAAAAGGAGAAGCTTTCCTAAGGCCCTGGACATGAGGTCTCTGAAGGTTCTAGCAACTGCAGCCTCTTCCCCCAGCTCCCCTGACTCCCACTCCAGCCCTCCACTCTGTGGAGCCAATTCGGGGACCTGAAGCCAGGCCCGGAGGACTCTCTGCTGAGGCCCCAGAGGGTGCCGGCCCCCAGGAGGCCCCAGATCCGGCCCTGTGCCCCTCGAGCTGACAGCTGCCCCAGGCTCCATGCAGGACCTCCCGTCGGACGGGAAGTGTCTTGTTCCAGCTGGCACAGCCTTATCGAACAGTCAGGCTTTGTAAGTGTGGACAGCTGTGGCGAGGGGGACAGCTCTGGGCTGGGGGTGGGGGCCAGTGGAGGGGCTGGACTTGGGACGCTGAGAAGAGGGAGGCTAAAGCCAGCAGCATCTGCAGTGGGTGATTCATGGAAGGAATCACGGTGATTCGATTCTGGGGGAGCTTCCTGGAGAGCTGAGCCCCTCAAAGGGGTGTCATGTGTGAGGTCTCGTTGAGGAGGGGCCATGAGGAGAAAGGGGACAGGTGTGGGGATGGTGGGGGCACCTGGGCCTCCCCTCCAGGCCTCCCAGGCCTGCCCCTGCCCTCTAAAGAGCCATCCTTCAATGGACGACACCGAGGCAGCCACAAAACTAACCGCTGTGGAGGAAAGGGAGGGTGTGGGGACTCTTTTCTATTAACAACCATCCACCCACCCACCCATCCAGCCATCCACACATCCACCCATTTATTTACCCACCCATCCATCAATCCACCCATCTCTGTATCCATCCATCCATTCACCTATCTATCTCCCCCTATCCACTCATCTCTCTATCCATCAACCTTCATCCATCCATTCATCCACCCATACATCCATCCATCCATCCACCTACCTACCCATTCATCCATCCATCCACACATCCACCCATTTATTTACCCACCCATCCATCAATCCACCCATCTCTCTATCCATCCATTCACCTATCTATCCATCCACCTATCCACCCATCTCTCTATCCATCATCCCTCATCTATCCATCCACCCATCCACCCATCCATCCATTTATTTTCCCATCCACCCATCTATCTATCCATCCATCCATCTATCCACCCATCTACCCACTCATCCACGTATCCATCCATACATCCGCCCATCTATTCACCCCCTTACCCATCTCTCATCCATCCACCCACCCACCCAGCCAGCCAGTCAACATCCATAAAAATTTATACTCAGCTATCTCCTCTATCGGCCTCCAAGGACCTAGCAAATGATCAGATTGCTCCTCTCCTGATAGCATCCCTAGTGTGTGTGAGGGAAATGGTGGTGAGCTCAAGGGAAACAGACAGAAGACAAATAGATGCCTGTGTTGACTCAGGGAAGTTCTGTGGCTGAGAAGGTATACTTTAGCTGTCAGGAAAATGTTCAATACTTGAGGAAGTAGCATTAAATTGAGACCCGACAAGGAGTCAGCTCTCGGAAGATCTGAAGAAGACACAGCAACAGACCTGCAAAGGTCCTGAAACAGAAACAAAGTTAGGTTTGTCAAGAATGTTTTAAAAGCCGGTATAATTGGAGCAGACTAAGAATAATGGGGCTTATGACCTGAGATGAGGGTGTGAAGCTAGGAGGGTCAGGTCATGCAGAGTCTTGTAGGTAAGAACTGTGGATTTTGTTCTGAGCAGAGTGTGAAACCAAGGGAGGGCGTTAAGAGGAGAATGACTGGTCTGAGTGAGTCTTTCAAAGGACGTCTCTGGCTCCCAGGAAGGGGTATAGAGAGTGATATGGGAAGAGAAACAAGGACGGTGGTGAGCAGATCACAGCAGATGAGGCCACTGTGGAGACAGTAGATGAGAGCAGTGGAGATGGAGCTGGGAAGGTGGGGCAGGTTCAAGATGTACTTTGTAGGTACAGACAACAGACTTGGTTTGTGAATTGTCGGGAGGGAGAAGGGAAGTGGGGTGGTTCCCAGGTGTTTGGCCTGAGGAACTGGGAGGATGATGATTCATTTTCAGAGACCAGGATGACTCTAAGAAACAGGGCTGAAGAACAGGTAGGCAGACACCTCGCTTTAAACATACAGGCTCTGGAGTCAGAGAGACCTGGGTTCATATCCTAGCCACACTATTGTCTATGTGCTAGTCACTAAACTTCTTTAAGCCTCTGCTTCCTCACCTGGAAAAGAGGGATGTTATGACAAAGTTAATGTAAGGTGCTTAGCACAGTGCCAGCCCAAGGTGAGCGCTCAGGTAAATTCTACTTCGAATCATGACCGGCGTGGGGTGTAGTTCTTCACCCCCATCTCAGCAGCCCTGTTTCTAATTTTTGGTTTGTTTCAACAAACCCTAGGACCTGAGTTGCCAAGAGCAGGTCCTGACAACTGTCCCCCACCCCTTGTGTTCCGGAGCCTACGGGGATGGGATGTCTATGGGGAGACTGCTGGTTTCCAAGATCAAGCAAGATCACAGAGCACTTTCAGCAAGAGTGGGAGGAAGCAGGAGAACTGGTCTTCTTGGCACCCAGCGGGGAACCCCACGCATAGCAGTTTTCCCAAAGCAGCTCTCGTCGGCAGAGAAGGATCCCCAAGGCCCCTCTCTGCTTCGTAAGGAACTTGCTGTGAGAGGTTGGGCTTCAAAAGGTGCAAAGTTGGCTGAAGATCTGCTTGAGGGGGCAGGGTTCTCTGAGATGTAGGGTTGAAAGGATGGGTGTTATCTGCAGTTACTTAAGCTCTCTAGGGGGCTTCCCTGGTAGCTCAGCTGGTAAAGAATCCACCTGCAGTGCAGGAAACCCCAGTTCAATTCCTGGGTTGGGCAGATCCCCTGGAGAAGGGATAGGCTATCAATCAATAGAGATTGATTTCTATTGATCCTTGTTTTCTGTTCATGGCTATGAGTCACACAGTTCTGCTTCTTTGTATATTTGGTAATTGTTGATTGTATACTGGACATTGTGAATGATGTGTTGTAGAAACGCTGGATTTGAGTATCTCCCTCTGAAAAGGGTTGATTCTTGTTCTAGCAGTCAGTTTAATTATCAGTTGATCACTTGAATATATGTGGTCTTGGTTTATTATTTGTCATGGTTGAGGTAAGTGGAAGGTATCTCCCAAACTTTCCTAACATGGTGAGAATCAAACTCCAAATTGCAAATTTTACTGAAGTTGTTTTTAAGTGTTGTTATGGAAGGTCTACAGTTGGCCTTACTCAAAGGTGTGGTCCTTATTACTAAGACGAAGCCTTTGTTGTGTTACATCTGGATGCCCTAGTGTTAATGAGGTTGTTCCACTTTGGTTGGGCAAAACCCCCAAAGTTCCCTAGCATTGCTTGACATCTAGTGTATCTGTTCCACTCTCAAAACTTTAGGGATTGAGACCACTTGTTAAGCCTCAGGTGGTCTCACCAGAACCCAGGGACCTTCACATAGACTTTCTCCCTTTTCCCCGTGCAGCTTCCAGCCCTGAAGATTCTAGCTGCTTCAGCGATCCTAAAGTCCCATCTCTGCACCCTCAGTTCAGTGGGCCCTCTGAGTTCTGCGTGGACACTCACAGGCTGCACTGTGGTCCAGGGAGCACCCCCACGTGCAGATCCAAGGAGATCTTGGGGCTCACTGCATGTTTTTCTCTTCTCTTGGGGATCGCAGTCTTGCCCTGCCTTTGATACTGTGTTGAAGATGGTGGCCTCGTGTACTCTGTGTAGTTTTATGCTTGGTTATGACGGAGGGGCTGATCCAGTTCCAGTTAACTGTGCTGTGACCATCTTACCCCAAGCCTTCTTCCCCTACGTTCTCCATCTGAGGACAACCCACCCACTCCTCCAAAACAGAATCCTGGGAGTCATCTTGGCTGCTACCCCCTTTATCACTCTCTTTGGGGGACCCATCAACCCGTATTGGCCTCTTTGACATTCACAGGAGCTCTGGGGTCAGACGAAATTTCCTTCTCTGATCCCGCTGCCCAGTCTGTCCTCTCTGGCAGCACGCTGAGAGCCTCCTCGTCAGCCTTCTGACCTCCAGTCTTGCTCTGCTGTGATCTGTTCCCCACCGGGCTGCCAGAGGAGCCGTTCTCAACCTGAACATCGGGCCTTGGCACTACCTTATTAAAACCCTGCTGCTGCCTCGGGAGACAACCCTTGAGATCTCTCTGTGCCCATCTCCACGCCCTCTGTTATCACCAGCTCCCCATATTCCTGCATGTGGGCCTATTTGCAGCTCCCAGGTGCCGTCACCTCTTGTCTCAGGGTCCTCATGTGGTGGGTGAGTGGGATGCAATGCCCTGGGTATTTTGTGTGGCAACTGTTCTGATCTTATCTCATCACTTCCTCAGGGTGACCTTCCCTGATCTTCCAATCCTGGGGGAAAAAAAAGTAAAAGAGTTAGTCACTCAGTTGCATCTGACTCTTTGTGACCCCACGGACTACTTGTAGTCTGCCAGGCTCGTCTGTTCATGGGATTTACCAGGCAAGAATACCAGGCGAGGGTGGGTAGTAGCCATTCTCCAAGCCTGAGTTGGATGCTTTTTCTACGTATAAAGACCACACCTGCATTTCCTTCATCATAGCAGGCTCTCAGATCCTCAGGAGCCGGAGGAATGGCAGGTTCACAGTGTCTCCTCAGAGCCTGGTGGGGGGACATGCCCCATCACCATGTGTGAGGGACTCAGTGCCCAGGGCTGTGGAGGGCCCAGTGGGTGAAGGTGTTGTATGTCGTGATGCTGGAGGTGGAACCTGGGTTTTCCCCACAGGGAGGCAAACCCCAGAGAGGGGAAGGATGAATCCACAGGCTGACCGTCCCTGGTGATGATTCTGGGGGTTCTGGTCCCTGATGGTCTCACAAGGAAAGAGACAGTGAGAGCTCCTTGCAGGACTAATGGATGCACCAGAATGAGAAGGTATTGCTGACAGGGCTGTGTGCACACTTGTCTCCCAATGGGGTCTCCGGGGCCACCTGCCACCCCCAGAGGATCCCCAGGCACACTGGAGGACCCAGCACTGAACAGATGTCCTGCCTGCTTCACAGAGGGGGCACTCCCCTTGGCCACCTATCTCCCTTTCCCAATCTGCCCCCCTCTTTTTGGTAGGGAAACTCTAAGAGACACCTCTATTTCCTGTGACATTTCAATCTCTGGTCTCAGACACATCCGAAGATTCCCCAAAGCTAGGACATTTTCTCTGGATTATAGGAGACATTATGGATCCACAGGGCCAGATGCTGACTCTGTCCCAGGGGCTCAGCCCAATGGACCCCTTTCCTGGGCTCTCACAGCCTCTGGCTTCCTATTGGGTTTGGCCCTGGGCAAGCTCTGGCTGCAGGTCAGAGGGGGAGGAGGGTGAAGTCTGCATGTCCATGTCCAGCATCTCCCCTGGGGGTCACCTTGGGCAGGCTGTGCCCTTGCCTGGAAGGGCTTGTCTCCCTCTTCAGCTTTCTCTCCAGGGTTTCCTTCCAGGCCCTGGCAGTGGTCCTTTCCCCTCAGCCCTTCAGCCTAAAGCTTCCCAGGGGGTGCAGTGGTGAAGAATCCACCGGACAATGCAGGAGACAAACACAGGAGACCTGGGTTCGATCCCTGGGTCAAGAAGATCCCCTGGAGGAGGGCGTGGCGACCCATTCCATTATTCTTGCCCGGAAAATCCCATGGACAGAAGAGCCTGGTGGGCTACAGTCCACGGAGTCACAGAAGAGTTGGATCTGACTGAGCGCACCGCGCTTCAGCCTAAGGGTGACAGCGGCCTGGGATGCGGTACACTGCCAACCTCACGTGGATCCCCGCCACCCTGCAGGATTCTCAGCTCGAGTCATCTCTTTTCTGGAGGAACCTGGAGTGACACTTGCTCCAACCCAGGCAGCCCAGGGTCTGCTCAGTGAGGGGGACGTGGAGCATCCCTCAGCACCACCCATCCAGCCGTCCTCCCCCCGAAGTTGGGCGAGAGCCACCGAGAGCCTGTCTCAGAGCAGGTGGCAGAGCCAAAGGGACAGCCCGGGCCCCTCGGGGCCCTGCTGTCGTGGGCTCTGAGGCCACAGGCTGGGGGTTGAGTCCTGCCTCCTCCTGTTACCATGGAAACTTGGGACGCACCGCTTCTTCTGTCTGAACCTCACTTTCATCCCAAATTCCACATAGCAGTCATCTGGAGCCCGAAAGCACAGTCCCTGGGATCCACCCCAGCCTCCAGCAGCCCCAGCACGGCTTGTGAAGAGGGGTGTGCTCCCAGCTTCACTGCCCGCTTGCTGGTGAACCGCTGCTGAGTCAACGAAGTTTCCCAAAGTAGAAACCTTGTCAGATTCCAAAGAATGTTAGCCCCAGTGACTCACGTGTGTTGCTTCCTAAACACGCTCCCAGGGGTTTGGGATCAGCCCAGCCATCTCCGGAGAAGCATCCCAATGCTCTGAGAAGAAAGCTGGGTTCCAGCCACGAAGGAGCCGGGCCCAGTCTTGGCTGCCAAGAAAGGAGCTCCCGCTAGGAAACTGTGAGTCAATCAACTTCTCCTTTTTGGTTTAGCTTCACAGTGCCTTGGCTGTGCCTACAGCTGAGAGCGATGGCTCTGGGAGGCATTGCCGAGTGGATGATGTCTGGGGGGTTTTTGTTTCTTGTTATGGTGATGGTGCTGTTGATGACAGTGGTGGTGATCCTGGTGGTCGTGGTGGGCGGGGTAGAGGCTGAAGCTGAGAGCAGAGACACACAGGGACCTCTGACGTCAGAGAACCTAGCTCTTGGTACCAGTCCTGGAACTTAGCACCTAGTGAGCTGGACCACTTACCTGGTCTCCCTGACCCTCAGTTTCCCCATCAGTAAAGGGAGACTGGTCCTGCTTGCCTTTCTGAACTATTTGGGGTTCAGAGCGACCAAGGCTTCTGGATGCTCATGGTCACGTGGAAATCTTGGAAGACATACGGCCGTAAAGCTCTGAGCGTGTGCCCGCTGTGTAGATTAGCACTAGAATCTGTTGAATGTGGCTACAGTACAATTTATTTTTTCCCCTGTGGAACCAGATTCCCCTCCTTCTTTGGGCAGCATCACCCTTTTTCTTCTGGAGAATCTTGTACAATTTCTCTCTCTCATTGTGACTTGGAAGGACTGGGCAGTTTCAGTGCCCCCACTTCCTCCAGGTCGCAGGGATGAGCCCGTGGCCCAGGCTGGGCAAATCGAGTTCTTCCTGGGGCTTGCTAAGTGCAGCAGAGACGAGGAGAACTGAAGGCAGAAGATAGGGAGAATGGGGAGAGGAGAGAACCCTAGGAGATTTACTCAAACACCTGGATCCAGCTGTACCTGAAGCTAGCATGATCTAGCCCTGAAATTCCAAGTTATATGGATCATGTAATAACCCCCAGGAGTCTGTGCTGGGCATCTGTACTTTGCAAACCAAAGTGTCCTTCCCTATACCTCTAACCTCCTCAGACTCCTAGAATCCAGAACCTTCCCAAGAAAACAAAATTTATGACAACCTGCCTTCCAACTTCGACTCTAGTCTTGCTAGACCCAGGTCTGGCTCCTTTTCCTCCTCTTTTCAGGGAACAGATTGGAACCGACCCAGCTTCCAAATATCAGGGGACAGAGGTTGAGATCTGTTGCCTCACCCCAGGGGCTACCTTTGTAGGGCAACTCTGTTATAAACTGTAAAATGCCATGACTACTTTTGCTGATCATATAAACAAAGCGTCTCACCTAAACAATTCAAACAATATAGGAAAGCACAAGAGAAAAAAGTTAAAAAAAAAAAGCAAAACACCTGATAGCCGCCTCTGCCTCCAGAGATAACCCTGCAACACCTCCAGACCTCTCCCCAGGGATGAACGGTTCATTGCCTGCTGGTGGGTCAGATACTTCATGTTCTGGAACTTTCTCCCAGTACCAGCACATCATGACAACTTCTGGACACTGAACACAGTTCCCGACTTTGTCAGAGTTGAACAGCTCAGCAGAATCACATGGATGTGTTGTTCAGTTTCCATGGATGTATATTTGGGTCTTTGCCAATTTTTACTACTTTGTCACTGCAGTGAACCTATGTAGATGCTCAGATTTCTCACATGTTTAAGCATTTCGTTGGGGGATTTCCTAGAAAGGGAGTTGCTGAGTCAAAGAATATGAATAACTGAAAGGCACTTGGTGCATTCTGCCCAAAGGTTCCCAAGGAGTCAAGGGTCCACGGTGTAGGAAGGCACAGAGCTCCACATTCACAACAATGCTGGGGAAGGACTGATGCTGAAGCTGAAGCTCCAATCCTTCGGCCACCTGATGCGAAGAGCCAACTCATTGGAAAAGACCCTGATGCTGGGAAAGACTGAAGGCAGGAGGAGAAGGGGGCGACAGGGGATGAGATGGTTAGATAGCATCGCTGATCAATGGACAAGAATTTGAGCAAATTCCAGGAGATGGTGGAGGACAGAGCAGCCTGGTGTGTTGCAGCCCATGGGATAGCAGAGACGTGACATGACTTAGAGACGGAACGACAGCATCGATAGAAAATTATTTTTGAGGTAGGAGAGAAAATTTTGTGAGAAGGTCCCACTTTTAGGAGCGGTGGCTTCCTCTGTGCTTAGTAAGGGCCGCTGTGCTCTGGGGGAAGAGCGGGAGGCTGGAGGAGGCTGTGGAGGTGACACTGTGGGTGGCGGCTCTGTGTGCATTTCCTGGTAGGCTTTACCATGGGAAGCCCCCCAGTCCTGGAAGCCCCCTCCTTCCCAAGCAGGCCAGGCCGGTGGGTCACCTGCTCCCAGTTTCTGGGACCTGCTTCCTGAGCCCCGGCGGCACTGCTGGGACGCTCTGTGCCTGTCTCTGGGACAACGGGTCCTGCGGGTCCTCCCACGCTGGCTTCTGGGAAAGTGAGTGCTGAGAAGCTGCCAGGCCAAGTGTCCAGGCAGCCTTGGCCCCTGGCTACCAGGGGCTGGCAGCACAGACCAGCCCTGGGTCCTCTGAATCCAGGAATCCAGGGGATTCTGGGCCTGGTCCTGTGCAGAAGGCTCTCTGCTTTAGTCTACCCGCTGAGAGCACTCAGGCTGAGGCTTGCTGGGTCTCACCTCTCCCACCCCCGCCCTGCGCGGCAGGGGAAACAGCACAGAGGAGGGAAGTGCCTTCACAAAGGTCACGCGGCGCCGAGGGGCCAAGCGGGGACACTGGACCCTAGATCTCCCCACCCCGATGGGCTGTTCCCTCCGCCCTGGGCGCCCCGGCCTCAGACACCGCGGTGCTGCTCAACGTCCTGACTGCAGCCTCGCAAGACGTCCCGAGCCAGAGCCACCCAGCAAAGCCCTTCCTGGGGTCCTGACCCTCAGAGTGCTGCTCCCTGACTCATGTCCAACTCTGAGTGACCCCACGGACTGTAGCCCGCAGGCTCCTCTGTCCAAGGGATTTCCCAGGCAAGAATACCGGAGTGGGTTGCCATGTCCTTCTCCAGGGGATCTTCCTGACCCAGGGATCAAACCCGGCTTTCCTGCATGGCAGGCAGATTCTTTACTGTCCCTCAGAAACCCTGTGAGATAGTCAATGTCTGCTTTTCTCAAGCTGCTAAGACTGGGGGTAATTTTTTAAATGAAGTAATGGACAACTAAAGGGGACTTCCCTGGGGGCTCAGATGGTAAAGAATCTGCCTGCCATGCAGGAGACCCGGGTTTGATCCCTGGGTCAGGACGATCCCCAGGAGAAGGGAATGGCAACCCACTCCAGTATTCTTGCCTGGAGAATTTCATGGACAGAGGAGCCTGGTGGGCTGCAGTCCACGGGGTCACAGAGAGTCAGACATGACTGAGGGACTAACTTTTCAGATAACGAAAGCTCTCTGTTATTTAAAACAATTTAATGATGATGTACTTTTGCACATTTTTCTTCATGTTTTTTTGTGTTTGAGTTTCATTGAGCTTCTTGGACCTGTAGGTTTATAGTTTTCCTCAAATTTAGAAACTTTTTATCCATTATTTCTTCAAATATCTTTCCCTGCCTCACCTCCCTCTTCCAGGGATTCCACTGTATTTGCCAGTCTTTTTTGCTTCATGTTTAATGTTGAATAATTTCTCTTTTTCTGAGTTCAAATTTACTTCTCCCTCCTTCTGCAGTGATGATCTGCTATGATCCCATTCAATGTGCATTTGATCTGATGCGTTATAATTTTCACCAGAAATTCAAATTGGGTCTTTTTATATCTTTTTTCTGATAATTGTTGCTTTTTTTCCTTCTAACTTAATTGAGATATAATTGACATACAGCACTGTGTATGTTTAAGGTATTCAGCATAATGATTTAACTTACATACATACTGAAATGATTATCACAATAAATTTAGCTTCCCAGATGGAGCTAGTGGTAAAGAACCCCACTGCCGATGCAGGAGACAGAAAATGTGAGTTTGATTCCTAGATCAGGAAGATCCCCTGGAGGAGGGCATGGCAGCCCACTGTAGTATTCTTACCTGGAGAACCCCATTGGCAGAGGAGCCTGGTGGGCTACAGTCTTAGGGCTGCAAAGAGTCAGGCTCGACTGAAGCGACTTAGTATGCATGCACGCAGCACATAAAGAAATGATTATCACAATACGTTTAGCGAACATCCATCATCTTACATAGGTACTAAGTTAAAGAAATAGAAAAATGTTTTCCCTTGTGTTGAGAACTTGGGATTTACTATCTTAAAACTTTCATACAGTAGTGTTATATTTATCATATAAAATATCCCATATCTATAGTTATCAAGTTACACATTACATGTCTAATGCTTATTTATCTTATATCTTATAACCACCTTCATCCAATTCCCCCTACCCCACCTCTGTCTCTGGTAACTACCAATCTGATCTGTTTTTCTATGAGGTTGTTTGTTTCTGAAATATAATTGCCCTATATGATACTATGTTAGTTGGGGCTTCCCTGGTAGCTCAGTGGTAAAGAATCCACCTGCTAAAGCAGACGATGTGGGTTTGGTCCCTGAGTTGGGAAGATCCCCAGAAGAAGGAAATGGCAACCCATTCCAGTATTCCTACCTGGAGAATCCCATGGACAGAAGATCCTGGGGGACTTCCATGGACTGTAGTGACTAAACAATAGCAACAGCTATGCTAGTTCCTGTTACACGGTGTAGTGATTCATTTTGCTATACATTTCAGAATGATTGCCATGATAAGTCTGGTTACTGTCTGTCACCATACAGAGATATAGCGTAGCTATGAACCGTATTCCCTGCATGGCACATTCCACACCCATGACTCATTTATTTTGCAACTAGAAGTCTCTCCCTCTTGATCTTGATCCCTTGTTTCTTTCCTCCCCCACATCCTTCCCTCTGGCAACCACCTGTTTGTTCTCTGTATCTATAGCTCTTCTTTTGTTTCATTATGTTTGTTCATCTGTCTTGTTGTTTAGTTTGCACATATTAATGAAATCATCCAGTATTTGTCTTTCTCTGTCTGGCTTATTTCACTTAGCATAATACCCTCTGGGTCCATACATGTTGTTACAAATGATGAGATTTCATTAGGTTTTATGGCTCAGTAATAGTCCATTATATATACATATATATATATATATCATATCTTTTACATATATACATACATAACTCATCTTTATTTTTCATCTATTGATGAGACTTAGGTTGCTTCAGTATCTTGGCTATTGTAAATACTGCTGTAATGAACAAAGGAATGCACATATCTATTCAAATCAGCATTTTGTTTTCTCTGGGTAAATACCCAGGAGTGCAATTGCTGGATCATATGATAATTCTGTCAGGTCAGGTCCCAGGGGTCTCTGGCTGCAGGGCCACGGGGGTCCCGGAGCTGAGGCTGGCCTGCTGGGGCTGGGGCTGGGGCCCAGGCGGTCCTGGAGCTGGTGACAGCCCTCTGTCCTAACCTGGCAGGTTCTGGTACCCCAGGGGCCGTTGTCTGCCAGCTGGTGGGTGAGGCCAAGGTCCAGGGGACCCCAGGTCTGGTGCCTGCCCGCTGGTGGGCAGAGTACTGTCCCTGGGTCTCTGGCAGTGGGGCCCTGGAATCCTGGCCCTGGTGCCTGCTCGCTGGTTCGCTGGAGGACAGGGCCAGGTCCCTGGGGTGGCCGTGGGCTTGGGGTTTCTTCCGGCAGCTGGGATGCTGGTGGGTGGGGCTGTGCCCTGTCTGACTAGCTGTTTGGCCTGAGGGGTCCCAGTCCTGGTGCCAACAGACTGGTAAGTGGGACGATCCCGGTGCTAATTGGCTAGAGGGAAGATTCCGGCGTGGCACTTGCCAGCATCAGCGCCCACGTGGTGGATAGAGCTCCCCAGACGGCTGCCTCCAGCGCCTGTGTCCCCGGGGGCGCGGCAGTTGGCTCCTGCCTTCCTGGGAGGCCACGTAAAGTGCACTGAACACAGACTTTGCTATTGCAGACCTTTGAGATGGAGGGACTGGGGGTGGTTCGTGACCACGAGAAAGGATCTGGGAAACATGGTTTTCACGGGCTGGGTTACCACTGGGGTTAATGCTTGTTCCTTCTACCCACTCCCAGGAATCTGGCCCTGGCCAAGCCCACCGACAGAACATCTGGATCTGGACACACCTGTCAGTTACACTGATTAGTCTGGGGCCAAGAGGGAAGACAAACACCAAATGCCTCAGACCTTTAAAAGTCATCAGCTTCGTGTGCGTGTTAAGTTGCTTCAGCGGTGTCTGACTCTTTGCGACCCCACGGACTGCAGCCTGCCAGGCTCCTCTGTCCCTGGGATTCTCTAGGCAAGAATACTGGAGTGGATTGCCATGCCCTCCTCCAGGGGATCTTTCTGACCCAGGGATTGAACTGGCATCTCTTAAATCTCCTGCACTGGCAGGTATGTTCTAGTGCTGCCTGGGAAGCCCCATAATCAGCTTTATGGAGGTATAATTCACACACAACGAAATACGCCAGTTCAGGTCAGTGAATGAGTGGATACATGCACACACCTGGGCAATCATCACCTTTACCAGAATACAGAATGCTTCTAGAAAGTTCTCTTGTGCCTCTTTGCAATCAGTTGGCCCTTCCCGTTTACAAGTGACAACTCATCAACCGTCTTGTGCTACAGATTTTATCTGCCAGGTCTGGATCCCACTCCAGGAGAACCGGGTTTGGCAGGCACTCTTCTGGGACCATCTTTCTTTTGCTCATCAGGGCAGTAGTGAGGTTTTATGAGCCGGTGTGTATCTGAACTTCATTCCTTTCGCTGTGAACATGCCCTGGATTGTTTATCATTCACGTGGTCATGAGTGGTGGGCTGGCCATTTCCTGCTGCTGTGACCCTGGTGTCTGAGTCTTTCAAGGATGTAGGTTGTCTTTTCCCCTGGGTGAATCTCTGGGAGTGGGGTGACTGTGTTGTAAAGTAACAGGGTATTTAATTTACAAGAAACCGCCAAATTTCCAGACATTAGCAGTTTCCACCAGAAAGGTTTTTGCTTCTGTTGGCCCGTTCCTCCTTGGATGTCTGAGTGAGCATCTTCATATGAAAGAAAAAGAAAGAAACTGCCAAATTCTTCCAAAGTGGAAGGACAACTGGACTTGCCCCCCCACCTCCACTCCATCAGTGTGTGAGGATCCCAGATGTCCTGTATCCTGGCTGATGCTTGGTAACGCCCATCTTTAACACAAACCATCTTAGAGGAGGTGGTGTCACCTCCCTGTGGTTTCAATTCGCATTCCCGTGATTACTAATGGTGGTGAGCAGCATTGCACGTATTTATTGGCCAGTTAGATGTCTCCTCTGGGGAGTGTAAGTTCGTATCCTGTGCCCACAATTTTATTGGGCTGTTTATTTTATGATTGAGTTTAAGAGTCCTGTATGTCTTCTGAATAAAAATCCTTTTGTCAAGAAATGCCATGGGAGTCTTCTCTCTTTGTCTGTCATCTGCCTTTCAGATTTCTTTGCCATTTTTTTTGAAGTCCAGAATATTTTAACTTTGATGAAATCAATTCATCAAGTTTCTATTTTCATAGTTAGTGCCTTACTGCCCTTGTGATTATTTTATTGGCCCGTGAGTCATCAAGTGGTTCGTCTTAGTTGACTGCTTTCTTCTTGGCTGTGGGTGACATTTTCCTGTTGTTGTTTTTTTTTGGTATCTGCTAACTTTTTATTACGTGCTGTATGAGGGGCATATCCTGCAGACAGTCTCTCCTCTTTCACCCTCTGAGGAATGTTGGTATTTATCCTGGCGAGTAGCTCCCAGGATGTCAGTACCTCTCTGACGTCACACAGTGTTAGAGGGTATTAGGGAACCCAAGTGTTCGCACACCCCACTAACTCGGGGAGGTTCCCTTCCCATACAGTCTCGGCTGAATCCTGTGAAGGCTTGAGTCTGCTCCGGGGGACTCTAAAGTGGGTCTTGCCTCAAGATGGCATCCTTACTCCTAAGGCAAGTCTTTCCAGTACCCAGCTGGGTTTCCGGGGAAAGGTGAGGCTCTGTACCCTGGCTGGATCACGTATTTTAGCAATGCTCAACCTTTGGAATCACATCCCACCCCCAATTTTGGGACCTCCCTTGGGTGCCTGGCCCGCAGCTTCCAGAAGCATCAGTGTCCTGGACTCTGATCTCTGCTCAATGGGCCCAGCATGCTCCGAGGACCCCCACCTACCTGCTGCTCACCCAGCGGACCTTGTGGCTCCTTTCTGAGCCCCCTCTCTGAGGACTGTGGTCGCACAGGGCTGCCTATCCAGCACTGGTCAAGAGCCGCCTCAACTGTACTGTCCAAATGTGATGGCCAACCCCGGGGGAGGGTCAGCCTGGTACCAGGAACGCCAACAGAGCTGGAAGCAGAATTTGCCTCAAGGTTTTTTTTTTTTCCCCCAATATTTATTTATTTGGCTGTCCCAGGTCTTAGCTGCAGCATGCGGGATCTGCAGCATGTCAACTCTTAGTTTCAGCATATGAGAGTCCCTGACCAGGGACTGAACCCACAACCCCTGTGCTGGAAGTACGGTCTTAGCCCCTGGACCACCAGGGAAGTTTCTGCCTTTCTTCAATAGAGTCACTAGACGTTATCCAGAACCCCCGAGCCAAAGGCAGACATCCCTGGACAGGAAAGTCCTCGGCAGGCAACAAGCAAGAGCGTGGGTCCCCCATGTTGGGGAAGAGCCAGGCCGGGCACTGGCACCAGGTGGGAATGTCACGACAGGTGAGAGGCCACAGGGGGTGGGCTTCGCCGTACGGATCAGACCTCGCTCTGGGCGGAATTGTGCCTCCTGACTTCATTTGGTGTAAAAAGTGAAGGCGTTAGTTGCTCAGTCGTGTCCGACTCCTGGCGACCCTGTGTAGCCGTCCAGGCTCCTCTGTCCGTGGGATCGTCCAGGCAGGAGGACTGGAGTGGGTTGCCATTTCCCGTGGCCCACACGCAGACCCAGTTTCAGAGAATGGAGGCTGGTTCCCAGTCCCCTGGGGCCAACCTGCTGGAGAGCCACAGGGCCGGGCCGCGTGCTGGGGCCGGGGGGGTGGGGGGGGTGGGGGGTGGAGTGGGGGGCTGAGCCCTGGGCCCTGCTGTGGGGCTGGGCGGCGATCCGCAGGCCCCTTTGAAGACGCCGCCCTCATTCTGGGCTAAGCTTAACAGGGAAAATTCCACCTAACAGCCAGCCCCACCTGACACATTGCATTTGGGTTTAATAAGAACTGTTTCTCTCTTGGAGGTGGGATGAAATGTGGCCAGCCAAAGAATTTTAATCACTCACATAAACGGCACACAGTCTGCATTTTTTCCTCGGCCACCTTTATGTATTTATTTGATGTTCACCTTGGATGAGGCATGGGGGTCTGGGTGTGGACACATTTCCCCAGCCCGCGGGTCTCTGCAGGCTGGCCGTGGACGAGGGCCGGAGGCACCCGCTGATGACCCAGAGCCGAGTGGGTCCCCGGGACCTTGTGTGGACCAGCCTTGCACCCGAGAGTGGAGGGGGCCCAGTGCCAGGCTTGGTGCTGGCTGGTTCACTCCATCTTCAGACCTCAAGGCAGCCCTGGGCTTTGGGGCCACGATCATCCTCCTTACAGGTGGGGAAACTGAGGCTTTGGGAGGCTGAGCACCCTGCCGAGTTCACGCAACTTCTGTGCTGGGCCCACCCCAAGGCCCGGGCCACCTCCAAACTATGGGGTGGTTTCCCGGGCAACCGCACATCTGTCCCATGGGAAAAGGCAGAGGGCCAGCCAGCTGTGATCAGGGGCCAGCCCTGCGGTGGCCACATCAGCCCTCAGACCCTGGCAAGCGGGTCCCGCCCCACACCTTGTACTGGGGACTCCGGGCCTTCTGGACACGGCCTATGTCCCTTCCAGCGGGTCGCCAGGGCTGAACCACACGAGCCCCAGCCCCTCCTCCTCCCCTCCAGGGATTTGCTACTCTCCCTGCATATCCTCACACCTGGTGTGTAGACACTTGAATGGTGACCTCCAAAAAGCCACGTCCAGGGATGTCCCTGGTGGTCCAGGGGTTAAGACTTTGCCTTCCAGTGCAGAGGGTGAGGGTTGGGGAGTTAAGATCCTACATGGCTCCTGGACAGAAATCCAAAACATAAAACAGAAACAACACAATATTGTAACAAATTCAATAGAGACTTTAAAAATGGTCTACCATCAGAAATAAGTCAGAGAAGGAGAAATATCGTATGACGTCCCTTATATGCAGAATTTGAAAAGAAATAATACAAATGAACTTACAAAACAGAAAGTATTAGTTGCTCAGTCGTGTCTGACCCTTTGCGACCCCTCCAGAGCCCTAGGAGGAAGCAGGGTCCCACCCACACCTTGATTCTGGACTTCTGGCCTCCAGACTGTGAGAGAAGACATTCCTATTGTTAAAATCACCCAGTCTCTGGTCATTTGTTATGGAAAGTGATGTGGAAGTGTTAGTTACTCAGTCGTGTCTGACTCTTTGCCACCTCTGTAGTCCGCCAGGCCCCTCTGTCCATGGGGTTCTCCAGGCAAGAATGCTGGAGTGGGTTGCCATCTCCTTCTTCAGGGGATCTTCCCGACTCAGGGATCGAACGCAGATCTCCTGCATTGTAGGCAGATTCCTATGTGGAGTCAGTTGGGTGCCGTGCCAACGTGTGGGGTCTTCCGGTAGGGTCAACCAGAACCCTGGGTCCCGGGGATGGGGGCGCAGCTTGACAAGCCAGTGGTTCCAGCTGGCTGGCCTGGGGTTTCTCTGCTGGGATGAGCAGGCCTGGGTCAGAGCAATTCTGCCTTGCTAATTTGCGGTGACGCAGTTTGTCACCCTGCAAAAATGTGCATTCCCTTAAGGTCCTGCCCACCGTGGGGGCGACCCTGTGCCAGGCCCGTAAATACTCTCTTACTGAAGGTACATTTTGCTCCATGAACCTTTAGCATCTCATTGTACCAGCAAGTTAATGTGGTGCAGCGGGGACGTGAGGCTGGGGTCCTGGTTACACATGCGTCTCCCTCGAGACGGCTTGGACCCAGAGAGAGGCCTTATACCAAGCTGCCCCCTGCTCCCCTCAGCCGGGGGAGGGGCGAGGCTGGAGCAAGAGGGTGCAGGGCTGCCTGACTCCCACTCTGCAGACGGTAGGGACCCCTCATGCCCCCGCCAGCCCACATTGGGATAAGACATCGTCTCTAGAACCCCACCAGCCACACACCCTCTGCTGCCTGGGCCTACTTGATTGCCCCAAACCCTGCCAGTCACCCATCCCAGGAAGTGTTCCCCAAGCAGATCCTGAGAGGGGGTCCTGCGGGAGAGGTTTATTAGGAAGTGACCCTGGGCAGCAGGGCAGAGGGGGCAGGGAGCCCGGAAGGGGTGATTTTATGCAGAGTCCTGAGAGGGGCTCTGAGACGTGGGGGTCACACCTATCAAGGGCAAGGAGCTGGCGCGCCTGGACCCTTCCCGACCTGTCTGTCACTCTTCCAGGGGCTGACAATTCCCAGGGGCGCCCCCTGAGTGGGTATTGCTACCGGCAGCTGGAGTGTGGTCCTCTGACCAGAGAACACAGGAGCTGCCAAGGACACAGGGGTCAGAGGAGTACAGAGTCCACGCGGCCACTCTGCCCTCCCTGCAGCTCTCCAGGCCCACCAGTCTGCCCGACCCCAGGGGTTAAGGACCCCAGACCTCAGATGACGTGGCGCCCACCTCACTTATGGCAGCACCCAAGCTGGAGGAGGCTATGGGGAGGAAACGGAGGCTTAGTAAAATCCAAGGGGCTGCCCGGGGCCCCCAGCCAGCATGGGGAGCAGCAGGGCTCAAACCCAGCTGTCTAGGGCTCCTTCCCACCGTGGCAGCTGTGCCCGCCCCCCTCGGAAAGTGCCTATAGGACCTGGGAAATCATGGGCTGCCTCTCCATTTTGCAGTCAACTTCTGCCCCACGGCTCGGGAGTCAGGGCTCAGCGCCCTGCCCGCACGGCACAGCACTCAGCCCCCAAGCTCCACAGCCCTCCGGCCCACCCACCCAGAGCCTGGCAGGGGAAAGTGGGTCAGGGCAGCCACAGGGAGGGCTGGGGAAGCCTGAGGGCCCGTCTCCAGGAACCCAGAACCCAGGCCCGTCTATCTGGCAGTGGCCCCGAGCCAGCCTCGCTGCTAAACATAGGTCTGTATGATCACCTTCCAGCCCCAGAAGGTAAAATAACAGCCATTTCGGGTTTCCCAAGACCTCCCTGGGGGCGCAGGACAAACTCGCTAAAATCCACAGGCTCTCTGTGAGATCCTGGCACCCTCCAGGTCTGGGGGAGGTGGAGGGGCAGCGTGGCCAGGTCCACCCACTCATTTATTCATCCAATCACTCACCCATCCATCCATCCGTCCATCCATCCATCCATCCATCCATCAGGCACTCATGCACCAAATACTCACTGAGCACAGACAGGTCCTGGCTCTTCACGCAGATCTCAATTAGCTTAGACGCTAAGGTTGGGGGCGGTGTCCAGAGATGAGAACCAGACTTGTGTCCTGTACTGGGGGCTGATCTGGCCTTGGGGTCCTGGAAATGCCTCCTGATGAAAGAGTAAGCTGAGAAGTACGGTGGGAAAGGAGAAGGAAGTTCTAGACGGAGTGACTGTGATGAGCCAAATTGTATCCCCCTCCTAAATTCATATGTTAGAGTCCTGACCGCCACTCCTTACTCAGAATGGGACCTTATTTGGAGACAGGGTCTTTGCAGATGTTGGTTAGTCACTAAATTGTGTCTGACTCTTTTTGACACCATGGACTGCAGCACACCAGGCTTCCCTGACTTTCACTATCTCCTGGAACTTGCTCAGATTAATTTCCATCAAGTCAGTGATGCTGTCTAACCATCTCATTCTTTGTCACACCCTTCTCCTCCTGCCCTCAAACTTTCCCAGCATTGTGGTCTTTTCCATTGAGTTGGTTCTTCACATCAGGTGGCCAAAGTAATGGAGCTTCAGCTTCAGTATCAGTCTTTCCAGTGGATATTCAGGATTGATTACCTTTAGGATTGACTGGCTGAATCTCTTTGCAGTCCAAGGGACTCTCAAGAGTCTTCTCCAACACCACAGTTCAAAAGCATCAGTTCTTCAGCTCTCAGTCTTCTCTGTGGTCCAACTCTCACATTCGAACATGACTCCTGGAAAACCATAGCTTTGACTAGATGCACCAGATGTAATCTGGTTAAAATGAGGTTCTTAGGGTTGGCTCTGATCCAACAGGTGTCTGCGCTCAGTTGTTGAGTTGTGTCTGACTCTTTCCTACCCCGTGAGATTATCCAGGCAAGAATACTGGTGTGGGCTGCCACTTCCTCCTCTAGGGAATCTTCCTGCCGAGGGATCAAACCCACATCCCCTGCATCGGCAGGCAGATTCTTTACCACTGAGCCACTTGGAAGGCAGCTAGACACTGAGACATCCAGAGGGAAGACCCTGTGAAGATATCCAAGGATGGAGGTCTGAGAAAGAGGAGGCCCTGCTGACACCTGGATCTTGGACTTCCAGCCTCCAGAACCGAGACAACACATCCCTATGGTTTTAGCCACATTGTCTATGATGGAAGCCCTACCACACTAGTACCTAGATGCTCCATTTGTTCTAATGAGAAGGGCCTGGAGAGAGGGAAGGGCACAGCCCTTTGAGGAAATTGAAGTCCCCCGGCCCCAGTGAGACCAGTGGGCTTCCTGGGTGGTGCAGAGATAAAGAACCTGCCTGCCAATGCAGGAGATGCAAGAGACGTAGCTTCAGTCCCTGGGTGGGGCAGATCCCCTGGAGGAGGAAATGGCAGCCCTGTCCAGTATTCTTGCCTGGAGAATCCCATGGACAGAGGAGCCTGGGGCTAGAGTCCATGGGGTCGCAGAGTCAGACACGCCTGAGGGATGGAGCACAGAAGCACAGTGACAAGAGTGAAGTGTGGATTTCATCTCCAATGCAACGGGGGTCCTCTCCTAGTTTGCTGAAATTGTTTCATTAAGAATGTGTATCAAGTTTGAAGCAACATTTTCTCTATATTTAAAGTTCATGAAATTAAACTCTAGTTAGTTAGTATTTTGAGTTATATTGATTGATTTTCAAATGTTCAGCCAAGCTTACACCTTACTTAGTCTTAATATGTTATTATTTTTATGTATTGTGAGATTTGACTAGCTAATATTTTTAAAGGATTTTTGTGTCTATATTTACGAAGAATGTAGGGCCACAATTTTAAGATCTTTTTCAGGTTTTTTTAATATATCATTTTTGCTTTTTTCATTTTTTAATATTAGGATTCTGCTGACCTAAAATAAGTTGGCAATGTTTCCTTTACTTTCAAAAAAAAAATTGTGTATTAGTTTCTCTCTTCCTTGAGTGTTTGATAAAATTAACCAGTGAAACCATGTAACTCTGGATATTCTTTTTTGGAAGATTTTAAAAAATATCATCAATAAATTTTGTTTACAGATATACAGCTATTCAGATTTTCCGTTTCTTCTTGTATCAATTTTTTTGTTTGAGTTTTCCTCAAATTTGACCATTTCATTGAAATTTTTGAATTTGTTGATATAGAAATGTCCCTTTCCTATAGATATCCTTTATCTGTAGGATTTGTGATGATAATATTTTGCCACTTTCTGATATTGGTACTCATATTTACATCAGTCCATGTCTTCTTTTGCTTCAACAGTCTAGCTAGGAGTTTATCAATTTTGTTGATCTTCTCAAGGAAGCAGGCTTTGTCTTTGTCTTTTTCTCTGTTGTCTGTTCTTTATTTCATTGGTTTCTGTTCTTTTTATTTCCTTCTTTTTTCTTCATTTGGCTTTACTTTGCTCTTGCTTTTCTAGCTTCCCGAGGTGAATCAGTGGGTAATTTATTTTAGATTGTTTTTGTTTTCCAGCGTAAGTGCTTAAAGTTCTGAGCTCCCCTTGAATCAGGGCTTTCACTGCATCCCACAGATTTTAATATGGTAGGTTTCCATTATCATTCAATTTGAATTACTTTCTAGTTTCCCTTGTGATTTCATCTTGAATTCATGAATCGTTTGTAGATTCATGAATCATTTATAGATATTTGGGATTTTCCTAGATGCCTTGTTATTAATTCCTAATTAGATTCAGTTGTGGTCAGAGATGACACTCTGCATACTTTCCATCCTTTAAGAGTTACTGAGACTTGTTTTACGGCCAAGCATATGGTCTATCTTGGTGAATGTGCATTTGAAAGGAGTGTGTTCCCTGTAGTTGCTGGGTGTAGTGTTTCATAAACACCAATTAGATCAAAGTGACTAATAGTGTTGTTTGTACCGTTCATATCTTTGGTGGGTTTTTGTCTGGTATATTTGTTTTATTAATTGCTGAGAGAGGTGTTAAAATCTCCCTTTATGATTGTGAACTTGTCTAATTCTTCCATTTACCCTGTCAATTTCATTTCATGTGTTTTGAGGCTCTATTACTAGGTAGATAAAAATGTAACATTATTTTATCTTCCTGATTTATCATCTCTGCTATTGTAGTAAAATGTCTCTATCTCTGATAATACTCTTTTTCTTAAAGTCTACTGTTTAGTATAAATTTTAATTAATATTAATATGTCACTGGCCACCTTATGATTATTATTTTTAGTTGATTTACTTTCAACTTATCTGTGTCACTATATTTAAAATCAGGGAATTCCCTGGTAGTCCAGTGGTTTGGATTCCATGTTTTCACTGTGGACAGCATGGGTTCAGTCCTTGGTGGGAGACCTAAGATCCTGCAAGCCCCACTGCAAGGCCAAAAGACAACCAAACAAAACCCAAAAAAGCCTCTTTAAAAAATCTGTTTAAAAAATGAATCTCTTGTTGGTAGAACATAATTGAGTCTTAATTTTTTTAAATCCATTTGATCAATTTCCTATTTTTATGTAATTAGAGTGTTTAGAATTAACACTATCAGTCCTTTCTAATTTTTTTTCCTCTGTCCTGACTTCTCTGCATGCTTCTGGATTATTTGAATATTTTTAGTATTCACTTTCAAGCTATCTATGGACTTTCTGGCTATGTTTCTTTGTGTGTGTGTGTGTGTGTGTGTGTGTGTGTGTGTGTGTGTGTGTGTGTATGTATGGTTACTTTTGGAATTGCAGTGTGCATATCTAAACTTTCTCAGCCTGATTAGAATTAATTTTGTTCTACTTCATGTGAAATATAGGAAAGCTTCAACCATTAGGTCCCTTTCTACAGATCTCCCCATTTAAAAATTTTTACAGTTGTCATACAAAAGAAACCCCACCAGTGTTTTGATTTTTGCTTCAGACATTCCTCTGTATTTTAAGGAACTTAAAAATATCTTCAAGAGTTACAAAATTTTGTATTTTACAGACTCCCCCCCTCCCCCCCACCTTTCAGCACTTTAGAGGGGTCTTTTGGCCCTCATGATTTATAATAAGAAACTTGAGGTCATTGAAATTGTTCACCCTTGTGGAAAATGTGTCATTTTTCTCTAGCTCCATTCAGTTTTTCTTCCTCTTTGCTTTTATCACTCTGTTTATGATTCATCTATATATGGTTTCTTTGGATTTACCTTGTGTGGTGTTCTCTGAGCTCGAGTCCACAAATGTTGATCTTTTACTAAATATGGGAAATTTTAGGATCTTATGTCTTCAAAGATTTCTCTACTCCACCTCTTTCCCCTTTTCTTCTGGACTCTAACCAGAACGTGTTCAATCTTTTGATGTTGTCTTCAGATTCCTCATGACCTGTCCATTTTCTCTCTCAATCTTTTTTCTCTATTTCCTTCAGATTGGGTAATTTTGACTGGTCTGTAGGTTTACTGACTTTGCCTCTGTCACCTTCATTCTACTGAGTCTATCCACTGAGTTTCTAGAGTTTCACATATTTTATTCATTAGGGCTAACATTTCAATATCCTCTCTCAATACCTTTTCTGCCGAGATTTCCTATCTTCTCATTCATTTCAGATGTGTTTTTTTTACTTCACTGAGTAGAGTCGTAGTAGCTGCTTTGAGTTCTTTGTCCGACCATCCCAGTGCTTGGATCATCTTGGTGTGTCCATCTGGTTGATTGTTTCATCCTTTGAGCATGGGCTTAAATTTCCTGTTCCCTTGCATGTGAGATAATTTTGAATCCTAACATGGGTGTGATTGCATCATGAATGCTCTGTTGAACAGACTCTGGGTTTTGTTAAAATCCTCCAAGGAAGGCCATTGTGTTTGTTTTAGCTGCAATGAGCCCCGTGGGCTTCAGACCAGGAGGTTCATCTCGCCTCCTGTGGGAGGAGGGGGTCATGTCTCATTTCAGCGCTCAGCTGGGTGCTCATCTTGGCTGTTTTGGGTGCATCCTGCACATGTAGCTCTGGGTGAGACTGGGACTCGCGGGGGTTCCCACGCATAGTTGGATGAGCCTATTCTGGGCTCTCTCCCTCAGGATTTCTCCCTCACACTCCAGCCAGCCTGGGCTCTTTTCCTCCAGCCAGGAAGGCAGCAGGGTTTCTGTCACTGTTTTAGCTCCCCACACAGCACTGACTTGGGACTCGGGTTCATCCTTGGGGCACAGTTACAGACAGCATAAAAGCAAGAGAGCTCACCCTTAATGCAGGTCTCTGCTCTAAGTTTTGAGCACCTTCACAGTGTGTATTTTGTCTGGAGTGAGTAATTCTAATCCACAAGGGGCTGAGCTACAGGGGGATTACACCACTGCTGCAGACCAGGATCCTTGAGATTTTTCCTACTTGTGCATCCGCATAATCATTATCTGATCTACATGAAAAGTATGTCTCATTCCTCCAGAAGTCTCACACCATAGCAGTGCCTGCTCCCACAAGGTAACCGTTATTCTGACTTATTTAACCATGGGTGCTGGTGGTTGTTCTTCAGTTGCTAAGTCGTGTCTGACTCTTTGCGACCTCATGAACTGCAGCACACCAGGCTTCCCTGTCCTTCACTATCTCCCTGAGTTTGCTCAAACTCAGGTCCATTGAGTCAGAGAGCTCATCCAACCATCTCATCCTCTGTTGCCCTCTTCTCCTGCCCTCAGTCTTTCCCAGCATCAGGGTCTTTTCCAATGAGTTGGCTCTTCACATCAGGTGGCCAAAGGATTGGAGCTTCAGCATCAGTCCATGAATATTCAGGGTTGATTTCCTTTAGGATCAACTGGTTTGATTTCCTGGCTGTCCAAGAGACTCTCAAGAGTCTTCTCCAGCACTACAGTTTGAAAGCATCAATTCTTTGACACTCAACCTTTTTTGTGGTCCAGCTCTCACATCCATACATGACTACTGGAAAAACCATAGCTTTGACTCTATGTACCTTTATCAATAAAGTGATGCCTCTGCTTTTAATACGGTGTCTAGGTTTGTCATAGTTTTTTATCATATAAGATGTAAGATAAAGGGAGGTTGGAACTCTACTATTTTTCCAACTCTTGTGAATTTAAAACAATCTCCAAACAAATACTTAAAAAGAAAGACTTTTTTTCCATATCATGCTTTTCTAATGTTAAAATATAAAGGTTCACTACTGGAAAAGTCATAAGAGTAAAGGAATGAAATGATTATTGAGAGGAAATGTTTTGTCGCCATTAGCTATAGAATTCTCTGTTCTGTAATCAAAGTTTAAGTTTGTAGGATTCATACATTGTGAGTTTCAGAATATTTAAGCGTTAATATTTTTGAGAATTTTAATATGTGGCCAATAATTTGAGCATTTCTTTACCAGACTGAGTCTTTTAGGAGACAGAGAGGCTGCAAGCATGTCTCCCAGAATTGTACAGGCCTGGCTCAAATCCTGGTTCTGCCAAAAACCAGCTATGTGACCTTGGGCAGGTTACTTGCCCTCTCTGAGCGGTGGTTTCCTCGTCTGTGAGGTGGGGAGCGCGTTAACAGTACTCTCTTACAGGGCTGTTGTGACGATCAGATAAGATGAGGTGGCACATAAACCACCTTGCCCGCTGCCTGCCAGAGGCTGATCAATAGATGGCAGCTGATCAATCAATGGCAGCTGCTGAAGTATTATTGGTGGGAGGGACAGCAGTCACAAAGACTCTGGAATCTGATCTGGATTCAAATTTCAGTGTGAATGAGGCAATTGTGATCAAACACTCCGTCTAAGGCAAAGCAAATAGTCAGCTCACAGTTTGTTATCATGATTGGTATCTGACGCTTTAAATGCTAATGACCTTTATAACATTCCCCTCGGGAGGTTTGCCGTATCATGGAGAAGAGACCTGTTTCTCAAAGATGCAAGCAGGAGTCCCCAGGCCACACAGTGGGAACGAGGGGCAGCTGGGATTGGGATCCCGGTCAGAGCCCTGCCGGGCCCGCACTGCCTCCTGGATGGGGGATCCAGCTCTGTCGGGGTTGGGGGCACTGTCCCAGCCACCCACAGCCTCACCCACATATCAGAGAAGGCTACAGTAGAGGCTGCCTCCCCACTGGCCTGCACACACCTGGCTTCCATCTCTTGCCAGCCCGATGCAGGTGTGGCAGGGTCCCCCAGCCCATCTGCCCTCGGGTCTGCCTGAGTCTGCTCCAGGCCACTGTATGGGTGTGCAGGTTGCGCACTGCACAACTCTCACGGCAAAGTGGTTCTTACGATCTCAAGGCCTGTGCTGCCCTGGAGTCCTCGGGCCTCGTCCTCTGTGCTCGGACCTCCAGCTTGCCCTGCCATTTGCCCAGCACAGGGCGGTGCTGGAGCACCAGCTTCAGGCACTGCCCAGATGCCTGGGTGCTGGCTGGACTCTGGGGGGCCCCTCTGCCCTCCTTCCCCCTGCCCAGGGCATCCAGGGCTGTCTAGGGGGTGTTGGGGTGATCAGTTCATCTCCAGGTGCCCAGAACCTTGTGGTGGGCTTCCCCCGACTGGGGGTCTGCCAGAGTGCCTGGGGAGCTGGTCCCAGGAAGTGCTCTGAGTGGTGAAGTCCCGTCTGGGGTCTGAGTGGGCGAAGCATCCAGGCCTGTGTTTGGCTCCTCCTGCAGGGACCTGGGGAGGATTTCTGCCCTCCCTGCACCTCAGCGTGCTCATCTGCAAAGTGGGGATGGGATTGTACCTGCCTCTCAGGGTCTGGATCCAAGGGGAGCTGCCCAGGTGAGTGCCGCTGGGTCAGTGCTGGCCACGCTTACCCCCACGGTGGCCAGGTCAGGGCAGGGCCACCAGCAGTGTCCGGGGGCCAGGCGGGCCTTTGAGAGGTGCCGAAGGCCTTGGGCCCACATACCAACCACCACCCACACAGGCCGACGTCCCTTCCAATGTCGCAGTGGGTCTAAGGTCACTTGGAATCGCAGAGAAGGGCTGGTGGGTGGGGGGTGGGGGCAGGACAGAGTCCCCGATGACTGAGGCTTAGGGGCCTCCTCAGAGAGCACCCCAGGCCCTGTGACTGCTCCAGGCCAGGCCCAGCCTCCATCACTGGCATGGGGGGGGAGAGCAGAGGGCTTCGTGGACTCAACAGCAGTTGACCAGGGGCCTGAGGCTGAGGCTTGGGGATGAGGTGGGAGAGGCAGGGGCTGGTGGGCAGGGCTGTGCATCCCCCAGGCCAGGCCCATAGGGGTCAGGAGACAAGTTTCAGGGTAGCATGGTGGGGGTGGGGTGAGGGTCTTTCTGTCCTCTCCCCCACCCTTTCTCAGCTTATGGCCAAGGATGGGTGTTCAGCCAGCACCTGTGAGTCCCAAACCCAGGCCCGGATGCTTCATCCACTCAAGGACCCCAGACTGGCCTTCACCACTCAGAGAACTTTCTGGGACAAGTCCCCCAGGCATCCTGGGGGAGCCCCGTAGGGGTAAGGCCCCCACAAGTGTTGTCACACTCCTGTGTGCCAGGTAATAACCACGGAGTGACCCCCTGCCAAAATGGCAGATGTAACCCCATTCCCCAATCCCCTGTTACTGACCATTGAGGTTCAAGGTCAAGCCTAGGGTCACCCAGGTTGCAGATGGTAGAGACAGAACCAAAGCTAGGTCGTCTGACCCTCCCTGCCACCCTCTGCATTCACCATCTTGGTTCAGGAATAAACCAAATTGGCTAAACGCAGAGTTGCCTGCAATTCCACTCCTTGGTATGGACCCAAGAGAAAGGAAACAGCAGTCCACGCAGAAACGTGTACACGTGTGTACAGAGCAGCATCGTTCACAACGGGCAGAAGATAAGGACAACCTAAACATCCGGCACTGGTAGATAAAACATGGTCTATCCATACACCGGAGTATTGTTCAACCCTAAAAAGGAATCGGGTATGGACACGTGCTACAATGTGGGTGAACCTCAAGGACATTGTCTTCAGAGAAATTCAGAGCCAGGCACAAAAGCCCACATACTGGACGAGTCCACTGATATGGACCATAGAGGGAAATCTATAGAGGTGAAAAGTGTGTTAGTGGTGGCCAGGGAGTGGAAGTGGTGGGTAGTTGTGGGGAGGGGATTTGAGGGGTGGCTCTAAGGGGCTTGGGGTTTCTTTAGGGGCAAGAAAATGTACCAACAGTGATTACAATGATGGATACACAACTCTGAATGTATTAAAAACCACTGAATCACACACTTTCAAAGGTGTAATTTGCAAGGTATGTGAATTATGTCTCAATAGATTTGTTAAAAATAAAGGAACCTGGATTCATGTTTAAAGTGCCCGAGCCCAGGGTCCTACCCTTTGTAGGCAAAAAAAGAAATGAGTCAATAAAAAAGAATAAATAATAAATGAATCAGGACTGCACAAAGAGCTGTAGCAGCATATTGCCACTGTAAACACCCAGTAAACGTGGGCCTTTTATTTTCTCATTCTGAGCCTCTCAAAGCACCCCTGACAGGTGCGGCTCTGGGCCCTCAGGCCACACCAGTCACTTTTGGGGCCTGGTCCTAGGCTCGGTACCCAGCGTCCAGAGCCACCCACATCACAGGGTGTGGTCGCCTGCACCCCATTCACTTGGCCGTTCAGACACTTCAGGCTCCATCTGCCAGAGCAACATATCCAGAGGTGGACTCTGCACAGTGATGAACCGTGTGCGCACTGCAGCCTGAAGCTCTGGGCAATCTTGTATCGGTCAGTAGATCACTGCGTAACAAAAGGACCTGAAGACACACTGCCTTGAAATTAACTTCTCAGAGAAAGGTCAGATAGGGAGCCCAGGGCTACCAAGTCTCCTTCCATTTTATCAATTGGCCGTCCTCTGCAAGTAACTTCCATCTCAGGTCCCACGTGGGGAAGGAGGAGGGGAGACACACCTCTTCACCTTGCCTTGCTAAGAGCTTGGCGAGGGCTCATTGCAAGGGAGTCTGGGAAATGTAGTGCTTAGCCCGGAGGCCCTGTGCCCAGGTCTGCCCAGGAGAAAGGGAGGAAAGACAGGCCTGTCAGGCCGCAGGAACGTAGGCAATGAGCATTGGGAACCTCAGTTTCCTCATCTGTAAAGTGAAGATAGTAGCAGTGAGGATTTCTTAGGAGAGAAAATGCCTGGGGCTCAGTGCACACCTGCAAGAACTGGGAACCACCTGACCATTCTCTCTGCCCCCAGGACCCCCATGCTGGGGGCTGGAGGGACGGAGGGAGGAGGTCTGCAGAGGAGGAGAGCCCCGGGGGGATGGGGGGAGCAGACCAGGCATATGGACTGAGTTATCGCTGCTCCCGTAGCAACGGCCCCGGGGGGAGCAGAACCCACTGGGAGGCCAGGACACTCGGCCTCCACCGCCCTCGGCTGGGAGTGGACCAGGCCCGGGAGAATCAGAAGTGCCTGCTGCTCGTGATCCGGCCAAGCTCCTGCGGGCACTGCCCTGTCCACGCTGTCAACTCAGCACAGCCAGCGGTCACAGCTCTTCCCTCGGCTCTGGCCTCAGACCCGCTGGTCAGCCGGACGCTCGATATGTTCTGTTTTGAAAGAAAACAAACTCTTTTGAAACTACCTCTGGGAGGGCAGACTGCGAGGCTCTTCCCTTCCCTTGGGGGCTGGTGGATGTCGGGGTTTCGGGGAAACCTGATGGGAGGGGCTGTGTGTGCATGGCATTGCCCGCACCAGACCTCCGGGGTGGCAGAGGCCTCGGAGTACAGGCTGAGGGTAACAAGGAACCATGGAAGGATGGGGAGGGAGGGTCACCGGGTCAGGGGAACGTTTCAGGAAGTTGGGCAGCACGTTAGAGGGATGCTGCCGTGGGTGTCGCAGGTGAATTAGGGGCCTGGTGGGGGTGACAAAGGTAGCATTTCAAACAGGAATTCGTGATTGAGTGGGGGTACTTAGGCCCAAAGGGGTCCAGGTCATCCCCAGGGGCCCTAAGAGTGGGTTCAGCCTGGTGATTTGAAGTCAGGAATCAGGCCTCCCAACAGCAGGCTCCGGGGACCCAGCAGACAGAGGGCAGGGGGCAGGGCCCTCACCACATGGGTGGTGGCCCCGGGGAGGGCAGAGCAGAGTCAGAAGCAGGCAATCAGGAGTCACAGGGGCTGCTGTTCTCACCTTCTGGGGTGCTGAGCCCCGGGCGTCTATCCTTGCTCGCAGAAGCACCCTCCCTGCCACACCGGCGAAGATGCACTTTCCCGGGAGCTATGACGCCGTCTCGTTCTGCAGCCCAAAGGACCCAGGTGTCCCGGAAGCTGAGCTTGCGTGGTCTCCTCTCTGAGCTTGGTCAGGCTCCAGGGGGACCAGGAACTGGGCGTGAAGGGAGCCGTGCCCCCCAGCTCGGAGAAGCTACCCCCAGCCTGCTTCCTCTGGAGCGTCCAGGGCAGCTGGGCACAGTGACCCCGACAGCCTCGGAGGGGCAGGCCAAGGCCTCAAGGCAGGGTGCCGCCCACGGTGACCACCTCCTGAGCTGTGCCTGGACCAGGGGCTCTGCTCCGGCAACTGCTCTTGTGTCATCTAGTGTCCTCCTTAGGGAACCCCAAGGGGGGGACCGCTGGGGGGGAGGGGTGCTGGCTGGCAGGGATACAGTGGGAGAGGCTCAGAACTGGGGTTCAGCCCCCCGAGACCATCTGCTCAGAGCCCTGTGTCAACCAGGCTGTAAGGACACTGCATGTGCTGTGTGTGTGCGCGTCTGTGTGTGCCTGTGTCTCTGTGTGTGTGTGCGCGTCTGTGTGTGTCTGTGTCTCTATGTGTCTCTATGTCTATCTGTGTCTCTGTGTCTGTATGTGTGTCTGTGTGTGTGGGTCTGGGTGTTTTAATGCAGTGAGAAGTGAGAGGCAGGGCAGGGCTGGAGCCGCCCCTCTGATGTGGTCCTGGTCCCGGGATCTGTGCGACTGTCCATATAAGGGGCCAGGTGACGTCTCATCCTGCAGCCACAGGCCCAAGTCAGCCCCTTGTTCTCGCAGAGACCGCGGTTTTCACTTTCGAAGGCGGGTGTACGCCTGCGTCTCAGTGTTCGGGGCCTAAGCGGGTAGCGCAGGAGGGCTGATGACCCAGCCCCATCGAGGCTGGTGGGAGGGCTCAGTGGGTGGGAGGACAGGGGCTGCTCGCCTGGGTCTCCGCCCTCCTTGCTGGTGGCCCCAGGCCAGACACAGCTCAGGGCTCCCCGACTGAAAGAGGGGGACGGGTCTGTGATCTCCAGGCTCAGGGCAGAGTGCAGGATTGTCTGTCTCACGGCTGTCGGTGGGGGGTGTGAGGTCGGAGGAGGCAGGGCCGTGGCGGGCATCTGTGAGTGGGCTGGCGTGGCCCTCCCTCTGGTGAGCCGGTCTCTGCTCCCGAGCCCACCTCATTCAGGTGACTCCTGCTCTGTCTCAGAACCCCGGTCATGAGTCACTGCCCAGGGCAGGCTCTTCTGATTTCCCTGGCTGCGGTCACCCTCACAGTCCCACCCCCCGCACCCTCTTCTAAGGAATGGCAGTGTCACACTGATTCACAATGTGATCTTCGCTCAGTCTCCAGAAGCTGAGACCTCTGCAAGTTACAGAAATCTGAGAGAAAAATAAAGCAGATCACACAAAGAAGCCCAGTTCAGCTGACGGTAACAAGAGAAGCCAAAGACAAGAGGAATAACTCTTGGAGAAGCTGGGTGAAAACCGCGATCGGAGGAGCCTTGTCATTTAGGATAATAAGGGTGAAACAAAGTTGTTTGGACAAAAAATAGAATTTGCCACCTATAGACTGTCACTGAGAAAATACTAATCTGAAAAAATTAGAAAGAATTTGATGGGTATATAAGTAAATCTAAACAAGCATTGCTGTATAAAATACTGTTATATAATACAATATTGCTATATTGTATTATAATATGAGTTATTACATAACCTATTATTATACTTTGCAAGGTATTGCAGCTTCAGCTTCAAATTATTGAAAGATATGGAAATAATACTGGATACAAAATTAAAAAGAGAAAGACTATGCTTTAAGCATTCTAAGGTCCTTATATTCTTCAGCAATTGGTAGAAATATTTAATTTTACACTTAAGTCAAACATGCATGTTAAAAACTGTAAATTAACCACCAACACATTAGAAGTCTATTATGTAACTTCCAAGTGAGTAAGGGGTAAGAAAAAGAATAAATAAAAGTCAATTACTCTTAAAATAAGGAGAAAAGATAAAAAGAATCATGGGAAATACAGCAAAAACATAAAGCCCCAAATAAGAATTGTTGAAATTGTTAATACCAGACTACTAGTTACAATAAACGGAAATGAATCTAAAATATAAGTTAAGTGATAGCTTATGAGAACTAATAAGAAACAAGCAAAATCTAGCTATTATGCTTTTACAAAAGATATCTGTAAGGATTTAGAAATATTGAATTTAAAAGACCAAAAAAATACATAAAATATGTATCAAACAAAAGGTAACCACAAAGAAGCTAATATAGTTATATAAATGTCAAACTGGCTTTTATGTTAAAAGGGATTTTAACATAAAAAATACAATTTGCCAGAAAGACAAAAGAATTCTAAACTTATTTTCATTCAAAAGTATGGTCTTCAGTTCTGTTGCTCAGTCATGTCTGACTCTTTGCAACCCCATGGACTGCAGCACACCAGGCTTCCCTGTCCATGACCATATCCCAGAGCTTGCTCAAACTCATGTCCATCAAGTTGGCGATGCCATCCAACCATCTCATCCTCTGCCATCCCCTTCTCATCCCACCTTCAATCTTGCCCAGCATCAGGCTCTTTTCCAATGAGACAGTTCTTCGCATCAGGTGGCCAAAGTATCGCAGCTTCAGCTTCAGCATCAGTCCTTCCAATGAACACCCAGGACTGATCTCCTTTAGGATGGACTGGTTGGATCTCCTTGCAGTCCAAGGGACTCTCAAGAGTCCTCTCCAGCACCACAGTTCAAAAGCATCAATTCTTCAGCACTCAGCTTTCTTTATGGTTTAACTCTCAACATCCATACATGACTACTGGAAAAACCATAGCTTTGACTAGATATACCTTTATCGGCAAAGTAATGTCTCTGCTTTTTAATATGATGTCTAGGTTTGTCATGGCTTTTCTTCCAAGGAGCAAGTGTCTTTTAATTTCATGGCTGCAGTCACCATCTGCAGTGATTTTGGAGCCCAAGAAAATAAAGTCTGTCACTGTTTCCATTGTTTCTCCATCTATTTGCCATGAAGTGATGGGATTGGATGCCATGATGTTAGTTTTCTGAATGTTGAGTTTTAAGCAAGGTTTTCACTCTCTTCTTTCACTTTTATCAAGAGACTCTCCAGTTCCTATTTGTTTTCTGCCATAAGGGTGGCTTCATCTGAGTATCTGAGGTTATTGATATTTCTCCTGACAATCTTGATTCCAGCTTGTGCTTCATCCAGCTCAGCATTTCGCATGATGTATTCGGCATATAAGTTAAAATAGCAGGGTGACAATATACAGCCATGATGTACTCCTTTCCTAATTTGGAACCAGTCCGTTGTTCCAGTGTGGTCTTAAAAACATCTAAGGAAGAAATGACGTTAATTATAAAAAGAAACAAAGTCATGATTATACAGTGATTCCTTAATGTTCCAAAAATAACTCAAGAAGAAATAGAAAACTTCACGAGTCCTTTAACTTTTAAAGAATTGAGTTGGCAGGTTAAAAATAAAACTTAATTCTTTTAAATTTCCATATTCTTGTGTTTTCTAATGTTTCATCATTGGTTTGATCAAAGTACATGTGCATACTTTGAAACAAAGAAATACATATTTTATTGTGGATATAGAATCAATTTTTCCCCCACTGGCAGACTGCACCAAGAGAAGATTGAGTCTTCCTGGATTAAAATCCTAAGGTCTCTAATAAAATTTGCCCATAGCAGCTCTTGGAGGTCACGGCTGTTCTTCCCTTTTTTACAGACAGGGTGATCAAATCTTGGAGAGATGCTACCATGACACTTGTCCCATCCAGCCAACACCTGCTTCCCACCTTAGCTCCTTGACAGGTAAACTGCTGCCCATTGCATGTTCAGCAGCAGGAAGCTCAGTTCTGAGTTGGGACTTTCTCTGCAGAAATGATCCAACAGATATGACAGACCACGGGCGTGACGGTCACTGCGGGATCGGTGTGAGGAATGGGGGCAGCATAGGCCATGTGTCCCGAGTCCCCTTTGGCTGCCCTTGACTCTCACGGATGCATTTTTTCCTCCTGTGGGATCTTAAGTCCTTTCCACCTACAGGTGTTGGCTCCTCCCCAGAGGGTCACTGAGACAATGGCCATATGACCATGTTGTGGGCGGATCAGCTGTGGGGAAAACTGAGTCTCAGGGGCTGTCACCGTGGTCCCCGCCCAGCGGGAATGCGCCCTGCTGCAGAGAGGACGGGCAGGCGGGAGAAATAAACCCAGTCCTGGAATCAGTGATGAGCTCCCGGGCAGAGTGACTCAGGTTAAGCGCTGTTGAATGTTGGCGTGATAAGATTTTGACAAAGAATAAAACAGTACAGAAAGAACACCCTCCCCTTTTGGGGGCGGAAGGGCATGCACACCACCCTGGGTCAATCTTGGCCACCGAGCCTCAAATTCTCCATCCACTGTGACCTGGTAGCTGCTCTTCAAGGAAATGGAGGCAGTCTCAGGGTCTGGGTGACTGGTGGTTAATCAGGTGGAGCGGATAGGCCTGGGTCGTTGTTCTCACTTGTTTTTTTTTAACTTTTCTGCTTTCCTGCACTTCTCAGGTTTTCTTTCATGAGATGCATCACTTTAGTAAGAGGGGAACATGCCATGTTTGTGGAGCTCTCTGCTCCTACAGGATCTCCAACACACACTCTCAGGGCAGAGCAGGGGACTCCTCTGGGTATGAATGCCTGGGCAGCCAACCCTCCACCCACAGACCACCCCTCAACCCTCAAGGGGCACTGCCACGTCACATGCTATGTGCCTCCCTTTCAACTGGTTTAGCAGAAGCAGTCAAGGCAGGGGCTAGAGGAGCAAGGACGTGGGCCAGGAACAAGCAGAGTCCCAAGTGAAGACATGAGGCCCAGTGGCCAGGGCGGGGCCCAAAGATGCCAGCTCAGCGCTGGCTAGGGGCAGGGGAGCAGTGTGGGGTCCCCGGTAGTCTTCACCCAGCTTTCCCTAGGGTTAACATCTTAGAGACCCACGACCCACTCATCCAAGGTAAGGAATTCAGTTCTGTACGACACTATGACCTAAATCTCAGGCTCTTATCGAAACTTAGGTTTTTCCACTAATGTCCTTCTGCTCCAGGATACCCTCTAGGACCCCATGTTGACTCTGAGTCGTGTTTCCTTAGCTTCTGTTTATGTTGGTGACAGTCACCCATGTTGATACAGGCAACTCCTGTTCATTCCTTTCCACTCCTCCTCGTATGTCATTGTGTGGAAATAGCCCTGTCCTCCTGTGGCTGGATGCCTATGCTGTTTCCATTCCTCCTGTTAGAATGCTGAAGAGCGCGCTGCTTACAAAAGGGCCCATTGACTGGTGAATGGATAAGAAAGATGTGGTGCACACACAACGGAATACTACTCAGCCATAAAAAAGGATGAACTAATGCCATTTGCAGCGACATGAATGGACGTAGAGGTAATCATCCTAACGGAAGTAAATCAAAGGCAAGTATCATATGATGTCACTTATGGGTGGAATCCAAAGAATGACATGAGTGAGCTTATTTACAGAGCAGACACAGACCCACAGACATAGAAAACAAACTTATGGTTAGCAAAGCAGAAAGGGGAAGAGGGATAAATTAGAAGCTTGGGATTTAAGAGATACACAATACTATATACAAAATAAATAAGGACCTACTGTATCGCATAGGGAGCTGTATTTGATATGCTGTAATGATTTATAAGGGAAAAGAATCTGAAAAAGAATATATATATAACTGAATCACTATGCTATACACCTCAAACTAACACATTGTAAATCAGCTAGACTTCAGTTTAAAAAGCTGCAGTGGACATTCTTGTGCTGATCTTCAAGCCAGTGAAGGATGAGGTGAGGGACTCCAAGGGGAGCTGAGGGGCCAGGGGGTGACACAGCCCCAGCTCCGCCAGACAAGGCCACAGTGCTATCCAAAGCGACCCCGCCCATCATCTGGGGGGGGGGGGGCTGAGTTCCCATTTCTCTCCATCGAGGCTTCCCTGGCGGCTCAGACAGTAAAGAATCTGCCCACAGTGCAGTTTTGATCCCTGGGTTGGGAAGATCCGCTGGAGAAGGAAATAGCATCCCACTCCAATATTCACGCCTGGAGAATTCCATGGACAGAGGAGCCTGGAGGGGTACAGTCCATGGAGTCACAAAGAGTCAGACACAACTGAACGACTAACATTTTGCTTTCACTTTGCCGCCCTTGCTGCTGACAGGCTGACTTTCCGTAAACCTGGGACGAAGGATGGGAGCTGGGACTGACGTCACACCGTCTGACTTTGCACGTCCCTGACGTGCTTGCCACGGCCTGCCAAGCTTCTCCTCCATGCGTCCCATCTTACCAGCGGGATTTCCCACAGTTTGTCAGATGTCGCGTATGTGGGATGCTGGCACTGTCTGTTTTCATGGAGATGTGACTCTGAGAACCTCCTTGAGGAAAAGACTCCCAGCTTAAATTTAGGAGTTGGGAGGAGACCACCGTAGGTCATGCAGGTGGGCTCTGCCTCCCGTGGCACGTGTCCTGCTAGGAGACAGGCGGGGGGCCTTTGAGCCAGACACAGAGGAGACAGCATGGAGATGGAGGCGGGGATGGAGGGCTGTGCCCACAAGCCCAGGGATGCCTGGGCCCCCAGAGGCTGGGGGAGGTGAGGAGGAACCGTCCCCCCGGCGTCTCCAGGGGGAGCATGGCCCTGGGACACTTTTAATTTTAGCCAAATATAGCTGATTTTCGACATCTGGCCTCCAGAACCATGAGAGAATAAATTTCTGTGGTTTTGAGCCACCCAACTTGTTTACAGCAGCCCCGGGAAGCTAATCCGGAGCTTAATTCTGTGAGACAAGAGAGATGGTCTTGGTCACCATCAAGTCAGTAGGGCGCTGACGGGGCGCTCGGCCCCTCCGGCCCTGGAGGCCCTCCAGGCAGTATCTGGTGTCGCCGAGTTCTTGGCCCCCAAGCTGGGGGCAGGCCCCCTCGTCACCGTTATACTAGCCACGGGTAAGGGGCTGCTAGGGTGTGCCGCCCATCCTGCTCCATGGCCAAGGCTGGGTGTGCCACAGAGGGACGTGTGAGCTGACCGGTGGCCTGCCAGACCGGTTCTTTAAGAATCTGAACTTAAGGGACACAGGGACGACTGCGACTTGTCATGAAGCTTCCATGAAAAGCTGGTGGAGTGTCAGGACTGGACATCCGCCCTGGGCTGTGCCTGAGACGAGGCTGAACAGGGAAGCAGTCATCAGAGAAATGGCAGACTGGGGTGATGTGGAGACAGGAGCAGAGGCTGGGGACCCTGGGCTAGCAGCACTGGGGCCCAGCAGGGGAGTGAAAGTGAAAGTCGCTCAGTCGTGTCCGACTCTTTGCGACCCCATGGACTATACAGTCCATGGAATTCTCCAGGCCAGAATACTGGAGTGGGTAGCCTTTTCCTTCTCCAGGGAATCTTCCCAACCCAGGGATTGAACCCAGGTCTCCCACATTGCAGACGGATTCTTTACCATCTGAGCCTCCAGTGAAGCCCAAGAATACTGGAGTGGGTAGCCTTTCCCTTCTCCAGGGGATCTTCCCAACCCAGGAATCAAACCAGGGTCTCCTGCATTGCAGGTGGATTCTTTACCAACTGAGCTATCAGGGAAGACCAATAGCCCAGCAGGTAAGTCAGGACATTTTGGTCACCGGCAGCGTCTACACCCTGTTGGGACCCCAGCCCTGGCCAGGAGCCCGAGAGGACTCGACAGTAGCTTATGTATGAACCAGCCACTTTTCAGCACTCAGCATCTCACCTAGAAGCTCTGGGGGGTCGGAGAGGCCCACCTAGGGGAATCAAACCCAGGGATCTCGGGGCATGTGTGCGGAGGGGCTTGAATGGAATCCCGGAGGGCTGGCTGGGTCTGTCCATGGAGGGCGGGGAAGGGAGGAAGCTGGGGAGCATCAGGAAGCAGGGAAAGAAGGCGGAGGGAAGCCGGCTCAGTGCCTTCCTGCCGTCGCCCTGCGAGATTGCCGACCTTGGCATTTGCTAAGTGGGGAGGATCAACTCTAGACAGCCCCCACCCTGGGGACTCAGACGAGGCAAAGAGCCAAGCGCTGTGGATGCTGGGTGGCACAGGCATGCAGGTGGAGGAGAATACACCTGTATAGCACACAGGACGGGAAGGGGCATCAGGGAGGGCGTGGGTGAGCAAGTACGGGTCAGCCACTGGCTCACCAGATAACCCAGGGGTCTGCATGCTTCAGTCCACAGCCAAATTCAGCCCTGTTACCAGTTTTTGTAAATAAAGTTTTATTGGAACATGACTATGCCCATTCACATGCTCAATGCCACTGGCTACTTTGCTTTTTAATGGTAGAGTTGGATGGGGAAACAATGGAAACAGTGACAGATTTTATTTTCTTGGGCTCCAAAATCACTGCAGATGATGACTGCAGCCATGAAATTAAAAGATACCTGCTCCTTGGAAGAAAAACTATGACAAACCTAGACAGCATATTAAAAAAGCAGAGGCATTACTTTGCTGAGCTTCCCTCATAGCTCAGCTGGTAAAGAATCTGCCTGCAATGCAGGAGACCTTGGTTTGATTCCTGAGTTGGAAGATCTCCTGTAGAAGGGATAGGCTGCCCACTCGCATTCTTGGGCTTTCCTTGTGGCTCAGCTGGTAAAGAATCTGCCTGCAAAGCGGGAGACCTTAGTTCAATCCCTGGTTTGGGAAGATCCTCTGGGGAAGAGAAAGGCTGCCCACTCCAGTATTCCGGCCTGGAGAATTCCATGAACTGTATAGTCCATGGGGTATAGGGACTGTATAGCCCCTGAGGTCACAAAGAGTCGGACATGACTGAGTGAGTTTCGCTTCACTTTGATGACAAAGGTCCATCTAGTCAAAGCTGTGGTTTTTCCAGTAGTCATGTATGGTTGTGACAATTGGACCATAAAGAAAGCTGAGCACTGAAGTATTGATACTTTTGAACTGTGGTGTTGGAGAAGACTCTTGAGAGTCCCGTGGACTGCAAGGAGATCAAACCAGTCAATCCTAAAGGAAATCAGTCCTGAATATTCATTGGAGGGATTGATGCTAAAGCTGAAACTCCAATATTTTGGCCACTTGATGCGAAGAACCAGCTTATTGGAAAAGAGCCTGATGCTGGGAAAGATTGAAGGCGGGAGGAGAAGGGGACGACAGAGGGTGAGATGGTTGGATGGCATCACCGACTCGATGGACATGAGTTTGAGTAAACTCTGGGAGTTGGTGATGGACAGGGAAGCCTAGACAACATGCTGCAGTCCAAGGGGTCAGAAAGAGTGGGACATGACTGAGTGACTGAACTGAACTGAACTGGTTAGTTTCCACAGAGACCATGTAAGGCAGAAAGCTGAAAGTGTTTACTATCTGGTCCATGACAGGAAACATTTGCTGATCCTTGAGGAAAACCAAATAATTTCTTCTCACATACATTCACAAACAGCTATGTACTGAGTCCTAGGCTTACTTTAGGTGCTGGGCATCCAGCAGTAAAAACACTGATGAAACTTTCTGCCTTTGAATGGGGGGGCCAACATCTTGGTCGAGGGACTTAGACAACAAGCAAAATAATGAAGGAAATTATGTGACCTGAAGGTTTTAAGTGTTATAAACAGGAAAGGGGATATAGAGGGTTGGTGGGGGCAATTCAAATGAAGCAGTCAAGGTGACAACTAACAAAGATGCACAACTGGAAGGTTGTGAGTTAAGTTTTATTTGGGGGCAAAGTGAGGACAGCAGCCCGGGACACAGCGTCTCAGACAGCTCTGAGAGATGCTCCAAAGTGGCAGCGGGGAAGGCCAATATACAGGGTTTTGGCGAAGCGGGAGTTCAATTCCATGAAGCACTCACTTTACAAAAGGTTTTTTATTAGTCATGAGGATCTGATGTCACCATGAGGGATTTAGTGCTTCTCTAGATATGAGGAGATGCAAGGATTGAGATAATAAAATCTGTTCCTAAAAATACCCAACTGTCTAAAGACCTGTCCCACCAGATTTCCCGGAGCACAGAGCGCCTCACTCCACCCTGAACTTCCTCAGGGCTGGTGAAGGTCAACAGCTAAGCAGCAATCTTGAAAGTCCCTTGGACAGCAAGGCGATCAAACCAGTCAATCCCAAAGGCAACAAGTCCTGAATATTCACTGGGAGAACTGATGCTGAAACCCCAGTACTTTGGCCACTTGATGCAAAGAACTGACTCATGGGTTCAGACTCTGTAGAGGCAGATGGCAAATGCTTTTGTGGTTGAGTTGTTGGCAATACTCTTAGTGAAAGTGAAGTCGCTCAGTTGTGTCCGACTCTTCGCGACCCCGTGGACTGTAGCCCATCAGGCTCCTCTTCCATGGAGATTTCTAGGCAAGGGTGCTGGAGTGGGTTGCCATTTCCTTCTCCAGGGGATCTTCCTGGCCCAGGGATTGAACCCGGGTCTCCCGCATTGCAGGCAGATGCTTTACTGCCTGAGCCACCAGGGAATCCCGTGCTCTTAGTAAGTGCCAATCTGTAATTGACAAAAGGCAGCATCCCTTGAAAAAGGAGAGGAAAGAGCACCCCAGGCTGGGGGAGGAGCCAGTGCAAAGGCCCTGAGGCAGGAGCGTGGTTGCAGGTTTGAGAAGAAGCCAGGGCACTGGGGCAGGCAGGGCGCTGGGGCAGGTGGGAGGGGGAGAGTGGGGGAGACAGGACAGACGGGTGGCAGCAGCCACCCACGAGGACATCCTGGGGACCAGGCTGTGTTCCCTGGCGGGAATGAGCAGCAGGTGGGTTCTGACATATGACATAATCTGACATAGATGGGATAGGACCCCGACTCTGTGCCGAGAAGAGACTGGAGTGGGGGAACGGAAGCAGGGGCCGGCAGGGATCCCTGCAGGGGCTGGGATCCAGGAGGGGTGGGCCAAGGGTGGCGGTAGCATGCAGTGGTGAACAAGTCAGGAGGCAGGCGCTGGCCTAAAGTTGGATGTCAGAAGTTGGGGGTGAGACAAGAGAGGAGTAGAGGGTGACCCCAGACATGTGACTTTAGGTTGCTTCCGATCTCACCTGGCCTTTCCTTCCTGGCTTCCCACTCAGGAAGCCCCTCGGGGACAGGGGCCACTTCCATCCCGTCCGTCGCTGTAGCCAACTCTCCACTGTCCGCAGAGGACATTCAGCCAACATCTGTGGGATAAACGCGTGAGTGATGAGCTGAGAGCGCAATCTTCTGCTCTCTGGGCGGGGGGAGGATGAGCAGAATTAGGTCCGCTCAAATTCACATGTTTTGGTCCTGATCCCTGCAACACCCTAGAATGTGACTGATGAATTTGGGGATGGGGGGGTCTTTAAAGAGGTGGTTAGGAAAAACGAGGTCACTATGGTGGGTCCTTATCCCCCCGGACTGGCACCTTTATAAGAAGAGGAGGTCAGGAAACAGACAAAGCCTGTGGGGGAACACAGGGAGGAGATGGCTATCTATAAGCCCAGGAGAGAGGCCTCAGGAGACAGTAGCCCTGCTCACGCCCGGATCTCGGATTCCAGCCTCCAGGACTGGAGACCGTAAATGTCTGTTGTTTGAGCTGCCTCGTCTGTGGGACTTTGCTATAGGGGCCCAGAGACTCACATGGGAGCGACGTGGAGCTGGGCGTGACCTCCATGTGGGGAGGAAACAGACCCTGAAGGCCAGCACTCAGCCAGCGCACCTGGGAGTTGCTGACCAGGCTGGGGCAGGACCCTGATCCCCTGGGGGCCCACACCCATCCTGGGGATGCAGGACCAGGCAGCAGACAGTGGGCATGCTCTCTCTGGGGGTGGTGGCAGGACAGTGTCCCTGGAAGGGTGGAACTATAGCTGTCACCTGTTTGCTTGGCTATGACACTCGCCCCAGCACCCGCGTTGCAGGGAGAAAGCCAATTCTCACTCCATGTTGGAAACTTTCTTTGACTTGCTTTTCGTAAAGCAAGTTGACTCTGCTCTTATTATTATAATCATACTCAGGGTCTTGTCTGGGGGACCTGGCCCCCCTGCTGGACTGTACAGTGCCTTTGTTCGGCTCATGGAGATTGTCCCTCTCTGCCCCCCGTCACATCCGCAACTGGGTGTTGTTTTGCTTTGGCTCCGTCTCTTCATTCTTTCTGGAGTTATTTCTCCAATCTTGTCCGTAGCATATTGGGCACCTACTGACCTGGGGAGTTCATCTTTCAGTGTCATATCTTTTAGCCTTTTCATACTGTTCATGGGGTTCTCAAGGCAAGAATACTGAAGTGGTTTGCCATTGCCTTTTCCAGTGAAGACTCTTGAGAGTCCCTTGGACTTGCAAGGAGATCAAACCAGTCAATCATCAAGGAAATCGGTCCTGAATATTCACTGGAAGGACTGAGGCTGAAACTCCAATACTTAGGCCACCTGATGTGAAAACTGACTCATTAGAAAGGATCCCAATGCTGGAAAAGATTGAAGGAGGGAGGAGAAGCGGACGACAGAGGATGAGATGGTTGGATGGCATCACCGACTCAATGGACATGAGTTTGAGCAAGCTCTGGGAGTAGGTGATGGACGGGGAAGCCTGGTGTGTTGTGGCCCATGGTGTCGCAGAGTTGGACAGGACTGAGCGACTGAACTGAACCTGTGAATAGAAGAGATTAACACACCTGTTTTTCCAAAGGGTGGTCATCCTCTTGGAGATGTTTTGCAAGACTGAAGCCCCCTCCACGTTACTTCCCCACGGCCTCTCTATCTCTGCTCTGCCTTTTGACTTTAGTTCCTCATTGCTCCTTTGTCTCTGGTCTATAAAAGACCCTGGCATCCAGACCCCAATTAGACGGCTATTTGGAGGCGTTGGCCTTCCATCTTCTCAGCCTGCCAGCTCCCCGATTAAAGTCTCTTCCTTGCCTCAGCACCTCCTCTCTCAGATGCGAACAGTGAGCTTGGACTTAATAACACCTTTACAGTGTGGGGGAAACCAGGCCGGGTTCACTGTGGGTTCCTCCCAAGCAGCCCCTGGGGCCTGGGAAAGGGCATCTCAGGCCGTGAGGCTCCGCCCCCGGTCCCGCCCCTCGGGCGCCCGCTGTGGGTGGGGTGGGTGGCGGGTGAGGCTTCCACGTGGCCGGGTCCGCTGCTGGTCCACCAGCCGCTTCCTCTGGGTGCGTCCGTTTCCTGCAGATCTCCTACAGCTCCGCAGAGGCCGCACTCCCTTCCCTCACTGCTGCTGCAGGGGGCCAGCACCCTGGGGTCCAGGTGGGTTGGCACCGTGATCCCAGAGGGCCTGGCATCACCCCCGCAGGCCACCCGGGATGGCACCAGGACCCCGAGGCTGTGGGACCCACTCCTCCGGGCCCAGTTTGCATCCCTGTCTGATGGGTCTGAGCAGCGGGAAGCACGTTCCCAGCGCAGTGCATTGGCCTGGGGCCCAGCTGCCTGGTGCAGGGTGAGGTCATGTCCTGCAGCGGCCATGCGGAAAGGGCGGGGCTCTCCCCTCCCTCGGGGACTCCCGTGGCCCAGGCCTTTTCCCAGAGACCCCAGGGGAGGGGGTGGCTGGGGATGACCTCCAGGCTGGGGATGAGCGAGCTGGTGCCTGTCCAGCGCTGGTGCGTGAGCTGGGGCCACTTGTGTCCCTTGCTGGACCTCCCTCCCATGGAGCCGAGGGAATGGCCAGCATCTCGGGGGTCCTTGGGTGGCCACCCCTCATGCTGTCTGTGCTGGCAGAGGTCGTGAACTGGGAAAGACGGGAAAGTGTCAGTTGCTCAGTCGTGTCCGGCTCTTTGTGACCCCATGGACTGCAGCCCACCAGGCTCCTCTCTGTCCAGGGGTTTCCCAAGCAAGAATACTGGGGTGGGTATTCATTTCCTTCTCCAGGGCATCTTTGTGATCCAGGGATCAAACCCACGTATTATTACATCTTTTGCATGGCAGGCAGATTCTTTACCATCTGAGCCAGCAGGGAAGCCCTAAATGTGAAATGACACCAAAATTAAAAGTTGCAAAACATAAGAGAGAGAAAGCACTGACCTGATTGGGGTGGCCGTGCTCCCAGCCGGGTGACACTGGGTGGCCCACTTCACCTCTCGGACACCCCCACTTCTGTTACCTGTACCCACCACCTGCTGGGAAGTCCCTGGGACCAGAAACTCAGAATCTGAATGCACATGACCTGCTGGTGCTCTCAGAGCTTCTTGGCTGTCTCCCCAAAATGTCCCCGACTAGAGGGAATCCTCTGGAAGGGGATGTGGTACCTCCAGAAGGTGCCTACTTTCCACCATCTGGGACGATCAGATGTAGGGGACCCATTGGACCTTCAGCCTTTGTCTGGAGAGCAGCAGGCAAGAGGGTGGGGGACAGGGGCTGATGACCAAGTGGGGAGGGGGCAAGGATGAATCGGGCACAGCGGGCAGAGTGCAGTGCTGGGGATGGGAGAGGGGCAGGGCTAGAAGGACAAGGCACGGGACGATCTTGGAGACAATTTAGACTTTGGCACGGTTGGAATCCTGGCTTCCCTGTGGCTGGAGTGCTACATACCCGCCCATGATGCCTACACCCAGGTATACACACAGCTGGACACAAACAGCTCTGTTTGAAATGACATGCAATGTCCCATTTGGGATCTGAGCTGCAGATGATTTTCTCTGTTTGAGTTAAAATCTACAGGGGACTGAATTCCCCCTATGCTGGCTGAAAGGAGGGGACCTCAGACCCTTGCTCAGAGCTACTTTTTCTTCTGTTCACCTGGGTTCCTGCAAACCTCATCTGGATTCCTCCATTGCCTCAGGTGTGTGAAGGGGATGCAGTGAAACAGCAGCAGAAAATAGGCGGGAGGTGTGCATCAACCACAGAACTCAAATACCGAAGCCAGGGCACACTGGGTACTGCGGTGCAGTGCTCTCGCCCCACAGTGGGTGGTGAGGGCAGCGTCACAGAGCCTGTAGGATTAGGGTGACCAGACAGCCCAGTTTGTGGGGCCCAATGTGGTTCCTGGATGTGAGACTTTTGGGGCTGATGGTGATGCTGGAGGTGATGCTGGAGGTGATACTGGAGGTGATGCTGAAGATGATCCTGGAGGTGATGCTGAAGGTGATGTTGGAGGTGACACTCTGGAGGTAATGTTGGAGGTGACGGAGGTGATACTGGAGGTGATGCTGATGCTCTTGCTGAAGGCACCTGTGGTGATGCTGGTCCTGATCTGCAGGTGATGCTGGAGGTGGTGAAGGAGGGGAGGGAGGAGAATCTGTGACTATAGGTGCCTTCTAGCTCTATGTAAATTTCTCTTTCTTCCCTCTGAAAGCACAAGGCAGAGAAATAAACTCTTGATGAAGGCACCCTGGAGGGGCCTCCCCAAGTCTCGGGGAGGCCCTGCAGTGCGGAGAGCTGGGCCAGAGACCTGGTTTCTCTCTGGGCCCACCACAGAGCCTCTCCAGATCTTAGCTTCTCCATCCCTTGCGTGGAGGATAATGCTGGGCCTAACACGTCATTTGTTGAAAGCAGTCAACGAGATGACACGGTAGAAAAGTCCCGAGAGGCGTGTCCGGCACACAGGCCCTGATGCACATTAGCTCTTCCCGTTCTCCAAGGATCCAGACTGAGAGCCCAGTTCTAACCAGAGCCAGCCCAGCTCACGCACCCATGCCAGGGAGGCCTGTGCGGGCTGCCGGGTCACGCACTGGGAGCCAGGTAGGCTCCGCCCCTTTGGTGAGGACCCAAACTCCGCAGAGTAGGGACCCACCAGGCTCCCTTGTGCGAGATGGGAGTGGGTCTCCTGCCTCCTGGCTCCCTGCTCTCTGTGGGCCTGGCGGGTCCAGGAGCCTCTGCCGGGCTGGCGGCCGGCGGGCTCTGCCCCATTTAGCACAGACGCCGTCTGTGTCTCCTGGCCGCCCGGTGGCCGGGGGCATCTGGACAGCTCCCACATACAGGCGGCGGCTTGTTCGCCGGGGCGGCCCCGTCTGCAGTGCCTCTCTGTCCCAGCTCTGTCTGTCTGGCCTTGGAGAGCCAGAGAAATTTCCACTGCTTGGAGATGTTTGTTGATCTTTCCAGAGCCCACGAAGGGGCCCTGGGTGGCTCTGCCTGGAGCTTGGGCTGTGTGGGGGCCGACCTCGGTCAGCCAGGGAGCCAGCCCACACTGGGGCCTGCAGACGAGGCCACAGGCAGGCCGGCCCAGAGGTGACGGGAGTGAGGTCTGCGGAGGTCGGACAGCCACCGGGATGCCTTCTCAGCCTCGTGACCTCCTTGGCTCTTGAAGCACACTTCTCTGAAGCAGAGAGAACCAGGGCACTGCCTCCAGCAGGAATGGGGGGCCCCTCGGGAGGGGCCAGGAGGCCTTGGAATGTCTAGCTCACCCTGGCAGCCGGTCAGGCCAGCCCAGAGGTTCTGGCCACTGGCATACCCTGGCCTGATGGCACTGAGCTCCAGACCCCAAGGAGAACCACCCAGCGAGGGGTGGCCAGCGCCAGGTCTGCAGACACTGGGCCGCCATCACTAGCACCGAGATGGACCCCAATCCCGCAGACCCCCGTGGGTGGTCTCAGAAGCAGTGGGAGGATAGCTAGACATGGGGTGCTTCGTTCATGCCAGGTTCCTGAGGGTCACCCTAGAAGAGTCCAGAGCTGGGGGTAGGGATGAGTCGCGCCTAAGAAATAATTGACCAGAGGCTGGGCTGGCGGCCATGGCAGCCTGGGGCACAGAGGTCTGCTTCCCAGGGCAATAGGATGCCCACAGCTGCTCACTGCTGCCCATCGGGGGCTCAGGCCATCTGCAGAAGGGGGCCCTTTATGAGTGAGCATCCCAGGAGGCCCATCTGCCTGACGGCAGTTACCTCAGAGTCGAGCCACAACCTGAGCTGTGGAAAAAGAAAGAATAAGCAAAGGATGGAAGGATGGCGAGAAGGAAGACAGCCAGGCTAAAGATGCTAAAGATGAAGGGTCAGGAAACCGCAGAAGTGCCAGCTTGCCAAATCGCGAGAGGAGTGAAGGCGACCTGCACAGACGTGCGTGTGGTCCACCTCAAAGCCTGTAGGTGTTGTGTCCAGCAAGCAGACTCGGTCTCGGACCCCTAGCTGCCCTGGGACCCTCGCGCAGTCAAGTAGCACTCCGGATAGAGCTGGTTATGTTGCAGCAACGTGTGTGCATGCTCCATGGCTCAGTCGTGTCTGAATCTTGGAGACCCCATGGACTGTAGCCCACCAGGCTCCTCTGTCCTTGGGATTCTCCAGGCAAGAACACTGGAGTGGGCAGCCATTTCCTTCTCCAGGGGATCTTCCCAACCCAGGGATCGACCCCTGGTCTCCTGCGTCTCCCGTACTGGCAGGCGGTTTCTTTACCACTGAGCCACCTGCGAAGCCCATGCTGGGATATCTGAGCCGCTCAAGAAAACAAAGGCCGATGTCTGGCTCACACAGCATGTCCATCACGGACCCACCGGGACCTCCACTGACCAGAGAGCCTTGCTCTCTAACATGCAAAGAAAGGCCAGAGACCCATCCTAACTGTCCCTGACACCACGTCCAGTGCTCCCTCCCCTGCCCCTGGGTCTCAGGCAGCGCACAGCCCTACATAGCATCAGGTCAGACAAGGGCCCCTCCGTCCAGGAAGGAGGCATGGGGCTGGGCCCCAAGGGCTGTCAGCCCTGCTGTCCTGCAGCCCCCCTTGAGGAGGGCAGTGGGAGCCGATTAGAGGGAGGAACCAGCATGAGGGCCCCAGCTTCCCAACACCCAGAAAAGTGGACCCCTCACCTAGATGCCTGCTCTCCGAGGGGCCCGAGTGCCCGGAGGATGGTGGTTTCCGCTTTGGAAAGGATTCGGTTGGGGAAACACCCTGGGGACCCCTGACCCGGGGCCCCTCCCATGGCCCACCTAAGGCTGCACCCCGTGGATGTGAAAAGCCAGTGGACAGAGGCCAGCGGGGCTCAGACCACCAGGCGGTGGCCCCTGTGGGACCGAGGCAGTCAACCTCATCTCTGAGACGGCCGCCAGGGCATGAGCTTCCCGTCTGCCCCTCCAGAGAAGACCCTGCTCTGGAGGGTGGGGAGCGGTACCCCAGGGAGGGCTCCGGGTGTCAGAGCTCCGTGAGCAGCCGCGGTTCGCGGGGCACGTGGGTGAGCCGGGCTCTGTGGGAGGGGTTCTCACCTCGCTCCAACCATCCCGTGGAAACAGCTTCCCCGTCCCCGTCCCCCACCACTGGCCCCTGCCGGAAGGCAGGCGAGAGGGAGATTCCAGCAGAAGGAGGCCCAGGACGGCCCGTGATTCTCCCAAAGGCGCCCCCACCCGAGCAGGGTTTCCAGGGCTCCAGGTCTGCGCCCTGCCTCCCGCCTGGGGGTCTGGGGGCCGCTGCCCAGCCCGTGGTTCCCCGTGGTCCCCAAGCAGAGCTCACAGGCCCTGTGTCCTGAGGGGCCCTTCTGGGCCCTCCCCTGACCCGCGTGGCTCCACCCCTCCCCAGGGTTGGCAAAGGCACGCGGATGCCCTGACGTCGGAGCTAAAACGGGCTCCGTTTTCACCAGGAAAGGTTTGAGTGTTTCCTTTTTTCCTGCCCTTTATTCATGTACTTCCTGGCATGCAATCAGAGGGCATTGTGTGCTGGAGTGGACCACTGCCTTCCAGTGAAAGCAAAACCCAGGAGCCCCCCCGCGCACAACACACAGCAGGACAAGGTGCCCAGGCTTGGGACCGGCTGGGCAGCGATGGCCACGAGGGGGTGCCGGGCCCCGAAAGCTATCAGGAATTTCAACACAGTGACGGCGGAGCGTGAGCCCCGCGTGGGCCGCGTGACGCCAGGCCTGGAAGGCAGCCCTGCCCAGCGGGGAGGGGCTGGGACCGTGGGCTGGCCCTTCGCCTCCGGGCCTCCGTTCCCACGGCTGTAAACTGGGGGTGTGGCAGGCAGAGGGAGGGCAGCGCTGCCCACGGTGTTCCTGGCCCCAGACTTCGCCTCTGTCCAGTCTTGTCCGGGGCTGCAGCTGGCTGGGTGGGGGGCTGGCACCCAGGGATGCCCGGGTGCTGGCTTGCCACCCTCACTGAGCTGGAATAACCCCCAAAAAAGTGGTCCTTCTGCTGCAACCACGTGGGAGTGGGAACGTGCGTGAGGGCCACCAGGCTGATCCAGGGAGTGGGGAGGGTACAGCCGGGGGTGGGCGTGTGGCCAAGGACCACCCCACCTCTCTCCAAGGCTTTGGGGGGTGGGTGTGGGGGGACAGATGAAAGGACAGACAGGCCTTTGGAGCATGACTTGGCTCGCGCTTGTGAATGGAGAATCTTGTTGGTTCATTCATTTCATCCATCCATCCATCCATCCATCAGAGGTTCATCGAGCACCTGATGTGTGCCAGGCCTGGGCAGAGGCCAGAACCTCAGGCAGAGGTGCCCAGAGACCCCTGACCCCAAGCTGCACCCACATTCCCCCCGCCCCATGCTGACCCAGCTTCTGTGCCCAGAGGTGAGACCCCACTGCAGGCATGTCCTCTAAGCCTGGCATCTGGCATCTACGTGGGGGGTCTGCCTCCTTACCGCCACTCCGTGCCCCCTCCTCCAGCGCCCCCCACTCCACAGCCCACTCCCTGCCTCCGGCTCTGTCCTCTTATCCCCGCTCCCCAATTCTCGCTGATGCCTCTGTGGTCTTCCTCCCAGACCCCTCGCCTTTGGTCTGCTGCAGGCCGCCGTCCCCTCCGCAGGACAGGCTGGGGCTGCTCTGGGGACTCTGGCCTTTCCTGCTCCCTCCAGGGGGCCTCCATCGCCAGGACAGAGCCTGGCTGCTCGACAGGGACCTCCCACCATCCGTGGTCCCTTCCTTCCTCTGCTTCGTCTCAAGGAGTCACTTGGGGTCTCTGAGCATACCTGGTGCTCTTGTGCCCCCCGGCCTTTGCACGTGCTGTTCCTCCATCCTGGGAAGATCTCCCCCTTCCTCCTGTTCGCGAGTTTCCCTCTATCCCGTGGGGGAGCAGGTCAGTGGCCGTGGCCTCCCTGCTCATCTCTGCCCCCGGCTCCCCCTCTTACGTTTCTGGTGGTCCCTCTGGTCCTAAAGCCTGGGCAGATACAGAGGGTGAGCGACCAGGACCCCAGCCCTCAGCGCCGTGCTTGGTTGCTGTGTGCAGAATGAACGAAAGAACGGGCTTTAGCATTCGTTCGCTTGCACTTCCTCTGTGACCGTGACTGAGTCACCTTTTCCCACCAGGCCTCGTGTTCCTCATCAGTGCCCCGTGTGCAGCGTCGGGCCCTGCGCCCCAGGGCCGTGGCATGACGCCAGTCTGCTCAGCTCTGATCCCCAGGGTCTGAAACAAGGATGGTGCCACTTTCCTGGAAGAACCGCTGTGTAACGTGATTTCCTCTTCCGGCGACATGCTTTGCTTCACTCCATATTTTCCTGGCAAACTCTCCCTTGCAGGACATTGACAGGCAGACTCCAGAATTCATGGGAAATTGCAAAGGGCCAAGAAGAGTCAAGCTCTTACACAAGCCGAGGGCTGATGGCAAATTTCAAGGCCAGGAACAGGGTAATAGTATCTCAGTGCGGTACTGACCCGGACAGCCCCATCCACCAATGGATCAGGCAACCCCACGGGGGCTCACGTGCCAGGGCAAAGGGGCCACGGCAGGGCTTTTCTTTAAGTAACTTTGGGTTAATGGATCCTCCTAAGAGAAACTGTATCTTGACCTTCACCCTGCAACACACAAATCAGTTCTTGATGGATCCCAGATCTGATGGGACACTTGTAGACAAAATAGAAAAGAAGATCTTTCTGACAATGGAGCAGGAGATGATTTCTTTTTTAAAAAGATTTTTATTTCATTTGATAGTATAGCTGGTTAACAATGCTGTGATAGTTTCAGGTGGACAGAAAGGGACTCAGCCACACACATGTGCATGCATGCTCAGTGGCTTTGGTCACTTCTGACTCTGCAATTCTATGGACCAAAGCCCGCCAGGCTCCTCTGTCCATGGGACTCTCCAGGCAAGAATACTGCAGTGGGTTGCCATGCCCTCCTCCAGGGGATCTTTCTGACCCAGGGATCGAACCCACACCTCTTGTGTCTCCAGCACTGGCAGGCAGGTTCTTTACCACTAGCACCACCTGGGACGCCCACCAGCCCTACACATACAGGTATCCATTCTCTCCCAAGCTGCAATGATTTCTTAAACAAGACACACCAAGGCCAACCATAAGAGGAAATGTTTATAAATTAAATTACATGAAGATGATTGAGAATTGCTACTGTTCATCAAATGTTATTCAGTTGAGTTCAGTCGCTCAATCGTGTCGGACACTTTGCGACCCCATGGACTGCAGCAAGCCAGGCCTCCCTGTCCATGACCACACCCTGGAGCTTGCTCAGACTCATGTCCATCGAGTTGGTGATGTCATCGAGCTATCTTGTCCTCTGTCGTCCCCCTTTCCTCCTGACTTCAATCTTTACCAGCATTAGGGTCTTTTCCAATGAATTGGCTCTTCACATCATGTGGCCAAAGTATTGGCTCTTCAGCTTCAGCTTCAGTCCTTCCAATGAATATTCAGGGTTGATTTCCTTAAGGATTGACCGGTTTGATCTCCTTGCAGTCCACAGGACTCTCAAGAGTCTTCTCCAACACCGCAGCTTGAAAGCATCAGTTCTTTGGTCCTCAGTCTTCCCTATCGTCCAACTCTCACATCCATACATGACTGCTGGAAAAACCATAGCTTTGACTCTACAGACCTTTGTCAGCAAAGTAATGTCTCTGCTTTTTAATATGTTGTCTAGGTTTGTCATAGTTTTTCTTCCAAGGAGAAAGCGTCTTTTAATTTCATGGCTGCAGTCACCATCTGGAGTGATCTTGGAATTAAAAAAAAAAAAAATCTGTCACTGTTTCCTTATTTCCCCATCTATTTGCCCTGAAGTGATGGGACTGGATGCCATGATGTTAGTTTTTCGAATGTTGAGTTTTAAGCCCGCTTTTTCACTCTCCTCTTTCACCCTCATCAGTAGGATTTTAGTTCCTCTTCATTTTTTGCCATAAGCGTGATCTGCGTACAATCTTGATTCCAGTCTGTGCTTCATCCAGTCTGGCATTTCGCATGATGTACTCTGCATATAAGTTAAATAAGCAGGGTGACAGTATACAGCTTTGATTCACTCTTTTCCCAATTTTGAACCAGTCCGTGTTCCATGCCCGGTGCTAACCGTTTCTTCTTGACCTGCATACAGGTATCTCAGGAGGTAGGTAAAGTGGTCTGGTATACCCATCTCTTTAAGGATTTTCCACAGTTTGTTGTGATCCACACAGCCAAAGGCTTTAGCAGAGCCAATGAAGCAGAAATAGATGTTTTTCTGGGGCTCTTTTGCTTTTTCTATGATCCAGTGAATATCGGCAATTTGATCTCTGGTTCCTCTGCCTTTTCTAAATCTGCTTGTCCATCTTGAGGTTCTCAGTTCATGTATTGTTGAAGCCTAGCTTGGAGGATTTTGAGCATTACTTTGCCATCATGTGAAATGAGTGCGATTTTGCGGTAGTTTTAACATTCTCTGGCATCGCTCTTCTTCGGGATTGGAATGAAAACTGGTCTTTTCCAGTTTCAGTCATCAACTTCCAGTCGCCAATTTACAGTGCAGTTTATGAATGAGTGTCATCCTGTTAGTGGACATCTTCATTCACCCTGCAGAGTTAATTAACACCTAAGTAAAATAACAGAGATGTAATGTTGGAGATGTACTCATTTGTCAAGAATGGGAGCTACTTCTTTGCTGAATGGGGGTAATTGGTTTTGAATCCTGGAATTCCTATGCTTTGAATTTGAATCTAATTTCCTATGCTGTTCACACTAGAACAGCTACAGAATGCTATATGCTAAGTCACTTCAGTTGTGTCCCACTGTTCGTGACCCTATGGACTGTAGTCTGTCAGACTCCTCTGTCCATGGGATTCTCCAGGCAAGAATTCTGGAGTGGGTAGCCATGCCTTTCTCCAGGGGATCGAACCCACATCTCTTATGTCACCTGCATTGGCAGGCAAGTTCTTTATTACTAGCACTACTGGGAAGCCCCAGAATGCTACACTCTTCAGTTTAATCTGCATTGACATTTTCTCCAGCTCATTCTTAAATGTACACAGTTAACAAAGCCATCGGTCCATGTATGCCAATTTCCAGGGTATAAATACTCCCATGATGGCCGGTAGCAAACTGCCAAAGTGAAATCACTGGGCAGAATTTGACAGCTGCATACAGTTGCACTACTGTATATGTCCATCTATGGGCTTGAAGACCATATGAGGTCACAGCGCAGGTGCTAGTAGAATAATTAGGAAGTGATGAGTTCTGAGCACTTATGACAGTGACTTTTTAATCGATCTTATGTAACCCTGAGCTTGCATAATTTAATTTTCCATCCTGGTCATGGTTAACAGCCAGCTCCTCAAATTCCCAAGAACTTAGTACTCAGTTCTTGGGAGCTGGTGCAAGGTGGGGATTAACCCCCTCCTCTTCCTGCTCCCGCCACCCTCCAGGCCTTCATTACTTCAGCGGGAGGCAACCATTCAATCCTATTCTATCTCCTCAAGACAACCTGCTGGGGCTAGGAGGGGAGATGCTGCACCTTCCTCCTATCATTTCCTGGCTCCACGCCCAAGCTCCTCCCACAAGAGAATGGGAGCGCAGGTGACACGCCTCCAGCCTGAACTGTCCCACACCCTGGGCCCTGGGGGTCTCTCTTCAGAGGGCATCAGGCCCTGCCCTTCTATGTCTGGGGGTGGCTGGAAAGAGAGGTCTTGTTGACCCCTTCAGCCTTAACATCCCACATTGCATGTGGGAATGAGACAGCGGCAGGCATGTGGCTGGAGGGGGCAGGTCCAGGTGGCTGAGGGCAGAGCCTGAGACGTTAGGATGGGCATGAGGGCCAAGGGGCAGCGGGGCAGACAGCGAGAGGATGGAGGGGGGACGGGAGGGTTGGGGAAGGATGGGATCGGGGGCAGATGTGCAAGGGGAGGGGGATGAGAAGGACAGGACAGGGAGTGCTGGGGGCCTGTTCTTGGTAGAGCATCAGCTACATGGCCTGAGACTGGACAGAGAGAAGGTGGCCCTCGTCTAAGGTAGTCCCAGGGCTCATCCTAGAGCTAAATCCCTGGGGGGTGGAGGGCAGAGTGGAGTGTTATCAGGATGCTGCAGACAAGAGGGAGGAGCCGGAAATCAGAGAGTGGGGCTGGGGCAGCATGTGGGCTGAGATTCCTCCTAGCAACCAAATAGCTCCGCCCACCTCGAAGACCCAGCTCCTGCCTGGAGAGCTGGACCCTCGAAGAATCTAAGCAGCTAAGGATGCTGGGAATATCCCGCACAGCCCGTCACTGAAGGAGGCCCAGAGAGGGCACATAGCTGAATCTCGTCTTCCAGCCCATCCGGGCCAAGCTGACAAAGAGACAGGGAGCAGGATCCCAAGCACTCCGGTCCTCCTTCCTGGGTGCCCAAGTGGGGCCAGGACAGGGCCCTCTTGGGAGCTCTGAGAGGAGGTCAGGAGATGCCTGGGGGCCCCGTCGCTTAGCGACCGGCTTCCCGCAGCCTTGGCGGCCCCTTGCTCTGGGCGCTGCCCACTCCTGACACTGGCTCCGAGCACTTTTCACTGCCTTTCTGCATGAATAGGCGCCAGGCCTCCTGCCAATTGTCCCGTCTTAAAAGGCAACCCCGGCGAAAGGCCTTTTCAAGTGGGAGCGTGCAGTGCCACCCAGGCTGGACGGGCATTGTTGGGGGGCTGGGGTCCCGGCTTGGTGGCTGGGGTCAGGGGGCCACACAAAGGATCCTGATGGAGGCTTCATGCACTCGGCCCCAGCAGCCCTGTTTATTAATCTGCAAAACTGGCGCCACCATCTTTAGAGGAGAGACTGAGTGAAAAGGAGGTCTTTTGAGAAGTGGCCTTTGAAGTTGCAGTCCTGGGATCCTTGTTAAATTGAGCTGAAAGGGCAGCAAAACCCCACAGGTAGTCAGGTGAAGCCAGAAGCCCCCAGAGCTGGGGTGGAGGTCTGAATGTGGGGGTGAACCCCTGGACAGTGGGGTGGTTGGTCAGGTGTCTCCAGCTCTGGCAGGTGGAAAGATCTGAGTCTTTTAGGGGGAAGGCCTTCAGTCTTTCCCAGCATCAGAGTCTTTTCCAATGAGTCGGCTCTTCCCATCAGGTGGCCAAAGTATTGGAGCTTCAGCTTCACCATCAGTCCTTCCAGTGAATATTCGAGGTGGATTTCCTTTAGGATTGACTGGTTTGATTTCCTCAGCGTCCAAGGGACTCACAAGAGTCTTTTCCAGCACCAAAAATTTGAAAGCATCAATTCTTTGACACTCAGGTTCTGTGAAAGTGAAAGTGTCAGTCACTCAGTTGTGTCCAACTCTTTGTGACCCCATGGACTGCAGGCCGCCAGGTTCCTCTGTCTGTGGAATTCTCCAGGCAAGAATACTGGAGTGGGTAGCCATTCTCTTCTCCAGGGGATCTTCCTGACCTGGGATCAAACCCAGGTCTCCTGCACGGCAGGCAGATTCTTCACCATCTGCGCCACCAGGGAAGCCCTCAGGGTCTGTGGAAGGAGGCAACTGGACTTGTGAGTGGCAGCTCTCTGCCCTCCCACCATCTCTGAGTGTCCGGGGCCAGTTCCACCCCTGTGACGTGGGTGCATTCACAGATAGGACAGTCCCCCTTGCCCTCTAGCAGTCTGCCAGTTGACAGAGTCAAGATAGCATAAATGATGGAGAAAGCTAAAATTCCAGGGCTCCATGAAGGAGTGGGTAAGCTTATGGTGGACACCCAGTCTGATCTGAGGCTGGGGATGGCCCAAAGAGGGAGGGGTGGCCAGGTGCAAAAGCAGAAGTTAGAGGAGTATCCCAGGGTCAGGAAACTCTGTGCAAAGGCCCTGGGGTGCCTGGCTCCCTGGAGGATCTGAAAGGAGGCATGGGGCTGGAGGGGCTGGGGCCTGTACGGTGGATGGAGGGTGGTCTTTCCGGGGACGATGGGGAGCCAGGGATGGAAGCCCCATACTGGCTGCCTGGGCCCCCTGCTCGGGCCCTGCCCCGATACCCTTTCCTCCTGCCCAGGCCCCTGCCCCTGCCTGAACCCCGAGGCCCGAGCCTTGGGGACAGGCGAAGAGACTCTGGCAGGCCGTCCGCACCACAGGGCCCGCCCACAGCCTCTGCCCTTCCTCGGGCCTGGGAAACGAGGCCACTTCTGCTCCCAGCCCCCAGAGGGCCTCGGGGGGCCACCGGGCTCGGGGAGGAAAGTTGTGGGAAACAGCCGGGTCCCCCGGGGCCCTGATGGGATCCTCGCGGCTTTTTGCACCAGATTAAGACTTTGTGTCTCCACTGAGCAGCCCCTGTGAGCAGGGTCAGAGCCCCTCTGCCAGGGGTGGTGGCAAAGGGGTGCAGGGTGGGCTGGTCCCTCTGCAGGCCGGGAGTCCTGTGGACATAAGCCCTGAGTTTAGCAGGCTCGAGACCCCCGACCACAAAGCGGGGTGTTTCCCGTAAAAGTTCAGCCATCCCGCCCCAGCGGGATGGGCAGGCAGAGGGGCTGGGGAGGAGGCTGGCGGGCAGCTGGCAGCCCCTGAACAGGCCAACAGGCAGAGTTGGCAAGGGATTTGGGGAGAGGGCTGGGGTCCTCCTCTGCCAGCCTCAGCTACCTGCGGCGCTGGTCCTCACCCCCTCCTCTCTGCAGAGAATAAGTCTCCAGGTGGACAAGGCCCCTGCCCTGACAGACAGGACCTTTCAGAGCAGGTCCCAGAGATGGACAGCAGGGTGGAGGCACAGAAACTCCTGCCAGTGTCTCCTAAGCCCCTCTGTGATACAGTCCAGGGACCCCCCTCCTTTCTCCAGTCCCGCCAACAGAGCTTCCCACCCCGGTCCCGAGACCCAGAGGCACCGCCTGGCTGAGCACGCACCTCTCCTGCTCCACAAAAGCCCAACACAATGAGCCCAGAAAACTCACCTTCAAGGTCAAAGTCATCCAGGGGGCAAAGCGTGCCTCTCGAGGACATCTTCCCAGAGCCCTGTGGGGGGGCCCAGCCCCCCGGCAGCCTGAAGAGGAAGGAGCCCGGGGTGAGGACCAGCGGGTGCCCTCTGCTCCTCCTCCCTGCGGCCTGAGTGCCCCCTGGACCCCCGGGGGCAGTTACAGAAGAGACACTCAGGGCATCTCAGCATCTCCTCCTCACCTGCGCCCAGGAGCTGGGGGAGGATGGGGGCCCCACATCCACCTGGAGGCCACGCGGAGAGAGGAGGCATCTCCACTTGGCCTGAGCCTGAGAGCTGAGTGGTCGCCTGAGGTGGGACGCAGCAGGGGAGGGGCTGTGACGGTAGCCGGCCTGAGACACCGGGAGGTGGGGCCCCCCAGGGCAGTGAGCCGGGGGGCAGTGGGTGTGGGCTCTCCCTAAGGAGAGGGGAGAGAGGGCCTAGAACTTGAACTTCAGGTCCCGCCACTGAAATAGTCTGACTAGACTGAAGAAATGACACAGAGCCCAGCTTGTATCTGTACAAAGTGCGGCTCTCTGCCCACTCCTGAGATGATCCGGACCACCCCACCAACCCCCTGCCTTTTCCATTCACATCACAATTATTTATTGAGCACCTTTTGTATACCAGGCTCTAGAAGTGCTGTGGTGACCAAAGACAGACACGCTTCCTTCCCAGAAGAAACTAAATTAAAAATGCAAATACGTGGAAAACGTGCACAGTGCTGGGTGCTGCAAAGAGACTGGCTCGCGGCACTCTGCATGCTCATCGTGGGTGGAGCTGTCTCGGTGGGGAGGTGAGGGAAGGCCCACCCCAAGAATGTGGGCTTGGAGCTCCGGGCTGGAGTGGGAGGCAGAGGGGATGGCAGAGACGGGCCATGCAAGTCCTCCTGGTGGGGAAGCACGGTTCATCCAGGAAACAGCCCGGAGGGTCAGCTCTCGCAGGGAGGGTGAGCTTTGGTGGGGAGGGTCAGCATTTGCGGGGAGGGCCAGCATTCACGGGGCGGGACGGTGGGACCACCTGGGGAAGCAGACCCTAAGGATGCCCTATTTCTAAGTTGAGGGTGGGGGGATTCCTCACAGGGCGACCGGAGGGTCACATTTCACAGCCCACAGACGTCCCTCAGAGCACAGCTTGACCCGTCCACTGGGGTCACGGGGGCCGCATGTCCACGCTCCCTCATCGTTCTGATGTGGCCGCCTCGGGACACCACTCACATCCTTGCCCTTCCACCCGGGGTCCGTCCTCAGCATCCCTCCTCAGAATGCCAGGTAGTCCAGCCGGCTTCTCCAGCATCCGCGTTCCTGGGCCTGGCTCAGGGGTGATGGAAATCGCACCCAGGTAAAGAAGAGATGAAGGATGGCTGGGGGTGCGGGGCAGAGACGAGGGGGCAAGTCCTGCTGAGGACGGTCAAGGCCGAGGGGCCCACAGAACTGAGGACTGTGGGGCTGGGACGGCCCGGGAAGCCCCAAGGAACCCCTGGAGGGCACCTGTGTCACAGTGCATGGGGAGCCAGGGGCTCCAGTCCCCAGGGGGGGCTTCCGAGGGGCCAGGGGTTGGGGTGACGTGAGGAGCGGGGGCGGGGAGCCCAGCACTGCCTGCCTTTCATGCGCCCACAGCGGGCACGGCCAGCCCCACGCTCAGAAGTTTAAATTATGGGGTGAACACGCTTCCCTCCTCCCTCCCACTGCCTGCGTTCCTGAGGCCAGCCTGGGTTTGGTTAGCAGGCAGCCAAGGCCCCGGAGGGCACCCACCCCACAAGCTGGCCTGAGTCGGAAACTGCTGACGGGTCCTTGGCTTTAGCAGCAATTAAGCAAGTTCCAACTGGCAACAGCTTGGCAGTGGGACGTGGAAACGTCTCACCACCACGGGTGGCCGTGGGACCCTGAGAGCATGCCCGTGGGTCTGCGTGCACGCGTGCATGAGTGTGTGCACGTGGGTGTGTGTGATGTTTACCCGGCAGGTCCTGCCGCTGCAGGCAGCAGGCTGAGCTCACACACCCGGCACCTGTGTCCGTCGGTCACAGGGGTCTGTGCCTCGGGAACGTCTGTGAGGGATGCACCTCTCTGCGTGGATGTACATTCAGCCTCTGACCATCTGTGTGTCTGTGCCAGGCGTGGGGGGCCAACAAGTCTGTTTGCTGGTGTGTAGACGAACACACACATGCACGCTTCCGTGGGATTTCGTGTATGTGTCTGAAGCACGTTGACAAGAGTCCCAGCACACAACATGGGACTCAGCACCCAGGGGAGATGTAAGAGATGCTACGAGATGGATGGATGGGGATGGCCAGAAATCTCCAGACAGACAGAACCAATAGCAGGTGCATGTGCAGGAGGAGGTTTATCACAAGGAACTGGCTCACGAGATGATGGAGGCTGACAAGTCCCAAGAGCTCCAGCTGGGAGACCGGAGGCCCAGCAGAGTTTGTGGCTTAGCTCCAGTCTGAGTCCAGAAACTTGAGGGCCAGGAGAGCTCATGATGTGGTTCTAGTCCAGAGGACATCACGCTGGAGATCCAGGAAGAGAGATGGTTCAGTCTGAGGCTGGAGAAGGCTATGTCCCTGCTCAAGGGCACTCAAGCAGGAGGAGTTCTGTCTTACTCAGGGGAAACAGCCTTTTGTTCTATTCATATACTTGGGTCTACATCAACTGATTAGACAAGGCCCATCCAGTTTGGGACTTCCCTCGTAGCTCAGCTGGTAAAGAATCCACCTGCAAAGCAAGAGACTCTGGTTCGATTCCTGGGTCAGGAAGATCCACTGGAGAAGGAAACGGCTGCCCCTCTGGGACACCCAGTACTGGAACACTCCAGTATTCTGGCCTAGAGAATTGAATGGACTGTATAGTTCATGGGGTCACAAAGAGTCAGACATGGCTGAACGACTTGCACTTTCAATCTGCTTTACTCAGACGATGGATTCAAATGTTACTCTCATCCAGAAACACTCCCACAGAATAATGTTTAATCAAATGTTTGGGGCCCCTGGAGCCCAGTCAACTTCATACACAAACTTAACAGTCACAGTTGGATAGAGAATGAATAGGAGGCGGATGGGGATGCATGGGTGGATGAGTGGATAGGTAGGTGGGTGGGTAAATGAGTAGGGGGGATGCGAGGATTGGTAGGTGATGGCAGATGGGTGGGTGTAAGGGGGAGCACTGAAAACTCAAAACCCAAGAACATTCTGAGTCCCCATGAAAAACTGGCTTGAAATTCCACATTCAAAAAACTAAGATCATGGCATCCTGTCCCATCACTTCATGGCAAATAGATGGGGAAAAAATGGAAAGAGTGACAGATTTTATTTTCTTGGGCTCCAAAATCACTGCAGATGGTGACTGCCACCATAAAATTAAAAGAACCTTGATTCTTGGAAGAAAAGCTGTGACAAACCTAGACAGCGTGTTAAAAAGCAACTTGGCCAACAAAGGTCCGTATAGCCAAAGGAATGGTTTTTCCAGTAATCACGTATGGATGTGAGAGTTGGACTGTAAAGAAGATTGAGCATGGAAGAATTGATGCTTTCAAACTGTGGTGTTGGAGAAGACTTTTGAGAGTCCCTTGGACTGCAAGGAGATCCAACCATTCCATCCTAAAGGAGATCAGTCCTGGGTGTTCATTGGAAGGACTGATGCTGAAGCTGAAGCTCCGATACTTTGACCACCTGATGCGAAGAGCTGACTCACTGGAGAAGACCCTGATGCTGGGAAAGATTGAGGGTGTGGGAGAAGAGGGCGACAGAGGATGAGATGGTTGGATGGCATCACCGACTCAATAGACCTGAGTTTGAGCAAACTCCAGGAGATCGTGAAGGACAGGGAAGCCCGGTGCGCTGCGGTCCCTGGGGTCGCAGAGTCGGACACGACTTAGCGACTGAACAACATGACATCCAGCCTTTCCATGGCCCTGCCCGTCAGGACCCTTGAGCTCCACTGAACTCTCTCCAGCTCCTCCACTAGTCCAAAATCCCCTTCACCCTTGGGCCTTTGTCTTTCTCTATGAATCTGCCTATTCTAGGGACTGCATATAAATGGAGAAGACATATCAGTGGGATACAATATGTATCCTTTTATGCCTGGCTTATGTCACTTACGTGATGTTTTCAAGGTTCATCTTTGTAGTATACATCAGAATTTCAATTCTTTTTACGGGTGTGTGTGTTAGTCGCTCAGTCGTGTCTGACTCTTTGCAACCCCACAAACTGTAGCCTGCCAGGCTTCTCTGTCCATGGAATTCTCCAGGCAAGAATACTGGAGTGGGTTGCCATTCCCTTGTCCAGGGGATCTTCTTGACCCAGGGATCAAACCCTTGTCTCCTGCATCGCAGGCAGATTCTTTACCGTTTGAGCTACAAGGAAGTCCTTTTTTATGGCTGAGTATTATTCCACTGTAGGTACAGATAACTGTTCCTTTATCCATTCATCTGTTGGTGGACACTTCAACGGTTTCTGCCTTCTGTCTGTTGTGAATAATGCTGCTTAGGCATTGATGCACAGATATCTATTATAGAGTCCCAGCATTCTTCAGGGGTACTTACCTGGAAGGGGAACTGCTGGGTCATGTTGCTGAGTAGCTCGTTTAACTTGTTGAGGAAACACTAAACTGTTTTGCACAGTGACCGCATCATTTTATATTCCCACCAGCAGTGCTCAAGAGCTCCAGGTTTTTGACATCCACACCACAGTTTTTATCCCCCTCACACTTCTGTTAATAACAGCCATCCTAGTGGGTCTGAGGTGAATTTCATTGTGGTTTTGATTTGTATTCCCCTAATGACTGATGATGATGATATCTGTTCTTGTGCTATTGGTCATTTTTAGATCTTCCTTGGAGAAATGTCTATTCAAGTCCTTTGCTCATTTTGCAATTGGGTTTTTGCTGTTGTTGAGTTAAAGGTGTTCTTTAAATATTTGGATATTAAGCCTTCATCGGAGGACTGATGTGCAAATAGTCCTCTCATCATGTAGGTTATCTTTTTACTTTCCTGATTGCAGTAATGTCCTTTGATGCACAAAATTTCTTGAAGACTCATTTATTATTTTTTCTCTTCTGTGACCTGTGCTATTGGTGTCATAGCCCTAGAACTATTGAGAAATGCAGGTCATAAGTATTTTCCTTGAGTTTTATGGTTTTAGCTATTTAGGGTTCAATCCATTTTGAGTTAATTTTTTATTTTATATTGAAGTATAGCCAATTAACAATGTTGTGATAGTTTCAGGCGGACAGCAAAGGAACTCAGCCATGCATATACATGTATCCATTCTCCCCCAAACTCCCCTCCCATACCGGCTGCCATGTAACATTGAGCAGAGTTTCCTGTGCTATACAATAGGTCCTTGCTGATGATCCATTTTAAACATAGCAGTGTGTACATGTCCATCCCAAATAACCTAACTATCCCTTCCTTCTACATTTTGGGTTAATTTTTGTCTATGCTGTAAGGTAAAGGTCTAATTTCATTCTTTTTTATGTGGATGCCCAGTTTTCCCAGCACTACTTGTTGAAAAGACTGTCCTTTCTTCACTGAGTGTTCTTGGCATACTTGGAAAATCAGTTGACCATATATGTGAGTGTTCATCTCCGGGCTCTCTATTTTAATCCATTGGTCTATATGTTTGTCCTTCTGCTAGTACCACACTGCCTCATTTTAATTTCTATAGCTTTGTAGTAAGTTTTGAAGTTGCTCCCACCCTATGGGAGTTCTTTAACTTTTATTCTTCTTTTTCAAGATTATTTTGATACTTTGAAGCTCCTTGCAGCTTCTGTGGCTTTGAAGATTGTCATTTCCATTTCTGTGAAGAAGTTTCTTGGACTTTCCATAGGAATTGTTGTACCTATAGATGACTTAGGGCAATAGAGACATTTTAACAATGTTAAGTCTTTCTATCCATGAACATGGGATATCTTTTCATTTATTTAGATCTTCCTTCATCTCTTTCAGCAATGTTTTGTGGTTTTCAGCATACAAATCTCTCACTTCCTTTGTTAGATTTATTCTTCCTAAGTGTTTCTTTTTTTTTTTAAGAAGCTACTGGGAATGGAATTGCTTAATTTCCTGTTCAGATTGTCGGTTGCCGGTATGTAGAGCACAACTGGTTTTCGTGTGCTGATATTTTACCCTGCAACTTTGCTGAATTTGTTTATTTGTTCTAGGAGCTTTCTTGTGGATTCCTTAGGATATTTTAGGACATAGGATCACGTCCTTTGTGAACAGATAATTTTACATCTTCCTTGCCAAGTTGGATACCTTCGGTTTATGTATTTATTTCTCTTGCCTGACAGTCCTGGCTAGAACCTCTTGTACCACGTTGAATAAAAATGGTAAAAGCAGATATCCTTGTCTTGTTTCTGATTTTACTGTGACACTTTCATCCTTAAGCACTGAATGTGACATTAGCTTTGTCATACTTTTCCCCACTAATATCCTTTATCATATTGAGGTAGTTTTCTTCCTACTCCTAATTTTTCCAGAGTTTTTTTTTTATCATGACAGGGTATTGGATTTTGTTAAATATCTCTCTCACATAACTGAGAGGATCATGAGTAATTTTTTCTGCCTTCTAGTATTGTAATGTTTAACACTGACTGGTTTTCTTATGTTGAAACAACCTTGTCTTCCTGGGGTAAGGCCCACTTAGACAGGATATATAATCTTTTTAATATGCTGTTGGATTCCAGTTGATAATATTTTGTTAAGAAATTTTGCATCTCTATTCATAAGAGATTTTAGTTTGTGGTTTCCTTTCCTTGTGAGGTCCTTATCTGACTTTGGTTTCACAGTAATGCTGACCGTGTACAATAATTTAGGAAGTGTTTCATCCTCTTCAATCTTTTGAAAGAATTTGAGAAGGACTGGTGTTAATACTTCTCTAAATATTTGATAGGGTCTACCTGTGAAGCCATCTGGTCCTGGGTTTTTCTTTGTTGGGAAGTTTTTGATTACTAATGTAATCTCCTTACTCATTATAGATCCATTTCAATTTTCTATTTCTTTTTGAGTCAGTTTAGGTATTTTTTGTATTTCAAGGAATTTATCCACTTATTCCAGGTTATCTAGTTCATTGGTATTCATAGTATTAGTTTATAACCCTTTTTTATCTCTGGAAGATGGGTAGAAATATCCCCATTTTCCTTTCTGATTTTACCTATTTGTGTCCTGGAAAATCCCTTCTGGAGAGAAGTAACTTAGATTTTACCCACTGACACCATTGAAAGCACAGTTCTTCCATGAACCAGGCCAAGTGCAGTTCATTCCCATCAGTTCATTCCCACCTGGGGCCAGCCATGATTAATTTCCATTTCTACCCTCCCAGCAGGCCCAGTCATCTCTGCCAGTACTTGCTGAGTTACTCTGGGGAGAACTTGTTCCCTCTCGGCCCCCATCTGACCCAGGGAGACGGGGCAGGATGTTTGGACGGCCCTGGCCTTCCGTGCATGTGTGCACTGTTTCCAAACTGGAGGTGCGGCTTCATTCCTGGGAGGCCCACCCTACGGGAGAGGGGTGCCACCCCAGATCTGCTTCAAGCCCCTCGGGGTCCCCATTGAGCAAATCCTCCCCTGATGCCCGCCTAGAAAGCCCTACTCAAGGAGGGGTATGTGGGCTCCTTCAAGTGGGAGTCTGTCTTCCAGGAACAGTCTGCTCTCCCTGGAACCGACTTGTAGGAACTTTGGGGCCAGGGGAATGTCAGGAGAGGTGTGGGGGTGGGGAGGCAAAAGGAAATGCTTGAGCTTTCTAGGAATTCTTATATAGTAGTTCAAACCAAAGTGTGAGAACTGAACTTTGGCTTCTAGTGGGGCGAAAAGCCACGTATTTCCAGGCACAGCCTGTAAGTCAGGAGACTCCAGAGTCTGAGGATGATGCCCATGTGCCCCGAGGATGCATTGGTGTCTCTCCTTGCCCAACCCCCAGCCCCACCATAGCCCCCTAAGTGAGGCTTCATGCGGACCCCCATGGAGTGCCCCGGACAGTGCCTACTCCATACACTAATTTAGTGTGTTATGAAGGCAGCCTTTCAAATCCATAGGGAAGACGGAACCAGTTAATAAGGGGGCCTGCGATCTGTTAAAGCTGAGTCCCAGTTTCATTCCTGATTCCAGAATAAATTCCTAGAGCCTCTGTTCACACAGCCCCCTGCCTGGAATCCTGACCCCAGACCACTGCACGGCTTGATGACTTCAGCCAGACCCTTCTCAAATGTCTACTGGAACAAGCCATCCACCTCCACATCTATGGTCCCTCATCGGGCCCCACTGGCTGTCCCCGGCCCAGTTGTCCCCCCTCTGTCTGAGCTGATATTATACACCCTTTGTTGGTTGATACTCTCTGACTCCTGAGTTCATTCGCCACTGAATCCCCAGCTCCTGGCACAGTGAACAATTGAACGAGTCAATGACTGAACACACGGACTCATGAATAACTGTAAAGTACAGAACCATATGAGAACTAGAAGAAATACCCTGCATAGCCCCAGGACTCACCTGGCTATGGATATGAATGAGACCACAGCTGTGTGCAACCCCCAAATCTTGCCAACTGGTCACAACTTCTCCACCCCAGGCAAAGCCTCTCTCGAGTATGAGTGGGTGCCCTGGGTGTCTCACGCCTGGGCATGAAAGGGTGCTCTCTGGTCCTATTGCTGCAGCTGGTTGTCTGGGTGATGGCCATGTTTTCAAGGCCAAGGCTGCAGCCTTCTGTCCGGGGTGGAAGCCCAGGGTCCACAGCACACACGCAGAATCTGCTGAGCTTGCTCCCTTCTGCGGAGAAGCGGCAGGGCAGTCTCTCTCCACAAGCTCTGGCGTAGGCTCCGGGTGGGATCAGGCGTCCACCCACAGCAAGCCCCTCCCCACAATGAAGCAGGTACCGGGTGGGATCAGGCGTCCACCCACAGCAGGCCCCTCCCCACAATGAAGCAGGTACCAGGTGGGATCAGGCATCCACCCACAGCAGGCCCCTCCCCACAATGAAGCAGGTACCAGGTGGGATCAGGCATCTACCCACAGCAGGCCCCTCCCCCCAATGAAGCAGGTACCAGGTGGGATCAGGCATCCACCCACAGCAGGCCCCTCCCCACAATGAACCAGGTACCAGGTGGGATCAGGCATCCACCCACAGCAGGCCCCTCCCCCCAATGAAGCAGGTACCAGGTGGGATCAGGCATCTACCCACAGCAGGCCCCTCCCCCCAATGAAGCAGGTACCAGGTGGGATCAGGCATCCACCCACAGCAGGCCCCTCCCCCCAATGAAGCAGGTACCAGGTGGGATCAGGCGTCCACCCACAGCAGGCCCCTCCCCACAATGAACCAGGTACCAGGTGGGATCAGGCATCCACCCACAGCAGGCCCCTCCCCCCAATGAACCTGGAAGCTGGGAGCACATCACTGCTCCACTCCTTGAAAAACTCCAAACTCCAGGTGAGATGTGACTGAGCCCTTGTCACAGAAAAGTGAAATCTACAGTGAACTGATCTCTGGTTGAGAAAAACCTTTCTGAGCCTTATTTTTTAAAAAACAGTAACAATAAGGAAGTTCAAGACATTTGATTGGACACTACCTCAGTTATATTAAGGAAAGAAACCAAAAACAGAGTCCAGAGATGCTGAGTAATGTGGCAACACACAGAAGACTAACGTAGTCTTCATATACAAAAGGCACTCACAAATCAACAAGATGAACAAGGCACTAGATGGCTGGATAAAAGACAAATAGGAATTTCATGCATGAAATATGCATGGTGATAATCCTATAAAAAAAGGTGCTCATTTTCACTACTGGGCAAAGAAGTAGCCATTGAAACATCCTGATGCCGTTTGCAGTCATCAGAGACAAAATAACATTGCTCTGCCGTGTTGGCGGCGGTAATTCTCTTACAGTGCTGCTGGGAATGTAACTGCTAGCAGCTTTCTGGAGGACAATTTGGCAACATGTAGCCAGCCTGGCAATCTCGCTTCTAGGAATTCGCCCTGAGAAAACCCTCCCATTCGTGTAAGCAGACTTTGGTACCAGGGTGAACATCACGGCACTACCTTTAACACCTAAAACCTGGACACAGCAAAGAACAGATCACTTATTAAACACTCTGCTCCATAAAATAGTATTCAGCCATTAAAAATCACGTTTTCAGAGACTGCTTAACAGCATGGGGAAATAATCAGGATCTGTTAAGTGAAAAATCAGGAGACAGAACTGCAACCACAATCTGATAATAATTATGCAAAACAAGTAAGTCTGCGTCTGCATAACAAATAGACTGGAGTGAACATACCAGCTTGTAAACAGAGCTGGCCTAGGGACACCCCTTTTGGGCTATTGTCTGTTTTCTCCTTTAGAATGCCCTGAATTTTCCAAGTTTCTGGCAATGATCATAAGTAAATAAAAGGTAGGTTTTTTTTTTAATTGATGTATAGGTAATCTGAAACTTTGGCCACCTGATATGAAGAACTGACTCATTGGAAAAGACCCTGATGCTGGAAAAGATTGAAGGCAGGAGGAGAAGGGGACGACTGAGGATGAGATGGTTGGACACTACTGAGCTACTGAACTGAACTGATAGTTGGTTTACAATGTATTAGTTTCCAATAAGTGATTCAATTATACACATACACACGCACGCACACACACACACACACACACACACACACACATATATATGTACTCTTGCAGATTCTTTTCCATTATAGGTTATTCCAAGACACTGAACATAGTTCTGTCTGCTACACAGTAGGTTCTTGCTATCTCTTTTATATATAGCAGTGTGTATCTGAACTGAACTGAACTGAATATGTTATCTGTTAATCCCAAATTCCTAATTATTCCTACTTCCTTCTTTTCCCCTTTGGTAACCAGTAAATTTGTTTTCTATGTCTGTGAGTCTGTTTCTGTTTTATAAATAAGTTCATTTTTATCATTTTTTAGAACTCCACATGAAAGTGGTATCATATGATACTTGTTTTTGCCTGGCTTACTTCAGTTCAGTTCAGTTCAGTTGCTCAGTTGTGTAGGACATTTTGCAACCCATGGACTGCGGCACGCCAGGCTCCCTATCCATTACCAACTCCCGGAGTTTGCTTAAACTCATGTCCATCGAGTCAGTGATGCCATCCAACCATCTCATCCTCTGCCGTCCCCTTCTTCTCCTGCCTTAAATCTTGTCCAGCCTCAGGGTCTTTTCCACTGAGCTGATTCTTCGTATCAGGAGACCAAAGTATTGGAGTTTCAGCTTCAGCATCAGTCCTTCCAATGAATATTCAGGATTGATTTCCTTGAGGATTGACTGGTTCGATCTCCTTGCAGTCCAAGGAACTCTCAAGAGTCTTCTCCAACACCACAGTTAAACAGCATCAATTCTTCAGCACTCAGCTTGCTTTATAGTCCAACTCTCAACATCCATACATGACTACTGGAAAAACCATAGCTTTGACTAAATGGACCTTTGTTGGCAAAGTAATGTCTCCGCTTTTTAATATGCTGTCTAGGTTGGTCATAGATTTTCTTCCAAGGAGCAAGCATCTTTTAATTTCATGTCTGCAGTCAACATCTGCAGTGATTTTGGAGCCCAAGAAAATGAAATTCGTCACTGTTTTCATTGTTTCCCCATCTATTTGCCATGAAGTGATGGGACCAGATGCCATGATCGTCGTTTTTTGAATGCTGAGTTTTAAGCCAACTATTTTACTTTCCTCTTTCACTTTCATCAAGAGGCTCTTAAGTTCCTCTTCGCTTTCTGCCATAAAGGTGGTATCATCTGCATTTCTGAGGTTATTGATATTTTTCCCAGCAATCTTGACCCCAGCTTGTGCTACATCCAGCCTGGCATTTCACATGATGTACTCTACATATAAGTTAAATAAGCAGGGGTGACAATATACAACCTTGACGTACTCCTTTCCCAATTTGGAACCAGTCTGTTATTCTATGTCTGGTTCTAACTGTTGTTTCTTGACCTGCATACAGATTTCTCAGGAGGTAGGTAAGGTGGTCTGGTATTCCCATCTCATGAAGAATTTTCCACAGTTTGTTGTGATCTACACAAAGACTTTGGCGTAATCAATAGAGCAGAAATAGATTCTTTTCTGGAACTCTCTTGCTTTTTTGATGATCCAACAGATGTTGGCAATTTGATTTCTGGTTCCTCTTCCTTTTCTAAATCTAGCTGGAACATCTAGAAGTTCACAGTTCATGTACTATTGAAGCCTGGCTTGGAGAATTTTGAGCATTACTCTACTAGCATGTGAGATGAGTGCAATTGTGCAGTAGTTTGAGCATTCTTTGGCATTGCCCTTCTTTAGGACTAGAATGAAAACTGACCTTTTCCAGTCCTGTGGCCACTGCTGAGTTTTCCAAATTTGCTGGCATATTGAGTGCAGCACTTTCACAGCATCATCTTTTAAGATTTGAAATAGCTCAGCTGGAATTCCGTCACCTCCACTAGTTCATAGTGATGCTTTGTAAGGCCCACTTGACTTCACATTCCAGGATGTCTGGCTCCAGGTGAGTGATCACATCATCAAGGTTATCTGGGTCATGAAGATCTTTTTTGTAGTTCTTCTGTGTATTCTTGCCACTTCTTCTCTTTTTTTAGAATTAATTTAATTAGAGGCTAATTACTTTACAATATTGTAGTGGTTTTGCCGTACATTGACATGAATCAGCCATGGGTGCACATGAGTCCCCCATCCTGAACCCCCTCCCACCTCCCTCCCCACCCCATCCCTCAGGGTTGTCCCCGTGCACCGGCTTTGAGCGCCCCGTTTCATGCATCGAACCTGGACTGGTCTATCTCACGTATGGTAATACACGTTTCAAAGCTATCCTCTCAAATCGTCCCACCCTGGCCTTCTCCCACAGAGTCCAAAAGACTGTTCTTTATATCTGTGTCTCTTTTGCTGTCTTGCATATAAGGTCATCATTGCCATCTTCCTAAATTCCATATATATAAGTTAATATACTGTATTGATGTTTTTCTTCCTGACTTACTTCACTCTGTATAATAGGCTCCAGTTTCATCCACCTCATTAGAACTGATTGAAATTCATTCTTTTTAGTAGCTGAGTAATATTCCATTGTGTATATGTGCCACAACTTTCTTATCCATTCATCTGCCGATGGACATCTAGGTTGCTTCCATGTCCTGGCTATTGTAAACAGTGCTGCGATGAATATTGGGGTACATGTGTCTCTTTCAATTCTGGTTTCCTGGGTGTGTAAGCTCAGCAGTGGGATTGCTGGGTCACATGGCAGTTCTATTTCCAGTTTTTTAAGGAATCTCTACACTGTTCTCCATAGAGGCTGTACTAGTTTGCATTCCCACCAACAGTGTAAGAGGCTTCCCTTTTCTCCACACCCTCTCAGCTTTTAATTTTTGTAGACTTTGTGACAGCAGCCATTCTGACCAGTGTGAGACGGTACCTCATTGTGGTTCTGATTTGCATTTCTCGGATAATAAGTGACATTGAGCATCTTTTCATGTGTTTGTTAGCCATCTGTATGTCTTTTTTGGAGAAGTGTCTGTTTAGTTCTTTGGCCCATTTTTTGATTGGGTCATTTATTTTTCTGGTATTGAGATGCATGAGCTGCTTGTATATTTTTGAGATTAATTCTTTGTCAGTTGCTTCATTTGCTACTATTTTTCTCCCATTCTGCAGGCTGTCTTTTCACCTTGCTTATAGTTTCCTTTGTTGTGCAAAAGCTTTTAAGTTTAATTAGGTCCCATTTGTTTATTTTTGCCTTTATTTACATTACTCTGGAAGGCTGGTCATAGATGACCCTGCTGTGATATATGTCAGAGAATGTTTTGCCTATGTTTTCCTCTATGAGTTTTGTAGTTTCTGGTCTTACATTTATATCTTTAATACATTTTGAGTTTATTTTTGTGTATGGTGTTAGAAAGTGTTCTAGTTTCATCGCTTCTCAGCCTTTTGGCTAAGATCAAGTGTAGAAAGTGTTCTAGTTTCATTCTTTTACAGGTGGTTGACCAGTTTTCCCAGCACCACTGTTAAAGAGTCTTCTCTCCATTGTATATTCTTGCCTCCTTTGTCAAAGATTATTTTCTTAAAGAGAATTATAGTCTTTCCCATTCTATTGTTTTCCTCTATTCAATTTCTTTGCATTGATCACTGAGGAAGGAAGGTTTTCTTTTCTTTCCTTGCTACACTTTGGAACTCTGCATTCAAATGGGTATATCTTTCCTTTTCTCCTTTGACTTTCGTTTCTCTTCTTTTCTCAGCTATTTGTAAGGCCTCCTCAGACAATCATTTTGCCTTTTTGCATTTATTTTTTGGGGGAATGATCTTGATCACTGCCTCCCATACAATGTTATGAACCTCTGTCCATAGTTCTTCAGGCACTCTGTCTGTCAGGTCTAATGCCTTGAATCTGTTTCTCACTTCCTGAGAGAATTGTATAATCCTAAGGGAATTGATTTAGGTCATATCTGAATGGTCTAGTGGTTTTCCGTACCTTCGTCAATTTAAGTCTGAATTTGACAATAAGAAGTTCATGATCTGAGCCACAGTCAGCTCCCAGTCTTGTTTCTGCTGACTGCATAGAGATTCTCCATCTTTGGTTGCAAAGAATATAATCAATCTGATTTCAGTGTTGACCATCTGGTGGTGTTCATGTGTAGAGTCTTCACTTGTATTGTTGGAAGAGGGTGTTTGCTACAACCAGTGTGTTCTCTTGGGAAAACTATGTTAGCCTTTACCATGTTTCATTTTGTATTCCAAGGCCAAATTTTCCTGTTATTCCAGGTATCTCTTGACTTCCTACTTTTTCATTCCAGTCCCCAGTGATGAAAAGGATATCTTTTTAGGGTGTTAATTCTAGCAGGTCTTGTAGGTCTTCATAGAACTGTTCAACTTCAGCTTCTTCAGCATTACTGGTCAGGGCATAGACTTGGATTACTATGATATTGAATGGTTTGCCTTGGAAACGAACAGAGATCATTCTGTCATTTTTGAGATTGTACCCAAGTACTGCATTTCTGACTCTTTTGTTGACTATGAGGGCTACTCCATTTCTTCTAAGGGATCTTGCCCACAGTAGTAGATATAATGGTCATCTGAGTTAAATTCACCCATTCCAGTCCATTTTAGTTCTCTGATTCCTAAAATGTCGATGTTCACTCTTGCCATCTCCTGTTTGACCACTTCCAGTTTGCCTTGATTCATGGACCTGACATTCCAGGTTCCGATGCAGTACTGCTCTTCACAGCATCAGACCTTGCTTCCATCATTGTCACACCCACACTGGGCGTTGTTTTCGCTTTGGCTCCGTCTCCTCTCTCTTTCTGAAGTTATTCAGAAATAACTCTTCAGTAGCATATTGGGCACCTACCAGCTTGGGGAGTTCATCTTTCATTGTCATATCTTTTTGCCTTTTCATACTATTCATGGGGTTCTCAAGGCAAGAATACTGAAGTGATTTGCCATTCCCTTCTCCAATGGACCATGTTTTGTCACAACTCTCCACCATGACCCATTCATCTTGGGTGGCCCTACACGGCATGGCTCGTAGTTTCATTGAGTTAGACAAGGCTATGGTCCATGGGATCAGTTTGATTAGTTTTCTGTGATTGTGGTTTCTGTGACTTACTTCACTTAGGATGATAATCTTTAGGTCCGTCCATGTTGCTACAAATGGTATTATTTCATCCTTTTTTAAGACTGAATAGTAGTCCATTGTACATGTATAGCACATCTTTATCCATTCATCTGTCAATGGACACTTACATTGCTTCCTTCCACATCTTAGTTATTGTAAATGGTGCTGTAATGAACACTGGGGTGCATGTATCTTTTCCAGTTAGTTTTCTCCAGATAATGCCCCCAAAGTGTGTTTTGACTAACTTATCAAAAGCTGTTTAACCACACTAGGCAGCGACTTCATATGGTGTTTGGTGAAACAAACATTATGTTAATGCGATAGACTGATCAATAGCTAAATTGATAGGTTAAGTCTGTGTGGATTATCAAATCATTTCAATCTCCTTCACGATTCATGTATGTATGTTCCAGATTTTCTACATTAAAGTGTGTTACTTTTATAATCATTTAAAGAGGTTATTTTTTATTTTATTTTTAAAATTTATTTATTTTAATTGGAGGCTAATTACCTTACAATATTGTAGTGGTTTTGGCCATACATTCACATGAATCAGCCATGGGTGTCCATGTGTTCCCCACCCTGAACCCCGCTCACCTCCCTTCCCATCCCATCCCTCAGGGTCGTCCCAGTGCGTGTTTGATGCATGAGACAGGGTGGTCAGGGCTGGTGCACTGGGATGACAAAGAGGTTACTTTTAAAATAATTTTTTTAAAAAATTTGGCTCTTCTGTACAACATATGGAGCCCTAGTTCCCCAACCAGTGATCAAATCTGCACCCCAGTGGACTGTACCCCTCCAGTTTCCTCTGTCCTTGGGACGTTTCAAGCAAGAATACTGGAGTGGGTTGCCATTTCCTCCTCCAGGAGATTCTCCCAGCCCAGGAATCAAACGTGTGTCTCCTGTGTCTCCTGCATTGCAGGCCGATTCTTTTCCCACTGAACCATCAAGGAAAGCCCCAGGGTCCCCTGCAGTGGTAGCATAAATTCCTAACCACTGGACCTCCAGGGAAGGCCCAGAGAAGCTATTTTTAATAAAGGAGGTACTGGCTGATTTCATAAAGAACACTGTGGTGCCACATTAAGAGTCCACCCGGCAGGAATTTTTACCTTTTTGAAAAATGCAGAAACCCTTCTGTAGGTGTCAACATGCACAATCTGTAAAACTTTTAACCCTGAAATCCCACCTCAGGGAATTTGCCCTACAGAGCAGTTGCCATAAGTGTAAAGTTGTTCCCCATGGGTGTTTATAATGGGAAAATTGGAAACTGCATTCATCTCCACCAACAAGAGCATCATTGATAGGATGATGATACAACCAGGCAATGGATGCTCTGGGCAATTAAAACAATGATGCCAATCTTCACTTATTTATTGACACGCACAGTGGATACATCTGCTGTACAGTTTGTGGGAAAACAAGTTACAGGAAGGAAAAAGTGTGGCTAGAACAACCCCATCTTTAAACAGTCTCTCTGTCTGCAAGGGCAATTGGGGACATTTTTAAGACTTACTTCTAGGGGGGTGGCACTTAAACGTGTTTTTGCTTCTTCTATTGCTTTTTACAAGGAGCTCTGGTCATTTTCTCACAATAAATAAGGCTACTTTAAGAAAAAGTTAATTTGGAAACAAATGAAAGCTATGATTCAATTAAATTTAGATGCAACAAATAATTGAGAGATGCCTTTAGGAGGATCAAGTGAGAAATAGAGAAAGGGACCACTAGCCCTCCAGGCAGTGATGTGGGCTCAGCCACGCCCAGTGGGGACCAGCGGCTCCCAGCACCGTGACAACCTGGAGGCCAGCAAGGGGATGTGACTGGTCGAAGGCCAGACCTCGGTCAGCACCTGAGCTGGGTTCTGGACCCTGCTTGGCTGGGAGCCCAGCGCACCCTCGGCCTCACAGGGCCAGCTCTGACAAAGCCAAGCCACCCAGCCAAACACCTGCACGGTCTTACCTGGGCTCTAAGGCCTGTCCCCGAGGTGATGTCAGGAATTCCCACCCGGACAAAGGAACACTGCCTTTTTTTAAAAAGTGTTCTGTAATTCAGACTTCTGCTGCCCACACTCCATGTTCCCCCAAATCCACCTAAGCAGGGAAAAGGGGGGTCAACCCTGAGGACCCAGAGGAAGCCTATGAGCCACCGAGCCTGGCACAGTTCTGGTGCTCAGGAAACACTGCGGACGGAGCCCCGAGCAAGCCTTCCTGGACCGGCCCACTCAGCCCTGTGGCCTCGCCTGCTTCCTCGGGTCTTATGCAATTATGGCTCGGGCCTGCCTCCTCTCTCTCCCTCGATCTCGCTGTCTCTGCTCTGTCTCTCTCTCTTGCACGCACTCACACACACACACACACACACACAATCATCCACTTATCCACATGGTGGGAAGAAGCACAAACCCCCAAGTGCCCCTGTCCGTTTTCCTTAGCAGTGTGAATTTCAGCAAATCATTCAAGACCCACTAGAATTCAAGGTGGATTGTTTCGAAAGCAACAGAGAGTGCGACCGGCGAGTCTGCTCACACTGCACCCCAAGCCTGGGCCCATACGGGATGCAAGGTTGGTGCCCTGAACGGATTGACTGGGTGGTCGCTGACCTGGAAGGGAGCAGCCCCACCTCCGTGAGTGCACGTCCAGCCCGGGGTCCAGGCTCCACCGTGATGCACTCCTCCTGTCATCCTAGGCCTTCCTTGACACCTGGGGTGCCCAGTCCTAGGAGGCCCGAGGAGATGTGGGGAGGAGGAAATCTGAGGCCTCCACGTCCTGCTCCAGGACCGCTGGCCTTGAAGATTCCAGAACTTTCCGCAGTGGCCAGCCAGCCACGGGGCAGGAAGCGGAAGGTGCAGAAATAGAAATGCATGGCCAGGCAGCAGCTCCTCTGGCCGTGTAAGGAGGGGAAGTGGGGGCTGGGGGAGACGGGAAAGCTGAGTGGCCAAGGAGAGGACGTGGGGAAAGCCAGGGAAAGCGGGGCCTGGCGCCTCGGAGCCAGCTGCCCTGGCCCCCCTCCCACACCCTGTGACCCCGCTTCCCCCACAGGAATCCATGACCCGTGATGACCAATTCCTCCTGTGGCTGCATGAGGCCAGGGCCAAGTCTGTGCCCAGAGATGACCACTCACCTCCATGGCCACCGAGAGGCAGATGCAGAGGGAAAGCAAGACGCAGGAAGGTACCAGAACAGAACCCAGGTCCACCCACGCCCAAGTCAATACCCCTTGGCCCCTCAAAGGTCCTTCCCTGACCACGGCTGCCCAGGGCCCCAGCTGGGCTGGGTTGGGGCATCTGACCTCTGACTACACCCTTACTCTCTGACCCCCGACTGGCTTGGGGAGACCCCAGAGCCCTTGTGAGGTCAGTAAGTGCTCAGGTAGCGGTGATGCTGGGCCAGGTCCCAGGTTTAGCTGAAAAGACCAAGGCTGGGCCAGGCTCGGGGTCTCCAGTCTAGCCCCGCCCCACTCCACCCCCGGGGGCCTGCAGCCTCTTGGTGGTTTAACTTCCCCTAAGCCTTTCTGGTTACCCCACCTCACTCAGGGCAGCTTCCCTCAGTCACCCTCATCCCCGCTGCTCCCCTCTGAACTTGCTATTGTCACAGGAAACAGGAAGACAGAGGGTCCTGCCTGCCACTCCCCACCCAAGAGACCTGGCCGAGGAGGGCCTGGAGTCGTGGGCCAGGGGCGTCTTCTGGGGACCTCGGCCCCTGCCTTCCTTTCTGCCCCTCACCCAGGCCCAGGAAGGAGGGGCTGAAGCCCCCACATGTGGCCCCCCAAAACCCCATCCATCCTCCTTTCCAGAGTGAGGTGGCTTTACGGACAGGGCTGCAGGAACGGGGAGCTGGTGTACAGAGGATGTTGGGGGGGGGTTGTACCCACTTCCCTCCTACTGCACGGCCCACAGTAGGTCACGCTGTGGCTGGATTGTGCTGGTCACGTGGGGACAGCAGTGGGTCTGGAAGAAGCCCCGTCTGGCTGGCCCTGCCCAAGACTCCATGTAGAAGCTCCTGCAGAATAAGAGAGGCCTGGATTTCAGAACTCCAACTGTGGACGGTGACTGCAACCAGAAAATTAAAAGATGCTTGCTCGTTGGAAGGAAAGCTCTGACAAACCTAGACAGCATACTGAAAAGCAGAGACATCACTTTGAGGACAAAGGTCTGTCTAGTCAAAGCTATGGTTTTTCCAGTAGTCATGTACGGATGTGAGAGTTGGACCATAAAGAAAGCTGAGTGCTGAAGAATTGATGCTTTTGAACTGTGTTGTTGGAGAAGACTCCTGAGAGTCCCTTGCACTGCAAGGTGATCAAACCAATCAATCTTACAGGAAATCAACCCTGAATATTCATTGGAAGGACTCATGCTGAAGCTCTAATACTTTGGCCTTCTGATGTGGAGACAAGTTATTGGAAAAGACCTTGATGCTGGGAGAGATTGAAAGCAGGAGGAGAAGGGGATGACAGAGGATGAGATGGTTGGATGGCATCACTGACCCAATGGACATGAGTTAGAGCAAACCTGGGGAGATGGTGCGGGATGGGGAAGCCTGGCATGCTCTATGGTTTCGTAAAGAGTCAGACACGACTTAGCAGCTGAACAACAATAGCAGCAACAATGGTGTCAATATTAGGGCTCAAACCCCAGCTCTGCCCCGTATCCCACTCACCTGCTGTGTGGCTTCAGACAACTGAAGCAGTTTCTCTGAACCTCCATTTCCCGCCTGTCTCTGAAGCTGGCTGGAGGTTCCAGTGTTGGGCGAAGGCGAAGACATGAAGGCCCTCAGAAGGCAGAGCGCTGCCTCGCTCCAGCCCTTGTGTGACCGCTGTCCCTGCTGTCAGCACAGCGGCCCCCTCCTCAGCAGCCCCCAGCCGGCGGCCTGTAATAGCCATCAGGGCCGGCAGCGCAGTTTCAGCCTTGCCCTCTGGCCCGTGCTTCCTCGCGGACAGCTCACCTGCGAGGTCACAGCAACCTTCCAGGTAGCCACCTGCCATCCTGGCCAACTTGGGGTCTATGGTGGGGGCTCGTCTGCAGACGTGGAATGAATGGATGGATGAGTGAGCTGCGGTCAGTCCTCTACCCCCAGCAAAGCCGACCAGACTCAGGGTGTGGAAGACAGGGTGGGGGACATACCTTGGCGGGAAGGAAGTAAGGTCTGGCACGGCTGCACAGTCCCCTCATGGCAGGGCATCCTGGGGAAGTCAGCCTCTCCCAGCCCCAGGCTCGCCCCACACGGCTCTGGGAGTCCAGACCCCACACACCCCACGGAGTGCCTGAGGGACATGGAGCCAGCTCGGGCTGTGAACGGGCCCATAGGGACCTTCCTTTCTTGCATCTCACATCAAGAACGGGCTTCTGGTGGCTCATCAGTAAAGAATCTGCCTGCCAGTGCAGGAGATGTGGGTTCCCTCCCTGTGGGGAAGATCCCCTGGAGAAGGAACTGGCCACTCACTCCAGGATTCTTGCCTGGGAAATCCCACTGACAGAGGAGCCTGGCGGGCTACAGTCCATGAGGTCACAAAGAGTTAGACACGACCTACTGACTAAGCACCACCACCTCAAGAATGCACATGGAGCCCTAGAAACGCTGCTGGGTCCAACCTTGCTGCCACCAGCTGGGGCTGGGGCAGGGCCAGGCAGGCAGGGACCCTGACTCCCCAGGAGGTGAGCTGGCTGGCAGACCCTGTGAGTGAGGCAGGCGCTGCCCTCCGTGGTAAGCTGACCGCCCACCCCCAGCTATCAACACAGAGCCCCCCTCCAGACCTTCAGGGCGCCAGAGAGCCACCCTGCCTTGAGAGGACTGGTGGAGAGGTCTCTGAGGCAGAGACCACAGTGGGGCACCACACACTTCCCTCTTGGCTATGAGTCCATGTGGAGTGGCAGGGCTGAAACCCACCCTCCCAGCCGGGGGCAGACAGAACCCTGGCCCCTCGCATGCAGCAATCTGCTCTGGGGTGGGTGGTTGGGGTGTCGAGGCAGAGCCGGGTGAGGGGCAGTGCAGTTACAAAGGCCCCCTTTCCCGGCCTCACTGCTGAGAGGAGGAGGAGGAACCCCGAGCCCATCACATTCAGAGACCCTGCAGGGACCCCGTCTCCACCGCTGGACTCCCATGGGCCCTGTCCAGATGTGACGCTGCAGACACCCTCCCAGCCAGGCGGCCGGCAGTGACGGCAGCAGGCAGGGGGCAGGTGAGGCCTCCCGGGGACCTGGGCATCCTCCTTTAAGGACCGCCGTTTCTCAGCCGTGACTAGCACGCCCCTCTTCCCCACTCGCTCCGGGAGGTCGAGGGTCTGTCCTCCGTGGGCTTCCCAGACAGTCCCCGGTGGTTCAGCCTCTAAGTCGTGACTGACTCTGCGACCCCGTGGACTGTATCCTGCCAGGCTCCTCTGTCCATGGGATTCTTCAGGCAAGAGTACTGGAGTGGGCTGCATTTCCTTCTCCAGGGGATCTTCCCAACCCAGAAATTGAACCCAGTTCTCCTGCATTGAAGGCAGATTCTGATGAGCCCCTAGAGGAGATGGAATTTATCATCTTCTTAGGACGCCCAGATCAAGGCCTATTTTTTTTCCCAAGTCGATCACATGGTCTTTCCAAATTAGGGGCCAAGCTCAGATTCCCCGAATGTATTTTTTCACTCAGGAAGGCTAAAAAATAGAAATAAGAAATTAAAAAAAAAATAATAATGTGACGTGTCTTTTAAAGCAGACCCTGCTTTTCCGCCCATCAGGGAAAAGCGAGCTGACGCTGTCCTGAAGTGACGCCATTCTTTCCCCTCAGTTGATTGTGCGCAGGAATGCAAGGCAGCCTTCAGCATCCAGAGGCAGGAAGGGTGTAGGAAAAGTTCAAAATTAGCATTTCCCCAGACTCCCTTTCAGATTCAAGGGCCGAAAACCGGCAGGCTCCAACTGAGCTGCCTTTCCCTTCTTGGGAATCTCACAGGTTTTATTAGCACAAGTTCCCTCTTTATGGCCTGGTTTTCCTGTAAAACCAACAAATTAAAAATAGAACAGGATTTGATTTCACCTTGGCTGGGCCTCCCGAGGGTCTGGGCCTGGGCAGGACCCTCTTAGCTCACTCCCAGCCCCCCTCCTCTGGGGCCCAACTTCTCCCCGGGGTCCACAGCCCTGATCCACGCACATGCTTGAGGAAAGAATGAATGAATGAAGCCCCTTGCAGGTGTTAGAAAGAACCTACTTCCACTGGGTGATAGTGATTCATGTGTGTGTGTGTGTGTGTGTGTGTGTGTGTGCATGCTCAATCATTCAGTTGTGTCGGACTCTGCAATCCCATGGACTGTAGCCCACTAGACTCCTCTGTCCACAGGATTTCCCAGGCAAGAATACTGAAGTGGGTTGCCATTTCCTTCTCCAGGGAATATTCCAGACCCGGGAACTGAACCCTCATCTCTTGCATCTCCTGCATTGACAGGTGGTTTCTTTCACCATTTAGACACCTGGCTTCATTAAGCCTGAACTTGGACACTTTCTCTGCACCCACCACCCGGGATGGACCACCTGCTGCCTGGCCACCACCCCACTCTGAGCCCCAGACAGAGGGCATCTCAGCTTCCTGTGCATTTTCCCATAGGTGACCCTGCCACGAGAAACTTCCTCATGATCAGTGCAAACTTCAGAATTGGAAGTGACGGGAAGGGACTTTGGGTGACGTCGCCGGCGGCTGAGGCGCGGTCGGGCACAAAAAGGTAGGCCTATCATAAGCGGCTGCCCCGGTGGCGCGTCCCCAGGGCCCGCCTGCAGACCTAGGCAGGGTCGGCCGTCCAGCAGGAGGGCGGCCTGAGCAGGGCCTGGGGACAGGGCGGCAGTCAGGCAGCAGAGCCATCCATGGCATGGATTTGGGGGGCACAGATACCCCCAAAGCCTGGGCCCTGCTTGTCTCTGGGGACCTGGGTCACTTTTTGCTTCTGCCCAGGAGAGGAGCTGGGGACAGGGGAACTTGTGGCTGAGATGGCAGGCTTGAACTCTTGCCTCGTTGCCGTGGTCCCAGGATGCTCTGCATCACCTAGTATGGCCGCTGCTGGCCAGGGGTGGCCCCTGAGCATTTGAAACGTAGCTGGTCTGCGCTGAGACGTGCTGGAAAAGCAGAACAGTCACCAGAGTTTGAAGATGTTGTCAGAAAGAGTGACTGCGAAGTATTTCATCAATACCCACAGCAGTGATTGCAGGTTGTAGTGATAGGATGAATTGTCGCTGCTTTTGTTCAATCATCTACTTGTCTGACTCTTTGAGACCCCGTGGACTGCAGCACACCAGGCTCCTCTGTCTTTCACCAACTCCCGGAGTTTGCTCAAACTCATGTCCATTGAGATACTGATGCCATCCAACCATCTCATCCTCTGTCGTCCCCTTCTCCTCCCACCTTCAATCTTTCCCAGCATCAGGGATTTTTCCAATGACTCAGTTCTTCACATCAGGTGGCCAAAGTATTGGGGATTCAGCATTAGTTCTTCCGATGAATTTTCAAGATTGATTTCCTTTAGAATTGATTGGTTTGGTCTCCTTGCAGTCCAAGGGACTGTCAAGAGTCTTTTCCAACACCACAGTTCAAAAGCATCAGGCCTTCAGCACTCAGCCTTCTTTATGGTCAGACTCTTACAACCATTCACGACTACTGGAAAAACCATAGCTTTCACTAGACGGACCTGTGTTGGCAAAATGATGTCTCTGCTTCTTAATACGCTGTGTAGGTATATCACAGCTTTCCTTCCAAGGAGCAAACATATTTTAATTTCATGGCTGCATATATTGAGTTAAATACAGTATATTATTAAAATGCATTTCTCCTATTCCTTTTTCCAGTGTGGCCACTAGAAGACTTAAAATGAAATATGAAGCTGGCATGATCTTCCTATTGCAAATGTGGTCCAAGGGGAGCTGGACTGAAGTTTGGAGAGGAGGTGGGAGCAACCTCTGAGGTCCTCTCACCCTGCCAGCCAAAACAGAATCCCCCTCACCACTCTGAGAAGCGCTGTTCACCTCTGTTTGAGGTGCCTTATGTGTTCAGGGACCCAAGTGTCCCTCCCAACCTGTGGGCTTTGTTTTGTCCAAACCTATCCCCCAGATATCCATAGGCCGTGATGCACCCTGACACACGCAGGTTAACCACAGAATGTCCAGAGGAAGTTTCTCTCCCGGGTGTGGCAGGCAGTGGCCCAGCCTAGGGCTCTTGGGGCTACTGGGCTATGAGAGGTTGAACATCTGGATATCTGGGGCGGGGGCGGTCCCGGGTATCCCACACACAGATTCACGCTGTTTCATGTGGGCACTGCTGGTTCTCACAGAACCCTTGGGCACGGGCTTGGCTTTATTCCCATTTCACAGAGGGGCACACTGAGGCGCAGAACAGTCCGGCATCCCAGGACCCCAGGGCTGTGCCGGCTGGCCCCACACTGTCCCTCCCGACAACCTCTGCCGGCCGGCCCCACACTGTCCCTCCCGACACCCTCTGCCGGCCGGCCCCACACTGTCCCTCCCGACAGCCTCTGCCAGGAAAGGGTCGCTGCTTGCCTTTAAGTGGAAGTGTTAGTTGCTCGGTTGTGTCTGGCTATTTGCAACCTCATGGACTGTAGCCCATCAGGCCCTTCTGTGGGATCCTCCAGGCAAGAATACTGAAGCGAGGTGCCATGCCCATCTCCAGAGAATCTTCCCGACCCAGGGGTTGAACCTGGGTCTCCTGCATTGCAGGCAGATTCTTTACGACCTGAGTCACCTGGGAAGCCTTGCGGGGGCTTCAGAGACATCTGTCAAGTGTCTGCTTCCTCAGTACTCCTCACATATTAGCAATGTTCCCTGGAAGCTAATCTCTGATGGCTCAGCGGGAAAGAATCCACCTGCCAACGCAGGAGACACAGGAGAGGCAGGTTCAATCCCTGGGTCAGGAAGCTCCCCTGGAGGAGGAAATGGCAACCCACTCCAGTGTTCTTGCCTGGAAAACCCCATGGACAGAGGAGCCTGGCGGGCTACAGTTCGTGGGGTCACAGAGAGTCAGACACAGCTGAGCAACTGACCACCAGCGCTGGAAGCTAAAACCTGCAGCCCTTTCCAGAAGCTAAATCCACCTTCAGAGACGAAGACGTGCTTCCTTCGGGTGGAAAGAATACACGGTCAGCTCTCTGCATCTACAGGTTCACCTGTCTGAAGGTTCAATCAACTGTGGATCAAAAATACTGAGGAAAAACAATTTCCAGAGAACTCTGAGAAGCAAAATTTGAATTTTCCATACCAGCAACTGTTTCAAAGCAATTACATTGTATTAGGTTCTTGTATGTAACCTGGAGGTGATTTCTAGTATTCAGGAGGTGAGCAGGTTATAGGCGTACACCAGTTCGTTTTATATGAGGGACTTGAGCATCTGAGGATAGTAGTGCCCAGGGCTCCTGGACCCACTCCCCCCAGATACCGAGAGACAGCTATATGTCCATATATACCCATATGTGTGTGTGCATGCTCAGTCGTGTCCGACTCTCTGCAACCCCATGGGTTGTAGTCCAGCTGCCAGGTTCCTCTGTCCCTGGGATTATCCAGGCAAAAATCCTGGAGTGGGTTGCCGTTTCCTTCTCCAGGGGATCCTCCTGACCCAGGGCTCGAACCGGTATCTCTTGTGTCTCCTGCATTGACAGGTGGATTCTTTACCACTATGTCCCCTGGTAAGACCATATGTGTACTTATAGAGATGGTGAAGGGCATGGAAACCTGGCATGCTACAGTCCATGGGGTCACAAAGTGCTGGACACAGCTCAGCAACTGAACAACGAATATGCATATGTGTGTGGGTGCATATGCACATGCCTTCATATATCTACCAGTGCAGACGATTCATTTGCATTGATATATGCATAAAATATCTACCTGGATGTAAAGGAAACTGACTGCACTGGTTGCCTGTCTGGAGGAAACTGGTGGAGCCGTTGGAGGACCCAGGGAGGAGAATTTATACCATGTACTTTTTCTTTGATACTTTTTGAATTTTAAACCATGTCAAGGAATTATTACAGATGAAAATGTCTTTAACAAATCTTCTTTGAGAAAATTCAAAAGCATGTGAAAGGGTAGCCCGGAGCCCCTTCAATCTCGATTGATCCTGCTTCTGTCTGAAGTCCAGCCATGACGGCGTGTCTCCTCCTGTTGGCTGTGGGCTCAGAGCCCATTGGCCTGGCATCCCTGGGGGGCAGTGAGAGAGAGAGGCTGGGATGGACACCCCGCCCCTGCCTCCCCGTCTGTCTCCCGCAGTGATGCTGGGCCGGGTGAGGCCGGACCTGCCTCAGGGCCAAGGCCTCTGCAGACTCAGACCTGGAATCTCAAAAATGTTCTGTGGTCAGGCCCATGCTTTGCTGGTGACTCAGCAGAAAGGCCCAGCCCGCCCCACCCTGGGGAAGGCCAGCTCAGCCCTGGGTGCAGCCCTGGGATTGCAGTGCCCAGCGCCAAGGTTTGTGGGAATGTGGGTCCAGTGGGAAATGCCTAGGTCCTTGGCCCGTGTCCTGGCCGGGCATGGAGCATGGGCAGGACTGGTGCCTGCCTGGGGGCGTGTGGCTCAGCAGTGCCCTGACTCACCAGCTGGCCCTGCTCAGGTCCCTTCCCCTCTGGGCCTGCTTCCCCCCTCCATGGGAGCAGGTATCAACAAAATGATCTTCAGTCCCTTCCAAAGTAAGGTTCTGTGATTCCATGTGAGACATGCAGTGTTTCCTGCCTTATCAGTAAACAGAGAATGTCACCTACATCAATGATTGCAGCCACCATGGATGGCGAGCTGGTGAGCCCTGAAGGAACTCAGGAAGGAAAGAATGCCTGCAGACTGCAGCCACTCCCTAGGGTGAGCCCTGAGAAAATGCAGGATGTGAAAACACAGGATACTGGCCCCAGATAGCATAGCTGCATATTAAAGGAATGACTTCAGTGAGCTCACACTCTTGCACCTTTCCATGTGAGCTCTAAATTCCTTAACTTGGGATATCTGGTTTTCTTTCATTAGCAATCATCTTTTGATGCTCAGAAGACCTGCCCTTTGTTGCGAAACTTCTCTATAACCTGGCCCCTCCCCTCACTTCCTCAGAGCAGTCCTCTCAGAGTCACTTGAGATGCTGCCTCCCAGGCCTGAGGTTCTAAACATTCCTGTCAAGTAAATCATAACTCTCAACTTTTACGTTGTGAATATTTTAAAATCTACATTCAGAAGTCACCAGAACTGTTGAATACAAGCTGCATGTAACCAGAACCCTGGATTTAAAAATGTAACATGGTCATTCTGTTACCCAGGCATGTCAAGAGTGAAAGGGCAGAATCAGAGGGTCCTACGGTCACATCAATGCTGTGTGGTCATTGGTCATCATACTTGCCCCAGAGTCCCTTTATTCCTCCATAAAATGGAGAGGCAAGACTCACTCTGGAATGCATGCTTGTGAGGGTTAAGTGAGATGACACCTGGTCCCCAAGACATCAGATGCTGGGGTGACACCTTCAGGCTCCGGCACACCTGTATTTACCATCGTATCTGCACATGACCTATCCCGTTATTGACCTAATGCTTCCAATCTGCTTATTTTCATAATCAGATGTATTTGTTAAAAATATTTTAATAATAATGCTGTACATGGTGAGTCTAAGATACACACATAAGCTTCATCCTGAGGACACCAAGAGATGGAACTCATCAGGCAGGGATTGAGAGGGGGTTGGTGGGTGTCTGGGGTCCTGAGAATGGGTTGCTTGCTCACAGACAAAGAAAACAAAATTATGGTTGCCGAAGGGAAAAGCAAAGAGGAAAAAAACTAAGAATTTTGGATTAGCAGATACAAACTACTGTATATAAAATAGATAAACAACAAGGACCTCCTGCATAGCACAGGGCTTTATATTCAATAATAACCTATAGCGGAAAAGAATATGAAAAAGAATATATGTGCGCCTGTGTATAACTGAATCACTATGCTTTACACTAGAAATTAATACAAAATTGTACCTTAACTATGGGGCTTCCCAGGTGGTGCTAGTGGTCAAGGGCCTGCCTGCCAATGCAGGAGACATAAGAGATGTGGGTTCGATCCCTGGGTGGGGAAGATCCTCTGGAGGAGGGCATGGCTACCCACTCCAGTATTCTTGCCTGGGAAATCCCATGGACAGAGGAGCCTGGGGGGCTACAGTCCATAGGGTTGCAAAGGGTTGGACACGACTGACGCTACTTAGCGTGCGTGCATGTGCATTGAATACAGTGCCCTGTGCTATGCAACCTTGCTGTTTGTCCACCCTAAATGGAGTAGTTTGCATCCACCAATCCCAAACTCCCGGTCCATCCCTCTCTCTCCCTCTATCCCCGGATTGTATAAACCTTGCGCCTTTTACAAAGGATGACGGAGTGTTGATTTAGTTATTGCTCATCTCCCTGAACTACAGAAGGTCAGCTCCACAGGGGTGGAGACTTATGTTGTTCCCTGCTGGGTCCCCAGCACCCTGAAGAGTGTCTGGCTTCCAGGGGACGCTCTGCCAGCATTTGCTGAATGAATGAATGAATGGACACTATCCAAGTGTCTAATCTAAGTCAGGGTACAGACACCCACTCCACAGAGACTCGGTTACTCCTGACGCTCTCCAGAAACATAAGAAAATCATCAAGAGAGAAAACTAGAGGTGCGAAATCACATCGAGGTGATGAATAAAAGCTGTCAGCATGTCAGGGGCAGGGACTGGCATCTGCAGCCATGATGCCCAACCTGAAGGCCCAGACGATGCTCCCGTGCTGGACGAAGGGACGGGACTGGCTGGGCCGGGCTCTGGGGGGCCGCCATCAGCAAATTCTGCCAGAGGCCCCCCGTGTGTACCTCCATTCCCGACTCAGCCACATCTGGCTCCCGTGGCACTTCGGTCCGAGCCAGTCAATGCTGCAGTCTTCCTCCCGCTGGACAGCCTCCAAGCAAAGTATTTCCATTTCTAACCAGGTTCACCAGAGTCGGCGCCGTCCTTTGAGTTGAGGAGGCGGACGGGGTGAGATGGAGGGTAGTGGTGAGGGGCTGGCCCAGGGCCGGCTGCGAGCTGGAAGTGGAGGGGCTGGCGTTCCGGGAACCCTGGCCCAGCCCGAAAGTTAATCCCAGATGGAGGCACCAAATGTGAGGGGGCCACAGGGCTAACGAGGCGGCAGCAAAATCCTTCTGGGATAATTGCTGCAGACCCCTGAGGAGGGGGCAGGGCCGAGCAGGGAGAGGAACAGAAGGCACGACCCCCACCCCCTCTTTGAAGACAACTTCAGGCATCTCTGCCGTTGTGCTGGGAAGTCACACCTACTTGGGATGCTGTGAAGATGGGAGCAAGGGTGTCAGAGCCACACTGAGGACTCAGCACTTTGGGGTCCCGAGGTCCTGCTCATCACCATGACCATTGTTGTGATCTTCACCGTCAGAGGTTAGCTGGACCACCCTGCCCTGCGCAACACTCAAATCCGTTTACTCAGAGGTGGGCTTCGTGCTGAAAGGGAAGGATGTGGTGGTCCTTTCTGGAGCCCTGCGTCAGATATCGGGAGAGAGAAAGCTCCCCGCGGCTCTCTTTGTCACCTGCAGGATAAATCTGGGTCTGGAGCATGATGGCAAAGTCAAGAAGAGCCCTTCAAGGGTCTGAACATCTTGACTTCAAGACGCTCATGCCTTCTTGGAGTTGGGGAAACACACAGGCACAGACACCAGCTCACACGGACGTGGCCGTTTACTCGGAATTCCCCCAAACTTGGGATGATCCAAACACCTTTCAGCTGGGAACACGTGTGCTATGGAAACTGCTTGGTCTCACATACACACACACACACACAACTCCTGAGATGGGCCTGAGACGGGTGACAATGGGGAGGAGACTTAGAGCGTAGGATTCTATTTGCAGGACCTTCTCAGAGTGCCAAGCTGCCGGGACAGGGGACCAATTTCTGCTGTCCAGGGAGGGTGGGGAAGGTTTGATTCCAAAGGGGAAGCCGGTGGAAGTTTTTGTGGCAATGGAACTGGGCTGTGTCTTGACTGTGGTGGAGGTTACACCACTGTGTTTGTCAAAATTCACATGACTGCATGCTTTAAGACTGAATTACATTGCAGACAAGTTTTACTGTAATAAAAATGTTTTAAATGGGCTACTATATATTTTAAGTGATATCGATACTCATTTGTTCACATTAAAAATGTTCGTATGTGTACATCTGCCTTAGGAGTTTGGGCTGCAAGTGACAGAAACCCCCACCCTCAAGTGAAAATGGAAACTGATCGGTCAGAGTAACTAGATGGTCCAGAGGCAGAATTTGGATGCCAAATGACCCAGGGGCACTAAGCAGGCTGCCAGGACCCCAGTTCTTTCTGTGTGTCCATCTGGTCTCCCTGCATCGGCCTCAGTCTGAGGCAAGTGCCCCTGTGTGATGGGCAGCTGCTCAAGGCTCACGTCCCTGAGTTCAGTAATTCCATCAGGAAGAGGATGCCTCTGCCCGGAGGTCACTGTGATTGCACGCCTGCAATACGGAAGACTCAACGAAGCTGAGCTTGGACTCAGGACCCACACAAATGAAGCATTTATTTTTAGATTTTTTTTTTTTGATGTGGGTCATTTTTAAAGTCTTTATTGAATTTGTTATAATATTGCTTCTGTTTTGTTTTGGGTTGTTTTTTTTTTTTTGCTCCTGAGGCATGTGGGATCTCATCTCCCCAACCAGGAATCAAACCCATACCCCGTGCATTAGAAGGTGAAGTCTTAACCACTGGACCACCAGGGAAGACCTGATTACTAAGGTGGTACTTTGTTACATAAAACCCAGTACCGGGAACGACTTTCCGGAACTAGGCACAGATCCTGCTTGGACAAGCTCATGATCGAGAGGCAGAGATGCTCTCGTGGGCTGGTTCTTTCATTCACCCATTTGCTGTGGATCCAGCACACAGGGGAAGATCTCTGGCCATGTGGTGGGCATGGGGGCTCCCACAATAGACCGAATGTCACCCTGCCCCCCCGGAGCCCAGAGGGTGCGTGGGGGTGTCTCCACGGAGACCACGAGTGCAGGTACAAGGCAGCACATGGAGTGGACAGATGTGGCTGCAGACCCCAGGCTGTGGATCCCAGAGCTGACCGTGGCGGGGAGGGCCCAGGGGCCCTGGGGTCCAGCTGGCCGGCCTTGGTCCTCTCACATCCAGGCATAAGCTGTCTACTCTTCCAGCCAGACTCCACTGCAGGCTCTAACGTCCCCCTCGCCTCACTGCCTCTGGCCCCGGCCCCGCCCTGCGGGTCAGCTGTGCCCCGCTGCCCTCTCAAATGGCCCCTGCGCGACTGGCTGGGTGAGTGACCAGGCCTTGTTATTCTGTCCCAGGACCATCCAAGGGGCCGCCCGCCCACGCCGCCTGGACTGCCGTGTGGCCGGGAGGCACTGCCCCGGGCTCCCCCACGGTCAAACATGACCCCTGACCCTGCCTGCCGTGCCAGCACACGCAGCCCTGCAGGGGACGCGCCTGTGGCCTCCGCGCCCTCCCCGCCCGTCAGACTGACCCAGGCTCAGCGTGGCTCCCAGACCCGAGATGGCCCAGGCCTGTGCCAACCTCCCTGCTGTCCAGACTTCCGGGAGCTCCCCTGGCCACGTCACGTGGGTCACCCAGAGCCTGGCGAGTCAAGCCAGGCTCCCAGACCCACCCCATGGGAGAAGCAGAGTCTGTGACTGGGGACACTGCCTGCCCAGGGCCCTGAGAGGGACAGCGGAGGATCAGATGGGAACCTGGGCGCCCAGGCCCTGCTCTTGCCCCAGCAGCTAGACAGCTGCACCCCCAAGGCCTGTACTAGCCATTCACTGGCTGATGGGCATGGGTTTTTATCCCGCTTGGAGCTATTACAAATAAAGCTAGTATGAACATTTGTGGGCAAGACTTTAGCAGGCTGTGCGTTTTAATTTCTTTTTGGTAAATGCCAGGCGTGGAGCAGCTGAGGTGGGCGTTTGCGTTTGGAGACTATCCCAGAGAGCTTTCCAAAGCGGCCGCACTTTTACAAGCTCTCACCTTCAGGGGGATTTCCTGCAGCCCCACATCCACACCAGGACTGAGAACGGCCAAGCTTCAGGATTTCAGATCTTCTAGGTGGGCTCCCCTGGTGGCTCATGGGTAAAGGAACCCGCCTGCCAGTGCAGGAGACACAAGAGACGTGGGTTCGATCCCTGGGTCAGGAAGAGCCCCTGGAGGAGGGCATGGCAACCCACTCCAGTATCCTTGCCTGGAGAATCCCCATGGACAGAGGAGCCTGGCGGGCTACAGTCCATGGGGTCGCAGAGAGTCAGACACGACTCAAGCGACCTGGCACGCATACAGGTGGTGGTGGCAGCTCTGTGACTCTCGGGGGCAGAGTTCCAAGAGGGCCGGCTTGCTCGGCGCTGTCGCAGACCTCAGGGAGGCTCCGTGCTCCCTTCTTCTCTCTTTCTCCACGTGTCTCATTCCGGAGAATGCCCGCTGCTCCATCTTCAAGTTCATTATTCTTTTATTCTGTAGTGGTCAATGCCCCCTCCCCCATATTATTTTTACATTGGGTGTCATTTCCTTGCTAGAAACTCAGTGTGGGTCTTCTCCGGAGCCCCAGGCCTCTCTCCCCTGGGCAGATGCAGGGCCCCTTGCTTCCATGAATGCCCCCCTTTCAAGTCACTCCCCCCATAGAAGCCAGAGGAGTTTCCTCTTTTTTTAAGCCTAATGGAAATACATCCAATGTCTCCCTTCGCGTTTTAAATAAAATGCAAACTCTTGTCTGTCATATAGAGTAGAGTAAGTGAGAAAGAGAAAAGCAAATATCATCTATTAACACGTATATATGGAATCGAGATAAATGGTACAGATGAACCTCTTTGCAGGACAGGAACAGAGACGCAGACAGAACGGCCTTGTGGACGCGGTGCGGGAAGGGGAGCGTGGGATGAACTGAGAGAGCAGCGGTGACGTGTGCACCACCACGTGTAAAACAGCCAGTGGGAAGCAGATGTTCAGCTCGGGGAGCTCAGCTCGGGGAGCTCAGCTCAGCGCTCGGTGCAAACCTAGAGGGTGGGAGGGCGGAGGTGCGAGGGAGGCTCCAGGCAGAGGGGACGTATGTGCGCATACGGCTGATTCACATCGTCGTGCAGCAGAAATGAATGCGACATTGAAAAGCAATTATAGTCCAACTAAAACATAAATTAGGGGAAAAAAGGAAAACATTCAAACTCTGGGTCATGTACACAGGGTTTTCACAGCCCAGCCTCCAGACCGCCCCTTCCGTTTGTCCCCTCACTCCCAGCCCAGCACACAGGTCTTTGCATCCCACCACATCCTCCTGCCTCAGTGCTTCTGCCCGCACACATTTCTCTGTCAGGAGTGCAACACACACATGCAAGTGCACACGTGTGAATGCACACACATGAAGATACATACACATACAAAGACACGTGTATGTGTATCCACACAGATACACGTGTGCATTGAAGATACACATGCATGCACACTCATACATAGACATGTATGCGTGCATCCACACAGATACACATGTGCATGGAAGATACACGTGCATGCGCACACACACATAGACACGTGTGTGCATCCACCCAGATACACATGTGCATGTAAGACATGCACATGCATGCACACGTGGGTGTACAGAAAGACACACAGAACACACCAAAAGACTCATACACATACACACATGCACACATGTGTGACCGTCCTTCACATGGCTGGCTCTTTCTCCTCTTTTAGGCAGCTCCTGATCATTTTTCTAATTGTATTATTTATTTGTCTGATTAATCTGGATGTTTTTTTCCTTCATCTCCACCAGCATGTGACCCTCTTGAGGTCAAGGATTGGTTCTATTTTGTCCTCTGTTTCATTCCCAGCAGCTAGGATAGGGGCCAGCGTACTATAGGTACTCAGTAGATGAATGAATGAACAAATGGATGGATGAGTGAACGGGTGGGTGGATGGATGGATGGATGGGTTGATGGACAGATGACTAGGTGAACAGATTGACGGACAGATGAATGACTGGATGGTGGGTGGGAGGGAAATCAGTTTGAGTCCTGGATCTTCCACCTTTATTCTGTGACCTTTGGCAAGTCTGTTAGCCTCACTGAACCTCAGCTCCTCATGAGTGGAGGAAACGGGCAGTGCAGCGTGGCACAGCATTCCGCTCCTTGTTTGTCTTTCCCACCGAAGAGCACATCCTTCAGTCCTGTCGGTCCCGCTCCCAGCTCCACTTCCTGTGCCCGGCACAGGATCCAGCATGCAGTCGGTGCTCAACACATAGTCTGTTGGAAAGAGCAACACTCGGAAAGCTGAAGTCACAGCAGAGATGCCCCAGCTTGTGCGGTTCTCTCTCCCTCTCGCCAGCATCTTTAGCGTATCTTTTGCTTGTCTTTCTGCAGAAAAGCTGAAAGCTTCAGTCTCCTCCCAGTGCCCTGGGCTGGGTGTGTGCCGAGAAGCCGGAAGGAGGGAGGCTGGGATGACAGCGGCCTGGCAGACCCCTGAGCCGCTGGGGCAGGGCCCAGTTGGGCAGCCCCTCTCTCCCTGCCAGTGGCTGGGGAAGTTCTGAGCCTGTGGAGCCTTCACTTTAAGGACGTGCGACCTCCATTGTGTGGCCGTCCCTTGGAGCACTCCAGTGCTCGCTTAGGCAGCACATATGCTAAAACTGGAGCACTCTACTTCCCCGTGCCCTGGAGCAGGCCCCCAGGAGGGGCAGGGAGCTTTCTCCCCCTCCACCTGGGCTGGGAGCTGTGAGCTGCTACGGGAGGGAAGGGAGGCTGGGAGGGAGCCAGTGCGGTGCAGGGAGGCGGGGCCAGCTGGCATCACTAGGCCGCTCACAGCTGGCATGCCCAGAGCCCGTTTCCCCACCTGTCAGGCAGGGGGTGAAGACACGCCTCTTCCTCAGGTGGGTACCACTGCAGCCCCTTCAGCACGCTCCACGATCAGGTGAAGGACAGGTAGGGGAAAAAAAAGAAAATTTTACTCTGATCTGATTTCACGTGCTCCCCAAGTCCAAAGGCTGGTGTCGTACACCGGGACATCCCCAATACGGTCAACTGTGCAGGTACCAGCAGGGGCGGGGTGGTCTCGACTCTCCGGACCTGGTGTGTCCTTATGAGCCATTTCCACCCTCTGCCCCCTCCTCCAGGGGACCGACTTCACCCCAAGCACAAGGCCCTGGGGTGTGGGGAGTAGCCACTCCGAGGAAGAGGGAGGCGGCCTAGGTCCCTCTGCCTCTTCACTCAGAGTGGCTCCCACCCACACGCAGCCTCTCACCATGCACGACCCTGACTTCCATGAAGTCTCATCACGCTGGGCAGGCAGGACCAAGGTGCAGACAGTGGGAGGGTCTACAGACACGCGATGCTCACATCTGGGGATGGAGTCTTGGGGGCGAAGATAGAAGGGGAAAAGCCAGGGAAACAGAGAGGCTTCTGGACGGAGTCAGCAGAGTTTGCGGTGGAGTTTGCTGAGCCTGGGACGATGGGGTGGGGGGTGGCTGGGAAAAGATTGGGGAGAAAAATTCAGAAGTCCAGCTTGGCCATGAGCTGTTTGACATGTCTGAGAGACCCCAAAGGGAGAAGTCAAGTGGCCGGCCGGATACGCGGGTCGGAGTTCAAAGGAGCGGTCAAAGCTGCAGGGACAAATTTGGAAGTAATCAGCTTAAGGATATTTAAATCCATGGGAACTGGTGAGATCACCCAGGGAGAAGGATGGAGAGATAGAAAGAAACCCTGGTCCAACCCCCGAGGAACCCTCAAGACCGTAAGTCCCAGGGGCCCAGGGACCCCCTGGGTGTATCAGGCCCGTGGTCCCTCAGGCCCAGAGCAGCGCCCCGCTCCTGGCAAATTTACGACATCCTTGCCATTTAGGGGTCTGCAGGGGAGCAGGATTGAGGCAGGAGGAAAAGAGGGGGAGGGGAGTCAGAGAGGCCTGGAGAAGAATGTGCTGGAAGGAGTGTGTAACCTTCTGAACGGACTCCCTCTGCCCAGGAAGGTGAGGGCAGAGAAGAGGTCTGGGTTTTGGCAACAACAGAGGTGACTGGTGCGGGCCCTTCTGGTGGGGTGGGCAAGGCACGGGCAGACGGGTGCCGAGGAGGGAAGTGGGGGGCAGCTGGTGGGGGGATGAGGAGGCAATAGATGCCCCCCAGATGAGAGGTAACTGGGTGACCTGTGGGCCAAGCGTTAGTTGCTCAGTCCTGTCCCACTCTTTGCGACCCCATGGGCTGTAGCCCGCCAGGCTCCTCTGTCCATGGGCTTCTCCAGGCAAGAATACTGAAGTGGGTTGCTTTGCCCTTCTGCAGGGGATCTTCCTGACCCAGGGATCGAACCCAGATCTCCTGCATGGCAGACAGACTCTTTAGCTACCAGGGCCCAGGGGACCCCATTCAACAGAGGGGGAGCAGCAGCAGGTGCTGGTGGGAGGGTGAAGTCAGGGGCGAGAAGCCCTTGGGGAGGGGTTAGGGGGTGTCTGCACTAGAGGGGGAGCCAGGGAGCCAAGGCCAGGAGGAGCCTGCCTCCACCAGCCCGTTTTACACCCGGAGAAACTGAGGCTGGGAGGAAGCAGGGCTGCAGCCTTGCCGTCGGGGAGGCGGCTGGGCCGCACACTCACGCTCTCCCTCCAGGACCTGAGCAGCTTGGCGGTCCACCCCGGACTCCTGTCATCCTCTCTCCTGTCCTCTATTTTCTGAATTTCCCATAAGGAAGCCTCGCAGCCGCTGGTGTTGTGCTGGGAGATGGAATGTCCAGATGGGCACAGAAAGCTGCAAGGTGATCTGGCTCCTTGGGGACCCTCTGGCTCCTTCTCTTCCCACCCACCCCTGGACAGTGCCCCACCCCAACTCCGCCCGGCTGGGGCCGCTGGACTCCCCAGGCTGGGCCCTTCTCCCAGCTCCTACTTCCAGCCCGGTGGCCTTGGGGACCAGGGCCCCAGGATGAATTCCTAGGGCCTGATGGTGCAGCGTGGGCAGACCCTCTCCTGGGAGGTCACTGATTCATGAATTGGAGGGATCCTCCCAGCAAGAGGTGAAACACGAGACCTGCGAGAAAAGCAAAGGGCAGCCTGTGAAACCCAAGGCCAGACAAAGGCGCCTGAGCAGGAGGCCTGGGCTCAGGAATGGGGTAAAGCTTGGGGGCTCCTGGAGTGTAGGCCTGCCGGCCTGAGGGGAGGGGCCGGAGCCAGCCTCGGTTTCCAGATCCCAGAAGCCCAACCTTGTGTGCGTAGGGGGGTGGTCCCTGGGGACCAAATATACCCTTCATAACACTCACCAGAGAAAGGAGGCAGGGAGGAGGCATCAGACCCCACCCCTAGAGACTGCGGGCTATGGGGGCCACACCCCACAAGTTGGGATTGGGCAGGGTCACTGCAGCCCAGACTTCCCAGGGATCTCCATCCTGACTCACTACCTTGCCTGGGGTCTAGCAGGAAATGTGGGCCTCGGACTGCCCAAGCTGTGTGACCGTGGGCGACTCGCTCACCCTCTCTGAGCCCGATGCCCTGTCTGCAAAGCCAGACTCCAGGAAGTAACGTGCACCAGGCTGGGGCTGCTCCCTAAGCAGTGGTCGTGTCCTTACCCTGGGGGGTCAGATGTTAGGAATCCGAGCTGCAGGCCCAGGTCAGGGGCCAGCTCCCGCCGCCCCCCTTGCAGAATTCCGCCCGCCCGGGGTGGGCAGCGGGGCGGGAGGGTGCGTCCAAGTCGCATTCTTGAGGGTTTTTTACAGTCTGCTCTCTTGTCCTTCCCTTTTTGTGTCCATCCCTTTCTTCTCCCGATGTTCTCTTCTGAGGCTCTCCGGCCTCCGAATTAGCTAAACCCTGGGGGAAGCAGCAGGGCCTGGAGCCTCGAGCGGACGTTCATCTTGTCTCCGCACTTGGAGTAAGCGGTGAGCGGACGTTCATCTCGTCTCCGCACTTGGAGTAAGCGGTGAGCGGACGTTCATCTCGTCTCCGCACTTGCAGTAGGCTGTGAGGCCTTTGTCCCCTGGGCAGTGCCTGCCTTTGCTGCTGCCGCCACTGGGCTCAGAAGTCTTCAAACAGCCCCCATCCCCTGGCAAACCCTTTTTGCATAATCCACTGGAATCTCCCAGACAAAGGCCGCTTAGAAGTTAATTTGGGAAAGAGGTAGCCAGGGAAAGAAGATTCCCGGAGAGAAGGGGGTCCTGAGTGAAGCTGCCCAGTGCAGAGATGCTCTCAGGTTATCTGAGACGTCGATGCAGGCCGAGCAGGGACGGGTTTGGGCTTCGAAGCCCAAGTGTGCAGTGACTCCTCAGGGAGTGTGAGCTTGAGCCGCCCCACGCCTGTCGGATGCTTCCCGGTGTGGGGTTGCTTGGGCTTCCAGGAAGCCCCTTAACCAGGGGGTGGCTGGGGCTGCAGACCGGCTGGGCTGCCCAAGTCACCCAGTGACCGAGGAGCTTTGGAAGTCCCAGCCACCCTGTGCCACCGGCAAGTGACATACGTGTCCTGCTTGGCCAGGTGAGTCTGCGTGTTGTATCACATCCTCATCCGCCATTCAGCAACCAGCTGCTAAATGACCAGAGTGAGCGGCACTAGAAACGGTGACCACATCCTTATGGGCTGACGTTCTAGTGGAGGAGACAGAAAACAAGACAGATACGCAAAGAAAGCCAAGTCCAGACAATAAGGCAAAGGAGGGTACTTTGGGATGAGTTGCATTGCCCCAAATTCATGTTGGAGTCCTACACTCCAGTACCCCAAAATGTGACTATATTTGGAGACACGGTCCTTACAGAGGTCATCAAGGGAGAGAGGGGTCACTGGGGTGGGTCCTCACCCCAGAGGACGGGTGGCCTCACGAGGAGAGGAGAACAGGACACACATATCCACTGAGGGACCACCAAGTGAGGATGCAGGGAGAAGACAGCCGTCCACGACCCGAGGAGAGAGGCCCAGAACAGACCCCTCCCTCGAAGCCGTCAGAAGCAACGAGCCTGCGGATAGCTCCATTTGGGGCCTGTGGCCCCAGAACTGTGGGACCGTCCATTTCTGTTATGTAAGCCACGCCATCTGTGCAGCCAGAGCAAGTGAATCCAGAAGGCAATAGAGAACGGCGGGGTGGGGATTTAATGGGTGGTCTGGGACAGCCTCTCTGAACAGAATTAAAAGTTAGGAGCCAGCCCTGAACAGCAGAGGGGCAGGGTGAGGTCCTGAGACTGGGAGAGCTTGGCCTGCCCTCCCAAACCGGCAGAAAGGCAGCGAGGATGCAGAGGAGACGGAGGGGCGGAGAGGCAGCCGGTGGGGGGGTCCGGGGGGTCTTGTGGGCTGTGGGAATTGGTCCCGGAGTGGCTGTCAGCGCCTCTTCTGGGCCCTCTTCTGCCAAGCAAAAACCCCACAAGCCTGGAGCCAGCCTGCAGCCAGAGCCGACGTGCCTCCTGAGCAGAGGCAGTGGGTCTCAGCAACGTTCTTCCAGCGGAGCCGCCCGCCTGCGGCTGTGGGGTTGAGTGCCATGGGAGCCTGTCTTTGGGTTCCGAGCTACGTAGGAACCCAGACCGCTCTCCCCACACCCCAGCCCCTGTCATCGCCCCCTCCCTCTGGTCTCTGGACTGTCTGTCTTGATCCTGTAGCCCCGGGCTTTAGCCCCTGGGTCCTCATGCCTCAAAAATGAATTTGATGTTAAGTCGCTCAGTTGTGTCTGACTCTCTGTGACCCCATGGACTGCAGCACGCCAGGCCTCCCTGTCCATCACCAACTCCCGGAGTTTGCTCCAAACTTATGTCCATTGAGTCGGTGATGACATCCAACCATCTCATCCCCTGTCACCGCCTTCTCCTCCCATCTTCAATCTTTCCTGGCATCGGGGTCTTTCCCAGTGAGTTGGCTCTTCACATCAGCTGGCCACAGGAGTGGAGTTTTAGCTTCAGCATCAGTCTAAACATGATATTATTGTTTATTTGCTATCTTCCTTTCTGCAGGGGGGTGATTCTCCCAGCTCAGCTCCTGCTGGGGTCCCCCTGGCAGCTACGCTGGGCTGAACAGATGTGCTCCTAGAACAGCTGAAGTCGGGGGTCCAACACCCTCCCAGCCAAGCTCTCCACATCGGGTCATGCGCCCCCCACATCCAGGGCTGCAGGCGCTTCCTCCAGACTCAGCTGCTCAGGGCCTGGCCCAGGGGTCCCCCCTGCACCCTGACCCTCACTTCTCAGGGGCCTTGGCTCCCAGAGGTGGAGCTCAAAGGGTGGCACCCAGGCCGGCAGACTCTGGAGACTGAGCCCATCCCTTCTGGGTCCAGCTGCCAGTCTCCCAGGGGACAGTGTCGCCAAGCCAAGGCACGGTCCCCGGGCTGGTTTTCACAGCCAAGAGGGGCCAGCAGGTATGGACAACTGGCCGGCCAGCCCTCCCCGCCCGGCATCCAGGAATGTGATAAGCCACCCATGCCACTGGCCCCCACACACCCCAGCCCAGCTTCTTGTGTCTGCCCAGCCCCCTGCCCTTCCCTCCAGCCCCTCAGCCAGTTCCCAGGGCCACGTTTCACTGCTGATTGACCAAGGGATGAATAAAGTCCAGGATCGGGCTGCAGACGCCGAGCTTCCCAGGGTTCCGTGCAAAGGGGCTGGAGGCTGTGGTTCTGCGCTCAGAGGAGAGACAGAGATAGGAGGAGAGACAGGGAGAGAGACACAGAGAGACAGAGAGACAGAGACGGGAGACAGGAGGGTTCTCTGGCCCAAGCGCTGCTCCAGTTTCAAGGTTGGAGGGTCCCCTGGAGAGGGAAGGGGTCCAGGTTCAGATACATCAGTTCCTTTGGTGACTAATCCCTAAAGCAGGGGGTCGTTCTGGACGTCAGGGAGTCCATCAAACAAAGCAAAGAAGGCAGATGGCCCCATTTCACAGAGGAGGAAACAGAGTCAAGGAGAGATTAAAGGTCTAAGGTAAGGCCATATGGCAGGGGTGGAGCCAGCCTCCTTCCACTGTGCACCCCAGCACTTAAAGGAAACTGAATACAAAAATGTGATCCCCGCTGTCTCTGGGTGGGCATGGAGTCGGGGTCAGCCCTGGCCATACCAGACCCTGCCAGGGACCCTGGTGGCTCAGGTGCAGGCGGGTGGGGAAACCTCAGCCTTTCCAGAATCGAGGTGGTGCTGAAGGCTCTTCTTGTTCCCTGAGGAGCCAGAAACTGGCTCCAGGACCTAGGCGAGACCCGGGCAGGGACTGGGTGGTGGGGCACCCCTGCCCACAGCCCTGACAGCCTCTGTTTTCCTAGGTACAGAGGGGGTGAGTACTGGGGACTTGAAAAGGTGTCCTCAGGACAGGCCAGCTTAGGGGAGGTCCTGGCAGCTGAGCAAGGCCAGGCCTGGAGGCAAAGGCCAGCGTGCAAATGAAGCCAGCCCCTGGGTCCACCACCGGCACCCAGACAAACCAGGCACTGGTTTCTTTAGGAATGCAGCAATGCAGACAAACTGAATTTCATGCTGCATTCTCCATGGACGTCGTAAGCTGCCCCTTGGGTCTTCCCAGGGACCACCCCAGGGCTCAGCTCCCTCCCCCCCCCCCATGTCATGTGTCTCCACCCACTCCCAGGACAGGTCCTGTGTTGGTGAGGTGGCCCATTTGCTCCTGGCAACTTTGTCCTGCAGAGAACACGCTCATTGCCCCTGGAACCTCTGCTGGCCACCGTATCTGCTGTCCAGCCTCATCCTGGGGCACCCAGCCCTCTGCCTCCCACACCTCTCACATCCCCCCGCCAGACCCCCCACCTTTCCCCCAGATGCCTCCAGCCAGCTAAGGCCCAACATTTCTGAGACCTGAGGCTCCTCCTACCTGGATTCCTCTTCCGCTCAGCAGTGATTCCCTTCAAGACCAAGGTGGGCATCACCTCCTCCAGGAAGCCTTCCACTTGTCCCCCAGCAGTGCCTCCTGCCTCTCTCCTCCACCTTAGGGTCCTAAGTGATCTCCCTCTCCAAAAGATATGTCCACCCAGGACCTGTGAATGTGACACTACTTGGAAAAGAGTCTTGGCAGACATAATTACGGTAAGGATCGCAAGATGAGATCATCCTGGGTTGGGGGGTGGGGCCTAAATGCAAGGACAAGCGTCCTTAGAAGGAAAGGGGAGCACACGGAGAAACACGCAGAGGAGAAGGCCATGTGAAGGTGAAAGCAGAAATCGGAGCGATGACGCTGCAAGCCAAGTACTGCTGGAAACATCAGAAGCCAGGGAGAGGCCCGGGACGCTTTCTTCCTCACAGCCCTCAGATGGAACAACCTTGCCGACCCTTTGATCTTAGACTTCGCACCTCCATAACTGAGATGGTGAATTTCTGTTGTGTGAAACCACCGAGTGCGTGGCAGTTCACCACAGCAGCCCCAGGACTCGGATACAGGCTCTTCGTCTGCAGTTTCCCCCTCCCCATCAGCTGAGATCTCGTCTCCCTCTCCCCCCAGATTGCCAGCTCTTCACTGCTGCACATTGCCAGCATGGATGTTGCTTGATTCACAGCAATAATACCTCAGTAAACAAAAGTGAAAGGAGTTCAAGGGTGAAAGGCCAGGTTTTTCTGGAAAACCCTAGCCTTGCCAGGTGGCTCCATCATGCCCACGGTTGACGTACACTTAACCTCTTTCTTCCTCTCTGCCATCCTGTACCCTGCCTGGGAAGAGCCGACTCACTGGAAAAGACCCTGGTGCTGGGAAAGTTTGAAGGCAGAAGGAGAAGAGGGTGACAGAGGAAGAGATGGTAGGATGGCATCACTGATTCAATGGACATGAACTTGGGCAAACTCCAGGAGACTATCAGGAGTAGGGAGGCCTGGCATGCTGCAGTCCACGGGGCCACAGAGAGTCAGACGACTTAGCGACTGAACACCACCACCACCACCACGTCTGGGAACATCAGATCGTCTGGAGAAGGAGGGAGAAGTCGGCCAGATTCTCATGGGCAGACAGGCCTGCAGGGTTATTCGTCCATCCAGAGGGGCTCGGCACTGTGCCTTCTGGGACGTGCCTCAGCTCCTCACCTGTCCCCTCCTTCCTGCATCTGTGAGAGTCTCACTCATTTAATGCAGGGATGGTCATCACCTGACCGCTGTCTGCTGCTTTGTGGTCTGTTAGAGGTTGGGGGCATCTTACATACACAATTTGGTCCCAGCTTCCAGGGACAACTCCCCCCCCCCCCCCCCCAAGCCTGGGAGACAAGAACAGCAGAGCCAAGGTCCCCACTGGGGTCCTCACTTTGCCGTTCCTACTGCCTGGACGGCTTTTTCTCTTCCCAATCAGATGCCTGAGTCCTACCTGTTTTCAAGATTCAGATGCTCCATAGTTTCTTTGCAGATCAGATCCAAGGCTCTTCTACCCATCCCACCCATCTCTTCAGGGGAATGTGGGAGAGGGCAGTGGCAGAGTCTGATATTTCCTGCCAAGTGCATCCTTGGCACTCACTGGATTCTCTCAAGGTTCTCTAACATGCTTAATAAGCTCTTAAGCCTCACCTCTCACCAATCTGCCCAAGCCTTCTTTTAGCCGGAAGGCCACTCTCCCTAAAAGCCCCTCTCCATGGGCAAAGCTGAAGGGGAGCTGGGCTTCTTAGTAGAACACTGACTTCCTGTCCTGCAGGCTACAGGTCTAACATTTTGACCACCTGATATGAAGAGTCAACGCATTGGAAAAGACCCTGATGCTGGGAAAGTTTGAAGGCAGAAGGAGAAGGGGGCAGCAGAGGATGAGATGGTTAGACAGCATCACCGACTCAATGGACATGAACTTGGGCAAACTCCGGGAGACAGTGAGGGATAGGGAGGCCTGGCATGCTGCAGTCCACTGGGTCAAAAAGAGTTGGACACGACTTAGTGACTGAACACAAAATAAACATTTTTTAGCACTGATGCTGGTTTTTGTTTATAAAAACAAAAACTAACTTTTTAGCCTAGGCACTGGCATTTGGTGATTCAACACCCGTCTCACACTGGGAACAAGAGAGCCAGCCACAGGCCAGGCGAAACCTGGTGACCCTGGTTTCTCTCGCACGTGCCGGGCCTTGGTTCTCTCGCAATGTGACCTGGCCCAGCCCCGAGGGGAGGCTTGGCTCCCATCCACTGCCTCTACCCTACAGAGCCCACGCCTGCTTCTCCCACACAGACTGCAGGCTCACCTCCACAGGCCACCTGCTGCACCCTCAGCAAGCCTCCGGAGGACAGCTCGTGGTGGGGCAGTGAGTCCTGGCCGGGTCAACACCAGGTGCTCCGCTTCCAAGCCAGCTTCCTGCTGTGACCTACCATGGCTCACTTCTCCCTGGGTCTCTCACCCACCTGAGTTCCAACCGCTCCCAGGGCTGTATACTCAACCTTCCACCAGTAGGGAGTTCATCCATCCTTGTAGGCATAATGAAACCAGCAAGCTCAGGGCTGGGGCCCAGATGCATAAAGTAATGTGCCCGTCAAGGGGCAGGTTAGGCCACTGCAATGAGACCCCAAAACAGAGCGGCTTAAACCAGGCCATAGATTCTTCTTTCTCATCGGAGCCCAAGTAGGCAATCCAGGACCAGTCTGGAAGGGTGATGGGACAGGGTGCCCCTGGGTCCATGAGGCTTGAACTGACTTGTGTTTCATCTCATCCAAGCCTGCGGATAAGGCAGAAGGAGGGGAAGGTTCATTGTCTTTTTATTTTGTGTGTGTGTGTGTATAAAATTTTACCTTATTTTTTAAACTGGAGGATAATTGCTTTATAACGTTGTATTGGTTTCTACCATACATCATCACCAATCAGTCATAACTATGCATGTACATGCCCTCCGTCTTGAGCCTCCTTCCCACCCCCTCCAATCCCATCCCTCTAGGTCATCACAGAGCGCCAGCCTGGGCTTTCTCTGTGCTACGCATCAGCTTTCCTCAAGCTATCTGTTTCACACATGGTAATGCACATACAGGTTTCTCTGGTGGCTCAGCGGTAAAGAATCCGCCTGCAATGCAGGAGACGCAGGAGACGTGGGTTTGATCCCTGGGTCAGGAAGATCCCCCGGAGGAGGAAATGGCAATCCACTCCAGTATTCTTGCCGGGAAAATCCCACCGACAGAGGAGCCTGGCGGTCAGAGGAGTCCATGGGGTCACAAAGAGTTGGACACCACCCAGCGACTAAGCACAGAGTGTATATCTCAATGCTACTTTCCCAATTCGTCCCAGTTTCTCCTGCCCCCACTGTGTGCACAAGTCCATTCTTCACATCCGTGTCTCCATTCCTTCCCTACAAATTGGTTCCTCTGTACCATTTTTTCTAGATTCCATATATATGTGTTAATTCATGATATTTGTTTCCCTCTTTCTCACTTCACTCTGTATAACAGGCTCTAGGGTCATCTGCCTCCCTACAACTGACTGAAATTCGTTCCTTTTTATGGCTGAGTAGCATGCCATTGTGTAGATGGACCACACCCTTTCTATTATATATGTGTTTTTAAAGATCTATTTATTTGGTTTCACCAGGCCGTAGAGGCAGCATGTGAGACCTCCAATCTTCACTGCAGCATGTGAGATCTCTAGTCCTGGTATGTGGGATCTAGTTCCCTGACCAAGGATCGAACCCAGGCCCCCTGCATTGGGAGTGTGGAGGCTGAGCCACTGGTCCCCCAGGGAACTCCTGAAAGCTCGCTGTCCTCCTTTCAGAGGTGGGGCTCGGCCGCCGCAACATCGCCTCTGCTCCCAGCGCTGTCTCACTGCACAGTGAACGTCCACACATCGCGTGTGTCACACGCATGCCTGACTCATGGCTCTCAACTGGCCACAGCCCGCCGCCCAGGGCACACACATTGAGACCCTGCCACCCGGTCATCAGACGGCCTCAAACTTCTCCTCAGAGACAAAAACAGCAGCTCTCCACGTGTGGGCTCAGGAGGTCTGAGGGGTCAAAATTACTTTCATGATAACACTGAGATCTCATTTGCCTTTTCCCTTCTCATTATTTCATGAGGATACAGTGGAGTTTTCCAGAGACTACAAGAAATGAGACGACATTATCACTTCTGCTAGCTAACAGGATAAATGCTTCTATATTCTTGTATTTTAAATGTTTTCTCCACTGAAGATTCTTTAAAGTCCCTTGGACTGCAAGGAGATCAAACCAGTCAATCCTAAAGGAAATCAATTCTGAATATTCATTGGAAGGACTGATGCTGAAGCTGAAGCTCCAATACTTTGGTCACCTAATGCAAAAAGCCAACTCCTGATGCTGGGAAAGATTGAAGGGAGGAGGAGAAGTGAGCGACAGAGGATAAGAGCATTAGAAAGCATCACTGACTCAATGGACATGAATTTGAGCAAACTCTGGAAGATAGTGAAGGAGAGAGGAGCCTGGTGTGCTGCAGTCCGTGGGGTTGCAAAGAGTCAGACATGACTGAGCAACTGAACAACAACAGCAAGAAATATCAACAGACGAAACACACATTTTTTGAAATATTCAATAATTTTTAGAGTGCAAATGGACTCTGAGATTTAAAAAATTATAAACTACTGAACTAGAAGATAAAAAAAAAAAATTGGGGTCAGACAGCGAGCAGAAACAGATGTGACAACCCACAAGGACTCCTCAGGCCCGGCCCTGGCTGCCAGCTCACAGATTCACGAAACCACCTGGAAGTTCAGAGTCTGACACTTAGACATTTGGAAACAGCTATATTCCTTACCAGTTAGGATGCTGCAACAGCTATTCAGGACCAGGCCTGGAGCTCAGTGCTCAAACTGTGTTGTTATTAAACCCTCATACTGCTCCTGCAGGCTTGCAGCCCCGTGGAGGTACATTTCCTCCAGCAGAAGGCAGAGCTGGGCTCCGTTCTGGGCTTGCCACTTCCAGATTGTACCACTTCCTTTTGCAGATTCCTTGGAACCTCAGTTTTCTCATCTTTAAAATGGGGACGATGCCCCAGAGCCTTGTCAGTCAGTCGGGGTAACCAGGAATTCCAGAAAGCAGTTTGCACAGTGTTAATGCTGCAGTTCCTGAAATGGTGAGCCCTAGCCCAATCGGAGGGGGGCGGGCGGCGGTAGATTAGGACAGAAATACCACTCCCCAGCTCATCAGCTCTCCTCCTCTCCCAGGGCTCACTCTGACATTCAAGGCTCTGTCCACATGGCCACAACCCACATTACAGGAGAATTTTCCGTCCCACTTTTGAATTCTGCTGAGTCTGACTTTCCCAAGCGAGGGGGTCTCCCCCTGAAGAGCAAAACCTGCTCTGTCAGCCACACGACCACGCCGTCTGGGGAGAAGAGCGGGAAGCGGCCCCCTTAACCACACTCTCCCCAAGGAGCATTTGTAAACACATGCCTGGTTTATAACATCAGCAAACAGAACATGTTTTCCTACTTAACAGGAAATGCAGCGGAATGGCTGGGTCCCCCCACTGCGGCCCCAGCCTTCACATGCATGCGGCACATGCAGCTGGGTCAAGGTCAGTGGCCAAGAAGGGGGCGGGGTGGGGGTGGGGCGGGTTTGCACAGGTTCCCAGCATTCGCACGTGTTGGGAGCCCCCTGTCTCCCTGCACTGGCCAGGGAAAATGGCCCCACGTCTTCCCGCCCCCCTGCCTTGTCCCCTGGCAGCCTGCCTGTTCACGCTGGGGGGCTGCTGGGCTTTCTCTGGGACTGGAGTCAGATGGAACCATAAGCAAAGAAACGCGTTTCTAACCGCTCAAGCCCTTTCACTGTCACAAGATCTTGAATGTCAACACTGACCACGCAGGGAAGCCCAAGGGCTATTGTCAGGAGCCGCAGCCAAGCCTCAGAATGACACAATTGTACCAGAACCCTGAAAGGTCTAAGGAATTAAAAAAAAAAAAAAAAAAAAAACACCCTCCTCCTCAGTCCCCTGGGGGAGGGGTCTCGCAAGGTAGGCGTGGCCGCGCCATTCATAGTTGCAGGGGACCGAGGCCCCACGCAGAGTCTTCTCGCTCCGCGGACGCTGATTGGGCCTCGCCGCCGGCGGTTCAGCCAATCCGCTGTCTGGGAAGCTGGCCATTCATGAAAGCAGTTGCGGAGAGGAAGCTGGGGCGGGGAAGTCCCGGGTTATCTGTGTTCCTCGCGGTCCCCCCTTAGAGCACCGGGCCTTCCGTCCCGGCCCTCCCAGGGCCAGCAAGGCGCGGGCCCCTCGTAGGGGAGACCCGACTTGAGGCTCCGAAACAGCTAGGCTTTTTGGAAGTGCCTCCCGGGCAGGGCCTGGCAGCCAAACGCTGCCTCCTTCAGTCAACTGTGGCCATGAAGTCATTTTTTTCCCCCTGCTGATTGAAATCATCTGTTTTCAGTTCCCTGACAAATTCATTGAGTTCCCTCTGAGGCTGGGGCCCCTCGGCTGCACAGTCTGGAGCTGAAACTGTGGCCCAGACCCACACAGTTTCATCTTCTTGGATTTACATGGGCTCCAGTTTCCAGAGACCCGGTGAAAGAAGCACTGTGTGAGCAATGGCCGGTGGGCTTTAACAGCCCTGGCTCCAGCGGGGATGCTTCTTAAAGGGCTGTTTTAGGAGCATCCCCGTGCTCCTCAAGGGGCCTAGCCATGGCCCCCCAGCCCTGGTCCTTCAGATTCCAGGAGCTCCAGATGACAATGTGGCCAAGAAAAGGCCCAGAGCACCACACATCTGCTCTCTTAAAAGGGAAACGGCTGAGTGGAATGCTGGCCTCATCTTCCTGCAGGATGAGCCCCTCATTTCCTCTTGTGATACAGCTAGTGGCTTAAACAACACATTCACGGGTTGATTTATATTTTGGGAGTGACTGTTCTGCAGTTGGGGGAAGGGATGATGTCTGCTTTTGCACTTAACTCCTGCAGGATCATGCTGACTGTGCCCTGACTCCATGGCCTGCCCTCCTCTCTGGGCCTCCGTGTTCTCCCCTGTAAAATGGGCATTAAGAATACCTAGCCCTCAGCCACTGAGAGCATCCAGTAAAATAAGCAACACAGGGACCCAGTGCGTCATTAAGAACTCCATCACTGATGTCAGCTGTTGGTTTGAGGTCAGCGGTGACTAACTCGGAGGGCAAAAAAAGGGTCAAGTTGCATTCCCTGGTGCCAGAATCAAGACCCAGAGCCAACAGAGACCAGTGGGCCCTGGAGTCTTGGGGACACACCTTCTCAAGCCGCTCACAGCCCCCAGCGACGTGCTGGAGCCACTGGGAGCATGAGCACCAGGGGAATTTTTCTCAATGGAAAGATTTCTTCATAGCAAGTGTTTTGCAAACCCCTCCTGGGCTGTTGATAATGAATCTTGGCTCCTTGACTTCCAAGTGTGTTACGTAAGCCCAAGAGGTTGGTTGAAGGAAGAAAAAAAAAGAAGTATGTAGCTTGAGATAGCAGGCAGGCAGGTTCCGCAGCTGTTCAAACTTTCTGCCACCTTCCCAGGCCGAGCGGACTCCCAGCTTCGGGCCTGTCAGGACCAGGCTGGGGAATGTGAAGCATGAAATCTGGGTAAGAGAAGCCAGGACTACAGAGCCGGCTATGGGCGGGCCCCTCACAGGCCTTTCTGAAGAGCTAGCACCCCGGATTCCACTCCAGCAGCCTCCGCGTCTGGGGTGGGCAGAGAAGGGTGCCCGTTCCCACCACTGTGCCCATCATGCTTGACTCTGCAGCACCCATGCAGCAAGCAGGCGCGGGGAAACCAAGGCCCAGGGACAAGACGGGGGGATGGTTTCCTCCGAGGCCACGTGAGCCTCGGAGGTGGCAGCCACTGAGAGCAAATAAAGGAAGCACAAGAGGAGCTGGGCCGAGAGGGGAAGCCAGATTCCACCACTTCTCACTTCTGCTCTGCGCTCAATGGGCTTCTCTTTTCATCTGTTTCCTTAAACTACAGGTGTTGGGGTAGAAAGGCCTGTGACTTTCCTAATCTGGCTCTTGTTCCGGCTTTGGCAATGTAGATAAAACTGACGAAGACTCAGTGACCTATTTCAGTGTGGGGGTCAGAGGCCTGGTTAAGCCCTGCGTAACTCAAGAAGGGCCTCTTGTCTCCCTGAGCCTTTCTTCATCATGTGCAAAATAGTGACCGTAGTGGGCTGTCAGCAACCAGCCAGTGGAAACAGGTTGGAGAAACCTTCCAGGCCACACAAATATATCCGGTATGTCAGAGTGTTAAAGCGTGCAACATGGCATTCAGAACATGTGAGCCCAACTAGAAAGTGTATTAGTCAGAACGGGCTAGATCACACAGTAGTAACGAATAACTCCTACCCATCCCTGATCTGAATGACTTAAATCAAGGTCAACCAGCAGTTTCAGTAGAAATACTTTAGACTCTGTGGGCCATCTCTATGCAACTCCTCCACAATTATTTATAGTACAAAAGTAGCTTCAGACAAAACCTAAGTGTGTTCTGATAGAACTTGATTTATAAAAATGGGTGATAACATTCTAAAAGACACATGTACCCCAATGTTTATTGCAGCGCTATTTACAATAGACAGGACGTGGAAGAAATCTAGATGTCTACTGACAGATGAATGGATGAAGAAGTTGTGCTACTACTGCATATATATACAATGGAGTGTTACTCAGCCATAGAAAGAAATGAATTTGAGTCAGTACTGGTGAGGTGGATGAGCCTAGAGCCTGTCATACAGAGTGGAGTAAGAAAGAGAAAAACAACTATTGTGTATTAATGCATATATACGGAATCTAGAAAAATGATACTGATGAACCTATTTACAGGGCAGCAGTGGAGACACAGACGTAGAGAACAGACCTGTGGACGCAGTGGGGAAAGGAGACTGTGGGATGAATTGAGAGAGCAGCATTGAAACATACGCAGTCCCGTATGTAAAATAGATAGCCAGTGGCAATTTCCTGTGTGACGCAGGGAGCTCAAACCCAGTGCTCTGTGACAACCTAGAGTGGTGGGATGGGATGGGCGGTGCGAGGGAGGTCCAAGAGGGAGGGGACATATGTATGCCTATGGCCACTCATGTTGATGTGTGGCAGAAAGCAACACAGTGTGGGCATGCGTGCTAAGCCGCTTCAGTTGCATCCGACTCTTTGCAACCCCATGGACTGTAGCCTGCCAGGCTCCTCTGTCCATGGGATTCTCCAGGCAAGAATACTGGAGTGGGCTGCCATTCTCTCCTCCAGGGGATCTTCCTGACCCAGGGATTGAACCCACATCTCCTGCATTGGCAAGTAGACTCTTTACTCCTGAGCCACTGGGGAAGCCCCACTCAACACTATATTGTAAAGCAATTATCTTGCAATTAAAAATAAATAAATTAAGAAAAGAGGTGGTGAGCCCAAATTTGGCCTAAAGTCCTACTGATTCTTGACTTAAAATGACAAAGACTCATTTTTCACTTGTGCCACACCTCTAAGGTAGAGGGGGCCTGTGCAGTGCATACTCCAGGAACCCAGGTGATAGAGGGTCCATCTCTAACCACGCTTCCACCATCACCAAGACCAGACTCATGTACTGGTTCTTAATACTTCCGCCCAAGTTTCATCAGCCAGGCAAGTCACTCAGCCATACCTAACTCCCAGGTGGATGAGAAAAGCAGTCCTATCACTTGTCCAGAAAACAGGGAGCTGGGAATCTTTATTCTTACCTCCAGACTAGGAAACCTCAATTCTGGTCCTTTCCTCTACCAGCAGCTGGCTCTGACCCTGGCAAGTCTGTTCCTGTCTCTGGACCACAGAGGCATATTTTCTAGCTTCCTCTCAGGCCTGTGAGCAGCACCACCATTATGGAGCCCACTTTTCCAGACAAGGGACAACAATTTCATTTCTGCTGCACATCTAAAGAGCAGAGACAAGCGTCAACCAAGGTGTTTATGTCCCCAGATTCTTATGTGGAAGCCCTGCCCTCTCATGTGACAGTATTAGAAGGTGAGGCCTTTGGGAGGTGATTAGGGTTGGCTGAGATCATAAGGGTGGGCCCCCCGATAGGATTAGTGCCCTTTTAAGGAGAGTCTCCCTCTACCTACCAACATCAGAGTCTGCTTTCAGAGGAGGACACACACTCCAGCCCCAATCACGCCCAGCACTGGCCTCAGAAGCATCATGGAGGAGCTCAGAGAAGCCAGCAGCAGCCTGCTCAAGTGTGCAGGCACTCTGCCTGTTGAGGCTGGGTCTCCTCCCAGCCCACTCTGGCCATCCGGGGTACAGGTCCCCCCTTGGGGAGCAGAAGGCCCTCTGGAGGGTCTGGAGGGCCACCCTCCCTGTGTCTTCTCTGGATTTGCAGGCTTGCAGGCTCCTCCAGGGTCTCCTGTGGGAACTTCTGTCCAGCCCCCCAATCCCCCTGACAGACGGAATCGTGGAAAATCAGCATACAGTTCAAAATGGAGGAAAACGCCCAAGAAAGGCGCCTTTTGGAGTCTGAAGACATTTCTCTTTTAAGAGGGAAATTTGGATTGGGGAGGGCAGGGGGACACCCACCCTCAGGTGTCCTGGAGGACAAATCAGGAACTGGGGGGCCTCTGTGACCCTTCTGGCTGAGGGCAAACTCTTATAAAGAGGAAAATCGCAGCCAGTGGAAGTGGAAATTCTAAACATAGAACTGGGAGGTAGGGAAGTGAAAATCTTTCTTCATCTTCCCCCAGCCCTCGTGGTTTTCACCCCCCATCACTTTTGCTCCTAACTTTCAGGGGTGGGGGGGGAACACACTGGAGGCGAAGAGGGTGGTCAGAGCAACAGATGTCACACCGTTTATGGAAGGACCACAGCAACTTGCGGCCCAGCACACATCACCCGCAGGCCCCAGCTGTGGGACCCCAGTGCAGATACCTGGGTGCAGGACAGAGGCTTGGTGGTCAGCGTGGGCGCCGGCTGTGCCAAGGAGAGCTGGGACCAAACGAGCTCCTGCTCAGAGGAGAAAATCTGAGTGCCCGCTTCCTTTCCTGGGGCTCTGAAAGGCCTGGGTTACTGCCCCGGGCCCTGTGTGTCCCCCTGGACCTGGGGAGGTGATCTGTCCCCAACACAAACTGGGTTGGTGGCTTTCATGAATAGCAGGTCTGTCATGTGACTTGCTGAATTCTGTTCGTTGAGGGGGCAGAGGAAATGCCCTGAGCCCTGAGCTAAGGCACAGTGACCCCCAGGCTGGCCACGGTGTCAGTCTGGTCCCCACTCCCAGGCCAGCTCGGTGCAGGGGTGGCTGACCCCTGGCCCCTCCTGTCAGTGAAGGCAAGGTTCTGTGTGCCTCCAAGTCAGGCGTTCCTGACAGCTCTTCCTGCCCGAGGGCAGGCCGGGATAGGGTCATCTGAGCCCCAGCTCCTAAGGCTTGCCTCCAAAAATAGGCCTTTCTTCCTGTGTCCGGGGCTCGCCATGGGCCCTGCAGGAACATGTACATTTCCGAGGCAGATGGAGTATCTGAAAATTCTTGCTGGCTGCTCCCTCCTGGGTCAGGCCACAGCCAAGAGTCCCGGGGCCTTGGGTGACACCTGGCCCTCGCTTCCTTGCCTGTCCCTTATACTGGGTGAAAAAGGTACATTTTTGGAGCCTGAGCCAGGGGGGGCATCTGCATGCCTTAGGACTGGCAGGTGGGCCCCCGGAGACCCCCCCTGCCGTGACCCAGGCCAACCTCCCAGGACGTTCTCTTCCCACCACCCTGTGAGCCTGTGACCACCCAGCCCAGCTATGGGGCCAGGGCCACTGCCCCGGGAAGGCCATCCTCCCTGAGAGAACTGCCCGCCATGAGTCACGGCCCGCTCTGGGCAGCGCCCTGCAGATTCAGAAGTGGGAGCCCGTTTCCTGAAGATAAGTGATGAGTGTAGGGGGACCCGGCAGGGGAGGGGCCCCATGGGGAGACTGTGCTTCCTTCAAAGCGCCCCCCCCCACCCCCAGTGCTAATGAGCAATTCCAAGCATAGTTTCAACAGCATTTAGGGATTTCCTCATCCAAATAAACTTCCTCCCGTGTTATCTTCACTTTTGGCATCTGGTCAGGTCCTTTTTTTGGGGCTCATTTATTTATTTTTTTCTCTCCAAGACTCAGGGTGAGCCTCATGGAGCCCCGCTGTGGGCGGATGGGCAGGTGAGGACGCGGGAGTGTTTGAAGTGTGGCCAGTGGGGCCGTGAAAGCCCATCCCTCCCCTGACCCCGCACCGTCCCATGTGGGACCTGCCTGGGCTCCTCTTCCCTGGTGGGTGAGCCGCCTGTTTCGGTACCATACCCGCTCCGGCCATTGCGGAGGACGCCCAGCTCGGTGGGGGCTTTGGGCTCCCCACAGGGTCCTGCTGAAGTCTTCTCAATGCCCCCGCCCAGGCCAGGTCACCCCTTTGGGCCTGGGTGCGCCCGTCCACCCTGTGAACTGAGGCCCTCGGATGCGTGTCCACTGGAAGTGGCCAGGACAAGCCTTGGGGGGGCCTCTGGGCTGGCCCGGGGACTTCCACTGGGGTCCCCCCGGGATCACTGAGTGATGCAGAGCGTGAGATAAGAGCTTGGCTGGAAAGGCTGCTCATGGCCTCTGCCTGCTGGAATCGAGCCCTTGGGTGGGAGCCGTGGGTGTGCAGCCCCCGGCTGGGCAGCGAGGCCACTTTGTGTGCTGAGGCTCCAGGCCTCCCAGCCGTCACTTCCTGCGGCTCCGCACAGGCTTCGGAAGGCAAATTTTAGCCACAATAGGTGATTTCCTGATGGATCTGCTGATGCCAGGGGTTGACAGGCCTCTCCGGGCCCGAGATGAAACCAGATAAGACGAGTTCTGTTTGGGGCTGGACGATTGGTCAGGAAATGAGGTAGCAGTTGTTAACGGAAGTAGGATCATTACTTGGTATTTGGGGGAAGGCTGTGTCCCTGGAGGGCCCCCCCGCCACAGCGCCTCCATTTTGCTTCTGAAGACCACTGAGCAGGCCCCGCCAGGGTGGAACAGGCTGCCCACTCCAGGCTATGATCCGGATGCCAGCCAGGGGCAATGGGGACCCTCTGTCCAAGGGACAGTTCAGGCTGGACCTCAGCTCACACAGGAGTCACGGGGTGTCATCAGAGCAGGGGGATTACTGTGACCCAGGGCTGCCTGGGGACAGCCCAGAAACCCAGGACTCACCGCCCAGCAGGAGGCAAATGGAAGAGGAAGGAAAAAAAAGAGGAAGGAAGGAGCAGATGGACAGATAGACTGAGAGATGGACAGACAGACAGATGGAGAGTGTGTGGATAGACAGGGAGGAGGGAGGCAGGGAGGGAAGGAAGGCTAGCGCCAGGCTGCTTTAAATGTATAGCTTTTGTAGGGCGTTTCTTTCTTTTTTTTTCTTTGAGAAAGAGAGAGAAGAAAAGAAGAAACTAAACAAAAGTAGAGTTTGACGCCTCTGACTGCTGCAGCTCAGGTCGTCTAGAACACCGACTTCTCAAGCAGACGGGGCGCTGGCCCAGCCCGAGAGGCAGCCGCTGCACGGAGGTCCAGCCTGCAGGCTACAGAGGAGGGCCACACCGCCGTCCTCTGCCCCGTCTCTGGGTGGCCCCCTGGGCCCAGCTCCCATCACAAGCTCCTCGCGGGGAGGGCCGGCTGGCCTCATCTGCAAGCCCCAGTCCCAGCCAGCCTCAGCCCCTCGCAGAACCCAACCCCTTAAACACCACCAATAATAACAGTGACAGACATTGGGTGTTCGGAATCCTGCCCTGTGCCAGATGGCTGGACGGAGCCCCTTACATCCCAGCCCTGGTGAGCCCTCAGCCTCAGCGGGCGGGCTTTCCTCCTCCCCAAAAGGGCCGAGAGCACAGTCAGAGCAGAGCAGAGGTGGGGGGCCCTGACTCTGGAGGTCCTCTGGACATGTCTGTCCCCTGCTCACTGTGGGAACATCCCCTACCTGGAGTCTGAACATCGGATGTATGGGGTCATCTCAGTCCTTCCCAGCTTTCCCAATAGCCCTTCCAAAGTTATACATGTACGTACATACACATTTGCATATATACACATGTCCACATCCGCCCTCGGTCCCACCTGGGGCAAAGGTGCCTGCAATCAGGACAAAGCGCGGGATGACCGACATGCTGAGTTCACCCTCCTGGTACCGGGGTCATTATTTACATATAAATTGTGCTTCTCCATTCTATAAAAATGCTTTTTCTGAGCGAACAATCTTCTTCACAGTCTAAACACTCCGGATTTCCTGAGCAGATCCTCATTAATAGAGCAAAGGAAATTCAGCCCTCCCGGCCGAAGGACCTTCAGCCTTTCATGAGTGAAGCCTGAATTTGTGATACTGGCCTTGAGCATTTGCGATGCCCGTGAAGTCAGTAAGGACCCTGTAACTCCCCAAAGGTCCATATAATCAAAACTATGGCTTCTCCACTAGTCAAGTACAGATTCGAGAGTCGGACCATAAAGAAGGCTGAGCACCGAAGAAATGATGCTTTCGAACTGTGGTCTAGAGAAGACTCTTGAGAGGGCCTTGGACAGCAAGGAAATCAAACCAGTCCATCCTGAGGGAAATCAAACCTGAAGGTTCATTAGAAGGACTGATACTGAAGCTGAAGCTCCAATCCTTTGGCCACCTGATGCGAAGAACTGACTCACTGGAAAAGACTGTGATGCTGGTAAAGACTGAAGGCAAGAGGGAAAGGGGGCAACAGAGGATGAGATGGTTGGATGACATCACCGACTCAATGGACATGAGTTTGAACAAACTCCGAGAGATGGTGAAGGACAGGGAAGCCCAGCGTGCTGCCGTCCGTGGGGTCACAGAGAGTCGGACACGACTTAGTGACCAACACTAAGGGCCTCCACTGGCCCTTTATGGGTTGTCTTCAGTTGGCACAGCACTGCTCCGGCTTGAGTCACCTGGGGACCCTTGAACAAGGAGGTTCCAATGCCGTGGGCCTGGCACTGGTGTCCACGTGACCCTGAGGCCTCAGGTGGCACCCTGGCTGCTGGCCCTGAGTCACACTTCAGGTCGCCCTGTGTGGGAACAACACCTTGCCTGCAGTTTGGAAATTGACAGACTCAGGGACGCATCTGTGAGTCTCCTGCACAGAGCAGGATGGGCAGGCCCTGTCACGAGATGCCTGCTCAAGGAACATCAGCATTGGTGGGGTAGGAGCTGGCGGCTCCAAGGCCAAGGTCACCAGAAGGACATTCCTGGCTTGCCCACTGGTGCCCTGGTAGAGAGAGTTGGTGGAGGCTGTGTCCCTGGGGTCAACCCCCAGCAGTGTTAGGGGATAAGACAGACCCCCCAGCCCCAACCCACCCTCCTGCACTTTGCCAGGAGAGGAAGCCAGTTGTGAGCAGACCATAGAGCCAGACACACACAAAAACCACCTGGATCATGACCCAGACTCACTGGAGGCCTGGAGTCTCAGAGGCCCCATCCATCCTCCTAGATCCATAGGGATGAACGCTGGGAGATGGGGGGATGCCCGGGGGTACCAGGTTGGGGGACAATCTCTCAGACTGCTGCCACCTCTCCTTTGAGACTGTGGACTTGGGAGAACATCAAGGGTATCTGCGTTGGATCCATCCACACAGAGGCCGGAGCCAAAATCAACACCGATTCTCTGCCGCTGAGGCACGGCCCGTGTTACACAAACGGGATGTTTGCCCTGTGACCAGGCCAGGAACTCAGGAACGCTGGGGCATCCGTGTTTGTTTCTCTAAGTGCCTTGTGAGAAGCCAGGTCAGTCCAGGCTCCGGGGCCTGAGACTTGAGTCCCAGTTCCTGCACCTTCCCCAGCTTGGGACCTGCTTTGGTTTCCTATCCTGTCATGTGGGAATCATAGTGGGAATGGAATCACCCATCCCCAGGCTTATCCTGAGGGTTGGACATGATGGTATGTTGACCATAACAGAAAGAAAGACATCCGAGGCAAAGATAAACATTTATCCATACCCCCAAAGTTGGAGGTCCCCAAACTTAAGAAACTCCTGATGTGCTTATGACCAGTTTCCCTGGTCCTAACCCCACCACAAGGGGAAATCTACATTTTTACAAAGCCCCCAGTGGTTTGTATGAGAAGGGAATTTGGGATTATGCAATCTGGGTTTCCCAGGTGATTCAGTGGCAGAGAGTCCCCCTGCCAATGCAGGAGATGCAGGAGATGCCTGTTCGATCCCTGAGTCTGGAAGATCTCCTGGAGGAAGAAATGGTAACCCACTCCAGTATTCTTGCCTGGATAATCCCTTGGACAGAGGAGCCTGGTGGGCTACAGTTCATGGGGTTGCAAGAGCAAGGCACGACCGAGCGACTGAGCATGCATTATCTGGGTTCAGCCATCCAATGGTAAAACAGAGCATGAATCATCAACCAGCTCAGACTGAGCGCAAGACAAATCACATGTCAGGAATTTCTAGGATAAGATGGCCCTCGGCCTCCTCAGGTACCAGGAGGTAGGCGTCCTTGGCTTCCCTCCCAGGAGACTCACGTCTCCTCTGCTCTTGCAGGCTAATGTGTGAACAGGGAAGGATGGCTCCAAGAGTGCAATGAAGAGAAGACGGGGTTTGTAGGCAGGCAGTTGTTCAGTCGCTAAGTTGTGTCCAACTCTTTGCGAACCCATGGACTGCAGCACCCTGGCTTCCTTGTCCTTCACCATCTCCTGGAGTTTGCTCAAACTTATGTCCATTGATTCGGTGACACTATCCAACCATCTCATCTTCTGTCACCCCCTTCTCCTCCTGCCCTCAATCTTTCTCAGCATCTGGGTCTTCTCCAATGGGTTGACTCTATGCATCAGGTAGCCTAAGTATTGGAGTTTCAGCATCAGTCCTTCCAGTGACTACTCAGGGTTGATTTCCTTTAATACTGAAGGCAGGCAGATCTTGGTTTAAAACCTGTTACTCCCAGCTGCGTGGCCTCAGGCACACCCCAGACCCTCTTATTACTCCAGGGTGGTCCTTGGGACCAGCAGCCTCTGCCTCACCATGGGCTTACTCAGGATCTCAGATTCCACCCAGACCTCCTGAGTCAGAACCCGCATTTTAGCAGGCTCTCGGGGGCATCCTTACTCACTTGAAAGCTTGGTAAGCCTGGTCTTTACCTCTCCAAGCCTCCTTATCCTCACTGCAAAAAGGGAAAATATTCTATGTCAGGAAGACTCCCCACAGATCTAGGTAACATAAACGCTGTTTCTAAGTAGCCTAAACAATCAAAAGATATGTTGACTGCTGAGACTGGAGCCCAGGGTGGAGCAGGAATCAGGGTCAGTGTGGCCCAGGACACTACACCTGCCCCGCCAGAGGCATCCTGACTATGCCCTGCTCTGCTTATGGTTTCACTGTTAGCTGGGGTACAAGGCAGCTGAGCTCACCACCCCTCACATCCGTACAGGAACGTCCAGAAGGACAGAATGGAGCTGTCTCCTCCCAAGCTTCCCTGTTGGAGACAGGGAATGCTTTTCCCCAGAAATCTCCATGAACTTTTGTCTCAAATCTTGCTAGTCTATAGCAGGCTGTGGTCAGTCCCTGAACTGACTGAGGCTCTGATTCTGGCACCAGGTACTGGCTAAAGGGACTGGTCACACTCAGGTCCAGCCGTGGACCCAAGATGTCTCATGTGAGCTTCATGAACCTGGATGAGGACAGTTCATAGGCGAGAAGTGCTAGTGGGCAGACCTCCGATACTGGTCGCTACAAGGTGGCCCTGCGTTGGGGGGTGGCAGCTCGCTTGGCAAAGTCCCTCGGTTCCTGGAACAAAGTTCTCCTGAAGGAGCAGCAAGTCCTGATTGTCCTCACTGAATCCCTGGGTTCCTGGAACATACAAAGTTCTCCTGAAAGAGCAGCAAGTCCTGACTGTCATCATTGAAAGACTCTGGTGGTGGCGGGATCACTAAGTCGCGTCCGACTTTTTGCGACCTCATAGTCTGCAGCCTGCCAGGCTCCTCTGTCCATGGGGTTTCCCAGGCAAGAATACTGGAGTGGGCTGCCATTTCCTCCTCCAGGGAATCCTCCTGACCCAGGGATTGAACCTACGTGTCCTGCCTTGGCAGGTTTTTTTTTTTTTTTTTTTTTAAACTGACTGAACCATCAGGGAAGCTGGTAGACGGGATTTTCCAAATGCAGCCACTGTGATGTTTCTGGTCCCATGTGCTCATCTCTCCACTAAGAGGTAGGGTCTGTCTTCCTCTCCCTTGAAAGTGGGCGGGGCTTCTGTGATCGTCTTGATGAACAGATGTGACGCTGTCTGACTTCCAAAGCTGGATCGCAAGCAGTGACGCAGCTTCCCCCTGGTGCTGTCTCTGTGGGACCCGTCCACCCTTACCACCATCTGGTAAGGAAGCCCAAGCCACATGAGAGGCTGGATGCTGCACTGACAGCTTTAGGGACCTCTCAGCCACGCCAGCAACAGCTACCAGGCCCTGAGTCTTTGAGTCTTCCAACTGAGGTCTCAGATGTCATCATGTAAAAGTGAACCATCCTGAACCTTCCGTGGTGGTCCAGTGGTTAAGAATCTGCCTGCTGATGCAGGGGACACGGGTTCAATCATTGGTCTGGAAAGATCCCGCATGCTGCAACGACTGAAGCCTGGATGTCCTAGAGCCCTTGCTCTGCAACAAGAGAAGCCCGTGCACCACAACTAGAGGGCAGCCCCTGCTCCCTGCAACTAGAGGAAGCCTGTGGGCAGCAAGGAAGACCCAGCACAGCCAAAATAAATAAACAATTTTTTTTAATAAAAAAAAAGTAAGCCATCCCTACTGTGCCCTGTTGGAATTCCTGACCCACAGAATCAATGAGCATAAAAAATGATTTTCTCTTATCACTGTGGTAGGCAGATTAGTGATTCCCCCAAATGCTCACATCCTAATTCCTACAACCTGGGAATGTGGATTTACCTGGCAAAAGGGATTTTGCAGATGGGATGAAGGTTAAGAATCTTGACATAGGAAGATTATCCTGTATTAACCAATTAAGCATAATGTAATTGGAGTTTCCAGTGCCTCCGTGGTAAAGAATCCACCTGCAAATCCAGGAGCTGCAGGCTTGATCCCTGGGTCAGGAAGATGCCCTGGAGGAGGGCTTGACAACCCACGCCAGTGTTTGCCGGGATAATCCCAAGGACAGAAGAGTCTGGCGAGCTGCATGGGTTGCCAAGACTCGGACACGACTGAGGGATGGCGCATGCAAGCATGCAGCGTGTAATCAAAAAAGCCCTTGTAAGTGGGAGGCAGGAGGGTCAGAGTGAGTTGGAAGAAGACATGATAACAAAAACAAGATGCTGGAGATGTGCAAGGTGGGGGCAATGCTTGGGAAGCTGAAAAGGACAGGAAACATCTCCTCAGAAGCCTCCAGAAATATCTCTGAAATATCTCCTTGGAAGCCTCCAGAAGGGGCAAAGCACTGGTGGCACCCTGATTTTCTATTTCTGACTTCCATAACTGTAAGAGAATGAATTTGTATTGTTTTAAGCCACTAAGTTGATGGTAATTTGTTAAAACAGCAATAAGAAACTAATGCAGAAAGGTTTTGATAATAAGTTCTATTTTAAAAAATAGATATAGGGCTCTTCAGATTTTCTGCTTCTTCTTATGTCACTCTTGGTAAGTTATATTTTTAAAAGGATGTTTCAATTTCATCGAAGTTGGCAAACTTTTTGGCCTAAAATTGCTCACAATATTGTCTTACTACTTTTGATGTCTGTAGGATCTGTAGTGATAGCCCTTCTTCTCATGCTTTGCACTTGTGATTTGCGCTCTCTTTTATCGTGTTGAATTTTGTTGATATTTTTCAGAGAAACAGTTTTTAGCTTCCTCGGTTTCCTCTATTATCTCTGTGCTTTGTGTTTCATTGGTTTCTGCTTTTATTTTTCTTACTGCCCCCCCCCCCCCCCCCGCCCCCAGGATTACTTTGCCCTTTTTGTCTCTCACTTTATATGGAGGAACTTTAGGTCATTGATTTTATGCCTTTCTTCTCTTCTAATGTAAGCATTTAAAGGTAAAGTTTCCTCTTAAACATTGCTTTACCTGCATCCCGTACATTCAAATATGTTTCTGTTATTATTTGGGATTTCAGTACTTTTAAATTAATCAAGACATAATTTATGGACCAGCATTTGGTCTATCTTGGTGAATTTCAATGGCACTTGAATTTATTCTGTAATTGTAGGCAGTATTTTCTGTAAATATCAATTTTGAGGCCAGATTGGAGATTTTTCAAATATCCTATTATTTATTTGCATTTGGGGGTGCAGAGGGGGACAGGTCTAGTTCTATCAATTATAAATAGAGGGGAAGTTGACTACTTTACTATTACTATAGAGCTATTTCTCTCTTTAATAGTACTCATCTTTTTCACACATTTTGAGGTTCTACTAGTAGGTACATACACATTTAAAGCTATGACTTAACCTGTTCATTATTTTACAATGTCCCTTTTTTCTGTCAGTTATCACTTAATCTTGAAGTCTGTTTTATCTGATATTAATAGTCACTCTTAGTGAGTAATATCACAGAGAGTTCATTTCTTATAGGTATAAATTGAGTGTACAACTGAGTCTTATTTTTCTATTCAGATAACCTGTTTTAATTAAAGTGTACACACTGTTAATATTTAGTTGTTGAAACGGTTTATCATGTTAGTGTTTATTTTCCATTTGCACCCTCTGTCTTTTATTCTTCCATGTTCCCCTTTCTGCTTCCATCTCTTCCATCCAGTGCCCACCCCTGGAATCCCACCACCATGCCGTGAGGAAGCCCGAGGTGCATGAAGGGGCCCCACGTGTGTGTTCCAGCTGACAGTCCCGGCACAGGGCTCATCTGAGAGCCCCACCTTAAGTGCCAGATGCCCCTGAGAGAGTGAGCCTTCCCTGCTATGTCCTGTCCAAATTCCTGACCCACAGGATCTGTGAGCCTAGCAAAGGGTGAGTTTCCACCCCTAAGTTTGGGCTCATTGGTTATACAACCTTAGCAACTAGAACAATGGTTTTGCAAGATTCTCAGTACACCGCACGTCACACTGCCTGCGTTGGAAGAAGGAAGTGGTCCTCGAAACCAAGAGCCTGACAGAGTTGCCGGCAAGATCCAATTCCAACCCAGGACAGGAGTCATACCAGGAATGGCGACCAGCAATTAAAGGCTAGCCCCCAGCTGGTCCGACCCTCCCCGAGTCATTGGAAGGGGATGCATGCTTTTCAAGGGGGACAAACCACACCCTCCATTTTTCTCCCCAGCACCAACTGGAGTCTGAAAAATGCAGGGAAGGAACAAAGACCAGCGCATTCCTGGGGAGGGAGACAAGAAGTGGACTTTGTCTCCCTGCAGGCACATCTCCTCCAGGGGAGCAAAGAAGGCCTCACCAGTGCTGGCATCAGATCAAAATCCAAGCCTTGGACCCAGCCCCTGACTTCTTCCTCTCCCGTTCTCTGCTCTGTTTCACTATTTGAGAGCCATCTGCACCCTCTCTGCCTCGCATCTGGCCCTCCACCAGGCAGCACTGGCACGGCCTGGCAGCCGGTTAGAAGGTGGGATCCATGCTAGACCCCCGCTTGCTGACTCAGGACTCAGCAAGACTCCCCAGGTGACTTGCAGCCTCTGCAGATTTGAGGAAGAGTCCCTGCACTGACTCGCTGGTAAATCCATCTTCCTGGGGGAGCGGAGGGACCCTCAGGCACGGAGGAGAATCAGAGAACGACCCGCACAGGGCCTGGAGCAGGCCCCCGGGGGCGGTGCCTGCCCCGAAGCACGGTGCAGGGTCCTCTGCACAGAGACGCCAGAGGGGCCTCACGCCGCTTCGAGCACGGGGACAGTGAGCAGGATTACCTAGCACGCAAACCTGGTTGACAGGTGTTGGCCAGGCCTGCTGGGTCGACGACAGTTTGGGGAGGGAGTCTAGACTCTGCAGTCAAGAGTGCTGTGATCACTTAGTGATGTCTGCCCAGGCTGGGTTGAGGGGGGTGCCACGTGTGCTTTATTTGCTATCCTGGGTAGAATGTGCGGTTCCCTGCCATTTAAAGCCTCTTTCTCTCTCCCTGCTGGAAGGGCTTCTGAGAGACGGTTCAGCTCATAAGCCCATCTCTACACGTGCCAGTCAGCCACCCGCCCCTCCCATTTTCATGCGGATGAGATGCATGTGGGGTCTGGCTGGCGGCCCTCCGTGGCCACCCTGGTTGCTTCCAAGCCTGCACTGTGGGTGCCCCACCACCCATAGATTCACCATCTGACTCACTTCCAGTGGCCGTCCCCTTTGCAGACCCTGCTGAGCTGTCTAAGGAGCAAGGTGTCCAGGTCTGAATCTGTCCAGTCTCAGTCTGAACTTAAAAGCAAAGTAGCTGCGTGTCTCAGATCTGGAGGCACTGCACAATTCTCTTTATCCCCAAAACGCCTGGTCCCCCATGGGAAAACCCTTCAGAGGAGGCAGCTGCTCTGGCTTTCAGAAGCCCTCAATCAGACCTTCTCACCTGAGCCCGGGTGGTGTGAGCAATGCTGTCCCCATTTCACAGATAAGCAAACCAAGGCTCTGGGAGGCGCTGAGAGCTGTGGGTCAGGCAGCCAATCAGAGGCACAGCTGGGATGAGCTAACGAAAGCAGCCTTGGCTCCGTGTCCTGTACATGGGTCCAGGGCTCCCTCGGGGTACCCATTGCCAGAGGCATAACTGGGAGTGGGCACCACTGCCAGTGAGAAATCTCCCCCAGCAACTCTGGAGGAGCTCGCTGGCCCCATACCCTCCCACAGAAGCACTTTTGGAAGCAAACCTGATGACCTCAGCACATTTTTTCCAATCACACCCTTCCCCCTTCTCCCAAAATCTCAGTGTCTTTGGATCATTTCCCTGCGGAGAAGGCCAAGGCAGGCCTGAGGGCCCTAGAAGGGGGCTCTCTGCTAGAGGCTGCTCTCGGCCCCCACCCCTCCCCAGCCACCATCCTGGCCTGTTCGGCTGGGACACTAGGCAGAGAAACCACAAATAATTCAGCTGTTTAGGAGAACATCAGTCTGGGTTTCCACAGCAACAGCCTCTGGAGCCAGCTGTCCCGGCAGCTGACACTGCAGGGCCAGGCCAGCCCGCATCTCCAGTTGGAGCAGAGGAAACGGGTCCATGCTGGTCTCAGAGATTCCAGAACGTCCAGGACACAGAGGCTGAGCAAGGGGATCTTGGAAACCCCCCAGCTGTTGGGGCAAGGAGAACGAGTACCTGGGAAAGTGGGTCAGGAATCCCAGAGCAACCCCGCCCCCAATCATCACACATCAGCTCAGCCGGCAGCCTCAGCATCACCTGTCCTTTCCCTCCTCATCTGGCAGGTGAGCCCTGCTGCAGCCCCACTGGGCAGGTGGGCAAACGGGCCTAGCTGGAATCTGCGCGGCTCGCCCCTTGGTTCCGGACCTTGTTTCACTCATCTCTCACCCCGTGGCTGCCTTTCCCCCATGCCCAGCTCCCAGAGTGTGGGCCCCCAGGGTCCTCCACCTGGACAGTCTCTGAGGAGCAGAGGATAGGCTGTTGCCCCCAAGGGACCCCCCCCCCCCCCAGGACAACAGGAGCTGATGTCTCCTGAGAGCTCGATGCATGGAGCCTGGTTGGCCGTGCTCTTTTTACCCATCCTGCTTAGGGAAAAAGGAGGCTCAGAGAGGGAACGGGGGTTGCCCAGAGTCACACAGCTCCTAAGGGCCGGGCCCAGGTGAGACAGGCTGGGACCTGGGACCCTTTGTTGCAGGGTCTGCACCTGGCCAAACATCTGGAGCAACAAAATGCAAAGAAACTATAAGGGACAAAGATAACTCTCTGCATGCCTGGTTGGGGCAAATTCTGGACAAGATACAGAAAGACCAAAAGCCCAGCTGCTACTTCTGAAGATTTAGGAGTAAAACCAGGGTACTGTGCATGTCCCCTCCTCACAGAGTGCCACAAAGGGGTGGGCAGACCACCTAAGCCACTCCTCCATCCCGACCCCTGAATACACCCCTACCCTCGCCCCATATAAGGAACCAGCTCATCCCTCCCAACCCTGGGGAGGGAGCAAGGAATCCTGTTACTTGTTCTTGCTCCCTCCGGCTGCAGCAGGGTCCCCAATAAAGCCTTGCCTGAATTTCCTGTCTGGCCTCTGATCAATTTCTATTGATTAAGGAGGCCAAGAACCCTGGTCGGTAACACAGCTGTGTGCCAAAGATGCCCAATTGGTGGCCTGATGGGCACTGTGTGACTCGAGCCTCCTGGAGCCCCTTGGACCCTGAGATACCCTGGCTGTTCACAGGCCCCGCCCACAGGCCCCGCCCACAGACAGACAGGACTTCCAGGGCAAGCAGCGTCTCAAGGACTCCAGAGCCTGGGAGCAGCCGCGTAGACCATTCCCAGGGCCCTGAGGTCAAGTCCTGAGCTGGGCCCCAGGGCAGGTGCACAGAAGGAGGCGTGAGCTGTGCGGACAAGCAGCCGCAGAACCACTAGACAACGTCATCTGTGTGATCCTGAGAGGTTTGGGATGGCAAGGACAACCAGGGATGGCTCCTGGAGGAGGGAGTGGAGGGCTGGGAGTGGTGTGAAGCCCCAGGTGTGTTGAGACTGAGGATCCTGGGAGGCTGGGGAGGCCGGGCCAGGGCCAACAGGCAATGCCGACTATGCATGGGAAGAGGCTGGCCTGTACCTGCGAGACAGGTGCAGCCAGAGTAGGCTCAGTGCAACGTGAGTGTTAGCTGGTGAGGAAAGCAAAGGGGAGACACATAAACAAAACGGAGGTGGAGATAAAGAAGCTGTAGTATGTACATCCAGTGGAATATTACTCAGCCATGAAAAGGAACACATTTGAGTCCATTCGTATAAGCTGGACAAACCTAGAACTTATTATACAGACTGAAGCATGTCAGAAAGAGAAAAACAAATATCATATATTAATGCATATATATGGAACCTAGAAAGATGGTACTGACGAACCTGTTTGCAGGGCAGCAATGGAGATGCAGACATGGAGAACAGACTTGTGGACATGGCTGGCAAAGGAGAAGGGGGGACAAATTGAAAGAGTAATATTGAAACATACACATTTCCAAAGTAAATAGCCAGCGGGAATTTGCTGTGTGATGCAGGGAGCTCAAATCTGGTGCTCTGTGACAACCTAAAGGGGTGGGTAGTGGTGGGAGGTGGGAGAGATGGTAAGAGGGAGGGGATAGATGTTTATCTGTGGCTGATTCATGTCGACATATGGCAGAAACTAACACAATATTGTAAAGCAATTATTCTCCAATTAAAATTAAAAACAGAACAGAGGTGACTTTCATGGTCATGATATGTGCTGTTAGGGCCTCTGTGTGTGCTGTTTGATACAGCGGCAAATTTGATTCTGAGTCCCCTGGCAGCCAAAGCAAAAAGGGAAATACATTCTTCCATTCAACTGATGAGGCAGAAACAAGCTGCTTGCCAGATGCTAGACTGTGGCTACTGCTAAAAGAGAAGAGGGATTTCTTGTCAAGACAAGTCGATGCCTGCTTGCATAGTGGTTGGACAGTATCTCTGCACAAAGTGATGTCTCTGTCCTAAAGTATTCCTGGGGGCAGGAGGACCGCCAAGACCTTGTGCAAGGGATCAGCCTGGGCAGATAGGCAGGCAGCAGTCTGCTGGCCAGGCTTCTGCAAGCTGTGTTTGAACACAGCTTCTCAGCAGGAGAGAGGCATAGCCAATCCAAGCCATGCCGCCCCCATCCCTTCAAGATTCTACAAAGTCCCTGCCCCACTTCCAGATGGGACAAAACCCAGCACTCAGGTGGGCCATGAGTGAGTGGAAGGCACTGCCTTGGTGTCTGCTGTTTACCCTTGGCTGCAGGCCTGAATCACCTGGGAGTTTGTGAGACCTGGTCCCCGGATCCACCCCCAGTTCTGATCTAATCTACTCTGGGTGTGGTCCAGACATGAGGATTTCATTTAAAGCTCCCAAGTGATTCTCACGTGCAGCCAGATTTAGAACCCTGGCTCCAGGTGAGCTAGATTACCTGCCTTCCGTGCAAAACTCGAGTTTGGCAAACATCCAGCGGCAGAGAACTGGGGTGGCTCCCTATGGGACCCAGTTCCCTGGGGCTGGTGGGGAGGGAGGGCAGCCCAACAAGCCTCAAGGCTAAAAGGAAGACCACCCATCTTGGAATGGGACTTAGCCAACGGCCTGGGGGTCCTCTAAAAATAATTCACACTTTTCTCCAAGCCCTGGTTAAATGGGTGGTGAGATCCCCAATCTTACTCTTTAGATAAACTTTTCCTAAAGGTGTTCCACACACTTATGTCATGATTTTGTGGGGGAAAGTGTTGCCTGGGCAAAGAGGTTAAGGAACCCATGGTACCAGTCTTAAATTGGTGCCCCCACTCACGGCCGATGATGCTCCTGCATTACCGTTTTCACAAAGGCACATGCGGATCTCCCCAAATTCTCCGGCTATGAAACTGCTTCCCAGACGCAGTATTTTTCAGAAATTGCTTTCATAGAGCCATGTTCTGAAAAAAGCTGCTGTCATCATTCCAGCCAAACCCAGTTGTTTTTAAAAAATCATTTCTTAAAGAAATCTCCAGGCCAGTGCAAGTACAATATTCAGCTTTGAAGTGTGAAACTGCCCCATGGACCTGCTGAGATAAAGTGGTTGAAACAGGTACCCACAGGTAATCTAGCAAGTTGAAACAGACTCGTTAGCACTCAGTAAAATGTCGAAAGAGGTATGCTAAAAATGATGATCCTGGTTTCAGAACCATTGGACCTCTGCCCTTCTTCCTGACAGCAGTGAAATCCTGTGGCCAATCACCTTTTAAGGAGATTTCCAGCTGGTGACAAAATAACCACATCACTAGAAGGGTTAATATTTTTTTAACACATCCACAGCTCTTGCGAAATAAATAAGGAATAAATATGATAAGTCAGTAGAAAGCTACCAGGGATCAGAAAAAAAAAAAAAAAAACTGAAAATAATAGTACAGGCCGCTGACAGATGTATAGTCTGGGTTATGCTGCTGTAACCAACATTCCCAAAGCTTCAGAGGCTTAAAACTACAAAAGTTCATTTCTTGCTCACATGGCCTGTCAGGTGGGACGCAGCAGGGTCTCTGCTCATTGTCAAGGTTGCTGGGGGAAAGGCTGGCGAAAGAAGAGTATGTAGACCCTGGTTCCTAGGATTGTACCCAGGGGAGAGTATGCGCCCGCCTTGAACCCAGGAGGACAAACCCACCATGTGGGAACAACCCCACCAAAGAACACGAACATGAAAACAGACAGACTCATTGTGACTAGAAAAATGCAAATCAGCAGCAGCATAGATAGACGTAGAAATTATCATACCAAATGGAGTAAGTCAGGCAGAACAAGACAAATGTCATATGATACCACTTACATGTGGAATCTACAAAAATAATACAAATCAACTTATTTACAAAACAGAAACAGACTCATAGAAAACAAACTCTGGTCACCAAAAGGGAAGGAAGGAGGGATAAATTAGGGGCACGGGATTAACAGATACATATCACCATGTATAAAACAGAAAAGAAAGAACTATTGTGTAGCTCAGGCAGCTCTATTCAATATCTTGTAATAACCTACAATTGGAAAAGAATCTGAAGCTATACATCTGAAACTAACGCAATATCATAAATCAACTATAGTGCAGCTTCCCTAGTGGCTAAGATGGTAAAGAATCCGCCTGCAATGCACGAGACCCAGGTTTGATCCTTGGGTAGGGAAGATCCCCTGCAGAAGGAAACGGCAACCCATTCCAGTATTCTTGCCTGCAGAATTCCATGGACAGAGGAGCCTGGGGGGCTAGTTTAATATATACATTTTTAAAAAAAATTCAAATCGGAACAACAGACAGACTTAATGCAATAGTTTGCCAAAGATTACAAAATCGGAAGCAAAAGTGAATGAAAATTTGCCATCTCCCTTTAGGCAAACGGTCATTTTCTTTGGCATACAGGGATGTGCGTGCGTGCTCAGTCGTGCCTGACTCTTTGCAACGCCATGAGCTGTAGCTCACCAGGCTCCTCTGTCCAGGAGATTCCCAAGCCTAGAACACTGCAGTGGGTTGTCATTTCCTCCTCCAGGGGATCTTTCCGACCCAGGGATCGAACCTGTGTCTCCTGTGGCTCCCGCATTGGAGGATACTTTACCACTGAACCACCTGGGAAGCCCCAACAAGGATGCTTCATTCTAAAGTCAGAAGGAAGCAACAAACTACAGCCTGTGGATCAAATCAGCTGCCCTTTTTTGCACAGCTATGAGTTGAGATTGGTTTTTAAATCATTCTAATGCTTGAAAAAATTTTAATTAAAAAACATCCAAAGAAGAACCGTTTGTGAGGCAGAACAACTACAGAACATTTTCCATTCAATGTTGTGGATGGAAACACAGGCACGCCCCTGTGTCTGCAGCTCCCCGCTACAAAGCAGAGTTGAGCGGTTGTGACGGAGACCACGTGTGGCCACAAGATAGGAAACGTACATCTGGGCCGATGCTCCAAGACCCAGCTAGGACCTTGTAGGGCCAACACTTCAGGCCTGGGAAGGTTCTGGACAGCCAGGCCCGGCGTGGGACTGAGCTTGGCCAGAGCGGCTGGAGCCTCGGGGCGGGGAGGGAAGGAGAGAGATGGTGTGGGCAGGTTGGCAGACCTCGAGAAGGAGGCTTTATTCTGCTTGAAAGGCAATGCCATTGGTCCCCCTCTGTGTGTGGATGGCCTGGAGAACCAAGCTGTGTTTTGTTTCCAGGTGGCGATGGGCGGGCCTGGCTGGAGCTGGCTTCCCCTCAAGCCCCTTCACGCCCTTCCCCCAGCTGTGATCCCACCCCACCATAAGAAACCTTGTTTTGGGAGGCTGTGGACACCCCCGCCCCCAGGAAACCAAAGACACCAAGGTGTCCGTTCATGAGCGCCATCTTTGTAGCGGACAGGTGAACTGCTCCCTAATAGAGGGAAGAAAGTTCTAGAACATGTGAAGATGCAGATGAGAATTCTAGGCTGAGGGGAGCATTGTTATTCATTGTTCACTCAGTCAGGTCTTTGCGACCCCACAGACTGCAGCATGCCAGGCTTCCCTGTCCTTCACCATCTCTTGGAGGTTGCTCAGACTCATGTCCATTGAGTTGGTGATGCCATCCAACCATCTCATCCTCTGTCATCCCCTTCTCCTCCTGCCCTCAATCTATCCCAGCATCAGGGTCTTTTCCAATGAGTCGGCGCTTCGCATCAAAGGATTGGATGGCCAAAGTATTGGAGCTTCAGCATCAGTCCTTCCAATGAGTATTCAGTGTTGATTTCTTTTAGGGTTGACTGGCTGGATCTCCTTGCTGTCCAAGGGGCTCTCAAGAGTCTTCTCCAGCATCACAGCATAAAAGCATCAATTCTTCGGCACTCAGCCTTCTTTATGGTCCAACTCTCACATCCGTACATACTACTGGAAAACCATATGAGGGACTTAGGAGCCAAAAATGTGATCCTGCAAGCAGAACTCAAGACCAGGAGTGGGGATGGGGAACTTCAGGGTGACTGGGGCCCAGAGGGTGTGAAGGAGTGAAAAGGGGGATTTAAGGCTGAGAAATACACTGGGGTTCCACAGAAGCCCCTCCAAACTTGGGGAGGGACTGTAGCGTGAGGGTGTTCATTTGTGAGTTCACTCTGACGAGCCCGGGGCCACACAAAACAACAACAATAATAATAACAGTATTGATAACAGCAGTCCAGGCTGGCCGTTAAACCGATTCCGAGCCTTGACTGCATCTGATCCTGCAACAGCCCTTCGAGATGGGTGCAGTTATCGCCTCCACTTTATAGGTGGAGTAGTTGGGGCTTCAGCAAGACCACAGGGCAGTCATTAGCAGAGGCGAGATTTTATTTTCCGTCAGGGACCCAGGAAGAAAGCCAGGAAACACAGAGACAGCTGTCCTGTGTGTTGTCTGGGAGGCTGGGGGATTGGAGGGGTGGGGGACAGAAGAGTGACAGACTTGTACCCCGAGGGCTGAGCGTCAGGTAGTAAACAGCCGTGCAGACAGGAACACAAACCCGCCTCGCCCATCCCAATCCTGAAATGCGAAAAGCTCCGAATCTCAGAATTTTCTCATACCTTTCTAGGCATCAAACTCCACCTGGATTGTCAGATCGCTGTCTCTTTGGTTGTTGTCGTTGTTCAGTTGCTAAGCTGTGTCTGACTGTGACCCCATGGACTGCAGCACGCCAGGCTTCCCTGTCCTTCACTATCTCTGGGAGCTTGCTCAAACTCTTATCCATTGAGTCAGTGATGCCATCCACTCATCTCATCCTCTGTCGTCCCCTTCTCCTCCTGCCTGCAATCTTTCCCAGCATCAGGGTCTTTTCCAACGAGTCAGTTCTTCACATCAGGTGGCCAAAGTGTTGGAGCGTCAGCTTCAGCATCAGTCCTTCCAATGAATATTCAGGACTGATTTCCTTTAGGATGGACCGGTTTGATCTCCACGCTGCCCAAGGGACTCTCAAAAGGCTTCTCCCACACCGCAATTTGAAAGCCTCCATTCTTTGGTGCTCTGCCTTCTTTATGGTCCAACTCTCACATCCGTACATGACTACTGGAAAAACCGTAGCTCTGACAATATGGACCTTTGTTGGCACAGTAATGTTTCTGCTTTTTAATATGCTGTCTAGTTTTGTCAGACTCTTTGGGGTGAGTATTCCTATGTTTCATGGATTTGAAACTGGGGTACCACCCCAAACCCCACTGGGAGGATTGCATGGAAGGTGGAATTCATAACCACCTTCTTAAAATCCTGCCTTGTCATTTAATAAAAGGTGGCCTTTGGCCTTCTGAGGAGGCCCTGCTCTCAGTCCTGGGGTTCAGGAGCCCCAGTTCTAGCTCAAGCCCTGCCCCTCCCGGTTCACGTGGTCTTGAGTGGATGCAGGTCTCTCCTGGGCAGTGGGAAGGGAGGCGAGGTCGCCAGCCATGCTCAGCAGGCAAGACCCCGGGAGGGAAGCAGGAGGCCCCCATGCAGTGGGATGCGTTGCTAGAGCCAGCGACGCTTTAGCCAGGGTGGTGCTCGCCAGCCCGAGGGCGGTGAGCTTGGATGCAGGAGGCGTGGGTTCTGGTCCTGGCCAGCTCGGCCACCACACTGCTATGTGACGCTGAGCAGGGGCCCGCCCCTCTCTGGACTTTTCTTTTCTCTTCGTAAAACACAGGCCCAGCAGACCTTCCCATTCACATCACCTGGGACACACGGAGCCAGAGACAGACGTCTCTCTCTCCGCAGCCTGCCACCCCAACCCCCACCCCAGGCCCAGGACCCCCAGGCCCAGGCTCCAAGCACCCCTGGGCCCCGGCTCCCCAGCCTCTAATTGAAGGGGTGGGCAGGCCTCGCCTTTCCCATTCTCCGTGGCATGTGCCTCCTTCTAGGGGTGGAGATCAGAGCTTTTGGAGGGCTCGATTCCCACGGGCGGGGGCCCTGGGCGGCAGCCCCGCGCCCACCCGCCTGCCCGCCCGCCATCCGGGCGGCCCGGAGCGGACTGCAGGCTCAGAGCCTGCCCGCTCACAGCCCGGGGTGGGGAAGGATTTCCATGGGGCTTATGGTGATTTATAATGGGAAACCTCCGCTTTCCCCGGACATTGTTCTCCGTGACAGAGGGAAGAAAGAAGCCACTAAATCTCCTCTCATCATAAGTGATGATGAAGCCGCCGCTGCGGCCCGGTCCCCAGCGCCGTCGACCGCGACAAAGTGCCCTATTGTCGTCTATTACATTTTTCTCAAAAAACCTTCAGCCGCGCACAAGGCCGGAGCCATATCCTTAACTGGCTCTTCCTCATTGTCTGAGCCCGAGGGAAATAGAACGTGTCAGTCTGAGTAATGCTCCCTCAATACTTTTCAAGAGGCTGCTCGGGCCTGCGCCGGGATAAAGCTGCCCCCACTCTTTCTCAGGCCCCTCGGGCCGGGATGAAAGCTGGCCTGCGACGGGCAGGCCGCCGCCACGCCACCTGGCCCCTGGGGACAGGGCAGACCTGGGCCGGCCTGGCTGGTGGCCGCCCCCTCCTCCCCAAGTCGGCCCAGGGTTACCAGGGGAGCAGGGGAAGGATGCTGGAGGGGAAAGCGGGGTCTCCTTAGGGGCTCTCAGTGCTCAGATGGGGCCCTGCCCCGCCATGCCTGGAACTCAGAAAGGGCACCTCCCATAGATCTGAATCCCAGAGCCTTTTACTTCCAAGTGTGAAAGTGTGAAAAGAAAGCCAAAGTGTTATTTCCTCAGCCGTGTCCAACTCTTTGCGACCCCATGGACCATCAAGGCTCCTCTGTCCATGGGATTCTCCAGGTCAGAGTACTGGAGTGGGTAGCCATTCCCTTCTCAGGGGATCTTCCTGACCCAGGGATCGAATGGTGCTTCGTGCATTGCCAGCAGACTCTTCACCATCTGAGCCACCAGGAAAGCTGGCTGACCACATCCTGGTGCTCGTTCTGTGCTCACTCATCCTTCCTTTCCCTTGCAGTCTGTTCATTCCCGCTTTGCCTGGTGTTTTCATGAGTAGGGAAGGGGCTGCTGTTACCAGTGCCTTCCAGGGGGTTCAAGGAGGGGAATTGGCCAGCACTTTGGGTCCCGCCCAATGCAGCACAAAGCAAAATTAAAATGCAGCCCTGGGTCAACGCCTAGGGCCGACTCTGGACAGGACAGCTCAGCAGGGCGCCGGCACAGAGTCCTCTGAGGGCCGGCCGCCCGTGTGACCGAGGGTCGTGGCCGCTGAGGCCGCCCTGCTCTCAGAGACCTGGGGCAGGGGAAGGCGTGGACCCCGGGGCACCACAGGCCTGCCTCTCCCTGGCTCGTGAGGCTGGACTCACACATCCTTAGGCAAGAGCCCATCGGGAACTTGAGGCTGGCCAGAGAGCTTCCAAGCCCCGGCCCCATTCCAGTACTCTGTGCTTGGTCCAAGCTGTTGCCCACTCTCAGCCGTCACCCCTGATGCTGTTGGCTGTTGCACTTCAGTTCCTCACCAGCGGTTGCAGAGTCCGCTACGTGGGGAGGCTTCAGAGACCACCCCGTCTGACCAAGACCAGAGGCTGGGCCAGCTGCACCCCTGTGAGCCTCATGTCTCGGGAGCAGTGGCCTGGGCGGGGCAGACCCCTGTGTCCCCGGGGCCCTCCCTACCAGGCACCCTCCTCCTGGGTGAGCTGGAACATGACAGGGCCTTTCGGCCAGAGCCTCGGTAGCAACACAGAGCGTGTTCTCACGCTCCGTCTCTGCCACAAAGGTGGGGGTCTCTGAAGCTGTGTGCCAGCTACGATCCAGAGGTGCCAGGGAAGAGGCAACGGGCAGGAGGAAAGTCCCCCAGACTGGCACCTCCTCCTGGCATTTCTGTATTCCTGCAGTTGACTGGGCGCAAAGACCCAGCACCGTGCCTTGGCTGATGCAACTCTGTAGCATCTCCCATCAGAAAGGGTGGGTCTCCCTCCCGTTGAACCTGGACCGGCCAGTGATTTACTCTGACCAGCAGAGTATGGTGAAAGAGGCCAGATGCCAGCTCTGAGCCCCAGCACCCCAGGCCCTGGGATGCAGGCAGGACCCTAGGCACGGGGTAGCCCACTACCCCTCTGAGGTTCTCAGAGAGCCCTTGCTGAGCTGAACAGGCTGAGGCTGAGCTGAGCTGAATTGAATGAACTGAACTGAATTGAAATGAACCAAATTAATCAAATAAACAACACTTGGCTGTGACACGGGGCTGGGGACACAGCATCATCTCTAACAATGACTTCGAGATGGGGACTAGCTTTTCTCTCCCTCTGGGTCTCCGCCCCCAGGGTGGGCGTAGGGTTGGGAAGCAAGCCCAGGGACCTCTGGCTGCAACAGTGGAGCACCCTTGAGAAGACTGCCCTTCTTCTCGGGCAGAAAACTCCAGAACAGGTAAGCTCCACACATCTCCTTCATCCATTATTTGAGGAGGGGCACATCCACGTGGCAGAAATTGTGCAGGTCCTGGGGGTGAGAAGGGTACTGACACAGTCGTTGACCTTAAGAGATGGTTGTCCACTAGAAGAGAGGACACAGGTACGTGTCAGGCGGGTACGGAAGGAGAGACAGTGGTGAGGATGGAGGTAAATGAGAGCCCCAGCTGGGGGTCTGGGTCCAGGAAGGCTTCCTGGAGGAGGGGAGCACCTGGGCAGGAAGCTGGAGGAGGTGGGAGCAACACTGAAGCAGAGGGGAGATCAGGGCCCATGTACAGGGAAGGGGCGGCGGGAGAAGGGGGGAGGGACAAGCCAGGAGGAAGAGACAGGGGCAGGATGGTCCGAGACGTTGCTGGCCTCAGAGAGAAATTGCAGTTTGTGCCCAGAGTAAACAGGAAGTCGGAAGGATGCGGTGGTAACCGCCCCGTGGCTCCGCATGCCTCCCGTCGAGGCTGGGCCTCGGGCTAGGGTGAGGTCTGGGCGTCCCTACACAGAGCTTCCACCAACACACAAAAGGGACCTAGGTGGCCTACTGGCCCAAGGAGGATGGGGTCCTTGAGCAGACCTGGAACCCAGCCCCGCCCAGGGGAATGCCCGCCCCGTGCCCCTCAAGAGGCACTGTCGCAGCCCAAGCTGCCACACCAGAACACACAGACTCTCCCAACGCAGGTGGCCGGAAACCCAAGGTCTGCTGCCCGGTGAGGGTCAGTCTTCTGGCTTGCAGACAGAAGTCATCTTCTTGTGTCCTCGCCAGGCAGAGAAGACAGAGAAGCCGACTCTCAGGTCTCTTCGTAGAAGGGCACGGATCCCACCACAGGGGCTTCACCCTAATGACCTAATCCCCTCCCAGAGGCCCCACCTCCTAACAGCCTCCCATGAAGTGTTGGCACGTCAACACCTGAATGGGGGGGACACAATATTCAGTCCACAGCCCGCACTGAGACTCAGACCTTCCTGGAAGTGGACACAGGTCGTGGACACGACACGGCAGCCACGTGTGTGTGTGAAGGGACCAGGAAGCTGTGGTGGACTCCTGCCAGGCGTGGGGGTGGGGGCGAGGCCGCAGGACTCAGGGCTGGGCCCCGGGTCTGCCTCTCCAGCCCTGGGACCTCAGGCACACCTCCTAACCTGGAAGGTCGGGACAGCGGTCTGCTCTCCTCCTGAGGTCGTGGGGAGTAAGCAGGGAATAGCTGTCACGCTCTGACACCTGTCAGATGCTCGCAGGTCAGTTAGGAAGCCATGGCCCAAAGCCACAAATGCTTTGCTTGCTGGTGATTTTAGGCCAGAGCCAGCTGAATGCTGCCTACTCCCTCCTCGGGAGCCAGCTCACCCAGAGTCAGTCCCCTGCTCTTGCCTGGCCCCTCCCAGGAACCCAGCCCCAGCCCTGGCGGCCCTCTGGCCTACTAGTGGGTGGGTGGAGCATGTGCCTGGGCTGGGGGACCTGCCCCCTTGCCCCTCTCTGATCTCATCAGCAGCGCCCTCCTCCCCTGCACCCACTGTGGGCCCACCCAAGGGGTCCGGCTGTGGCCCCTTCTTCACCCCATATCTCCCCCGCCGGCGACCTCCGCTTCCCCAGACCTCCAGGGTGAGCCGCCGGGGAGAAGGCCGTCTCTGACGTGGTCCTTCCACACAGGGGGCCGCAGGCCTGTCAGATTGGGCCACCCGAATCAAGGGTGATGATAAAACCTGTCCCTCCAAATTAGGCCAGAGCCCCCGGAGCCCCGCTGATGACAGCCAGTGCACACCAAGGACAAAGACTCCAAGCAGGTCCTCGGAGGATCATTAATGTGGATTGAGGCCCATTGTTTCCTCAAATGAGGCCACGGGGGTGCTCCTTGGGGAAGCACATCACGGGCATCTGCATGTCCAAGGGGTCCTGAGTTCTGGCCTGGGATCCCTCACCTGATGCCAGAGGGGTGAAGTGGGGACTGGTTTGAAGAACATTCTGGAGATGTGGCCGTGGGAACCAGGGAAGCACTCGTGACTCAACATGGAGGCCTTTGCACTTTGCAAAGCAGTTTAGGTTCACAGCTGCTTTGGATCCTCCCCCGCCCCCTGGGAGCCGGGCAGCGCTTCGCAGTTTACAATGCATCCTTCATTCTTTCTCCTGTTCAAGCTCTGCAACAGGTCATTTTTCCCAGATGACTTTTCCAAGATGACATGGCCCATTAGAAGAAGGTGTCAGATGAATGTATGGAAAAAAGGAAGGAAGGAAGGGAAGGAGGGAGGAAGGTGGACTGATGGTGAATGGATTGGTAGGTGAGTGAATGGAAGGAACGAAGAGAGGGAGGAAGGTATAGATGGATGGATTGTGATGATGGATGGATGGATGGAAAGACAGCTGGGAGGATGAGTGATACAAAGGAAGGAAAGTATAGATGGATGGATTGTGATGATGGATGGGAGGATGGATGGATGATGGGAGGATGCATAAATGGATGGATAGGAGGATGGGTGGATAGATGGATGGATGGAGGATGGGTGGATGGATGGATGGGAGGATGGATGGAAGGATGTGTGGATGGGTGGATGGATGGATGGGAGGATGGGTGGATGGATGGATGGATGATGGGTGGATGGATGGATGGGAGGATGGATGGATGGATGATGGGAGGGTGGATAGATGGGTGAATGGGAGGATGGATAGATGGGTGAATGGGAGGATGGATGGATGGGTGGGAGGATGGATAGATGGGTGGATGGGAGAATGGATGATGGGAGGATGGATGGATGGATGACGGGAGGATGGTGGATGGATGGATGGATGATGGGAGGATGGATAGATGGATGGATGGGACGATGGGTGGATGGATGATGGGAGGATGGATAGATGGATGGGACGAAGGGTGGATGGGTGATGGGAGGATGGATGGATGATAGGTTGATGAATGAATGGGAGGATGGATGGATGGGTGGGAGGATGGATGGAAGGATGGATGGATGATGGGTGGATGGATGGATGGGAGGATGGATGGATGGATGGATGGATGATGGGAGGATGGATGGATGGATGAAGATGGGAGGATGGATGGAAGGATGGATGGATAGATGAGTGAATGGGAGGGAGGGAGACGTACTGACTGACTCATATCGTTTAAGTTCTCAGCACTACTGAAAGAGGCATACTGACTGGCACCTGAGACGTAGTATGGGCTCAGCAACTTCTGAGTAAATAAATCCCTGGGTCTGCCAAATTCTATGTGCAACACAAAGTATACAAATGAGCCCGACTTCAGTTCTTTCTGCAGGCCCAGCCACGAACCAAAGCCTGCTCCAGCGATGCGTAAACAGGCCTGAGAACTTGCACCACCTTGGAACAGCACGCGACTGCTCCCTCCCCTGCTTGCCGGCTCCAGGGGCTCACCCCTCAAACAGCGTGTTCCTGGGAAGAGCACAGCGCTCACTTGTCTTAGTTCCTGTGGCTGCTGAAACAAAAAGCACCACACACAGCAGAAAAATGGAAGTGTGTTGTCTCCTGGTCCTCAAAGCTGGAACCAGAGATTCAAGTGTCAGCAAAGATTCCAAAGATACCTGGAAAGAGACAGCCTTTGTTCTGACTGCACCCTGAGTCCCAGCAAGCACACTTTCAGCCTCAGGCCCTTGTGGAGATGGACAGTTGTTTGTGGCCATGGTTTGGAGGACCCTTCATTGGTTCATCAGCAATCCAGGTCATCTGTCCACCAGCCCCTCTTCCCAAGTACCCCTTTATCAAGAGGTGCTCTGGGGCCCACTCCTGGGGTGAAATCCCAGCTCCTGCAAGCATTAGCTGTGTGTTCTTGGGCCTGTTACTTTACCTCTCTGTGCCTCACTTTCCTCCTCTACATGACAAATAATGACACTGCCTATATGGTAGGTTTTGCGATGATGAAAAGCAAACATGTGTCTGGGATGTTGTGGTCACCAAGTCTGTTGTTTGCTAAACAGACCGAGAAACCATGTAGGGAAGGTCCCCAGACTCTCACTCTTTCTCTCTCCAGGAGCCCCTCGGGAGGTCTCAGGGCTTATCTGGGGCCTGGGAGCAGGGGCCTGGGGTTCCTGAGGCAGGGAGGAGCCAGGTCCACAGGGGACCGCGCCTGGCAGGGCGGCTCAGGACTCAGCTCTCAGCAGGCAGCCCTAGCCGCACCCCATTTTATGCATATTAGAGAGAAATCCAAGCGTGATGGTCCGCGATTGTTCCATTTGTTTACAGCATTTGTTCAAGCATATTTCTGGCAAGGAAGCTGACAATAAACCGAGGCTGGGCGGCCGGGCTGGCGGGGCAGCAGATGAAGACAGCTGCCGTGGCGGGTGCTTCCCGGTGGGCTGGGGCCAGAAACCGGGGCTCTGTCTGAAGGCTTCAAAGAAGGGTCTTTGTCTGGGGCGGCCGAGCCCGGGGCCCCACGGGGGCAGGCCGGCTGGGGCTCCCAGCCCTGGCGGATTCCGCATGGCCTCTCTCTGGACCTCAGTTGCCCGAGCACACGGTGAGGGGACACCAAGGACCCGTGTGCGTGCAGTGACCCCGCCTTGTGTTGGCTCTGGGGAAGCGGGGATCCTCTTGGGGTGTCGCTCATGTTCTGCAGCCTTTGGAGGGGCAGACAGCAAAGGCTGCAAACAACATGGCGCCTAATTGGCGGTGAACTGGTGGGGGCAGGCGTGGGGGGCCCTGGGGCATGGCCCCCAGAGTCAGGCTGCCTCCGAGAAGGGAGGCAAGGGCCCCAGGGCCTCACCGTCTGTGCAGGTGGGGCTGCTGAAAGTTAGACTCCTCATGCCCCGGGCTGCACCCTCGGCCAGAACCCCAGCAGCTGCCTCCTGTCTGCTTCCTGCACGATATTCTGCACATAGTGTTGAAGAATGAATGAATGAATGAACTAATGAACCAATCAAGCAAGCAACATATGAACAAACGAATAGACAAAAGAAGATCTGGCCCTTGTCCCAACTGGAGGACGAAGCTGCCAACTCCAGCGTCCCGGGAGTATATACCTAAGGGGTGTTCATAAAGGCTCCCTGACCATGGAACACTTTTGAGTCTGTCTGTGAGGGGTGTGAGAGTTTGGGGCAAGAAGAAAAAGACCTGGCAATTTCTGGAGGGAGCAGAAGTCACCCTCCAACTCGGCAGGTAGGCCAGCCCTGCCTGACTGTAGCCCACGGGGGGCGTGGCCAAGGGCAGGGCCCAGGGCTGCAGTGGCCTCCAAGCTCTGTGCCTTCAGCGTCCTTGACCTGCTGGGCCAAACCCTGCCCTCGGGGCCCCCTCCAGGCCAGCTCCTCTGTGAAGCCTTCCCCATGCGCCCAGGGGGTCTCTGAGTGGGAAGAATCTTCCACTCTGTGTGATTTATGAGGACATGTGCCCAGGTCTTGTCTCCCATTGACTGACTGGGGGGACGACTTGAAAGCGGGATGCACCCAAATGCTGGAGCCCTGTCTTGTCCTGGGACCAACATCAGGGTGTTGAGGACGGGGTCGGGGGGTGGGGTGCGGGCCCGGGGCACGAGAAGGGTGTTACAGGCAGGGCCCTCGCACCAGGCAGTGCTCACACCAGGCGCGGGATCTGACTTGACCTCCAAGCAGATAGGTGATGTTCCTGACGCCCAGTCACAGATGGGGACACAGAGGGTGCGGGAGGTGAGGGCATCCAGAGCACGACGTAGCCGCACCTCTGTGTTCCTCTGCCAAAGTGGTCTGGATGAGAGGACGGATGAGCTGGGGGCTCGGGGCTTCCTGGAGTTGGGACAGGTGATGCTGCTGAACCGGCTGGACTTAAATGACGTGCACTGGGCAAATATTTGTCCCAGACACCAGAGGAGCCAGAGGAGTCTCTGCCCCTCGCTGCAGGTCCCTGCCGATGAGGCGGGACCCTCAGGACAGGGGCGGGGGCTGCAGGAGGGGGGCGGGCTTTCACCATGGGGGACTCTGGCCTCCTGCAGGGCTCCCCCAAAGAAGCGCAGGGGGCGGGGCGGGGCAGCAGCTCGCCCCTGGGCGCCTCGGCCGGGTGACTCAGCAGCAGACTGCCCGGCGCCCGCTGCCCGGCCCTCCACGCTGACCCCTCCGCCTGCCAGAGCCAATATTTGAGGTCAGAAGGTCAGCTGACATTTGTGAGCAGGCCGCGGGGCCGGCGGGGTCTCCCTCCGGGGCCAGCGCTGCCTCCCCACTTCCTGAGGCTGAACTCTCCAGGGCCAGCCTGCAGGGTGGCAGAGGGCTGCTCAAGGCTCGGGGCACCTCCTCAGCTGCAGCATGGAGCTCTCACCAGGCCCCCGGCTTCAGAGTGGTGCTGTCTGAGATCCCAGAGGCATCGGGCCCCCCACTGAGGACCCCCTTCCTAGCCACACAGGCAGGCAGGACAGGGGCGGCCCTTGCATGTGACAGGTAGACTGAGGCCCTGAGAGAGACGGGGAGGTCTGCCCAGAGTCACGCGGCCCTGCGGCTCCCGGACCAAGGTCCAGGCTCTCCCTTCGGGCGTGTGGTGCCCTTGAGAACCCCTGGGTCACCTCTGTTGGCTGCCGAGGACAGGGCCGGCCCCCCCCAGCCACTGAGGAGGTGACACAGCTTTGGAAGACATCCCCCCGGGCCAGGGCCCCTACCCCACTCAGATCATCTCAGAGCCAGACCCCAGACTAGCTTCTGGTTGGCTGGGAGTGGCAGGACCCCGAAGGCCAGGCCTTCACGGCCCCCCCGGCAACCACCAGGCATGGCCTCCAGTCTCTGCCGGAGCCCACCAGCCCCACGGTGTCCAGCGGCCCACCCGGCCCAGAGGAGCACGTGCTTCCCTGGGCCGTCCTGTGAAGGCTGCCGGAGGTGACGGAGCGGGGGAGGACCTCCCGGGAAGATGGGGGCCAGGGGGTGGGAGCTGGGAAGCCCGGGCCCCCGCCAGCCCCGGAACCTCTGCCCGGCTGTGTCCCCGGCCCAGGCTCCTGGCCCTGCTCCGCTGTCCCCGCGTGCGCGCCGGGAGTCGGGCAGCAGGAAAATTTGAGTGTCAGCACCGTGACGCCACATTCCTGAGGTCTCGCTCCCTGCCTCGGGGCTGCCGCCCCCGCCTTGGCCCAACCCGCAAAGCCTTGCTGGTGGGTCCTGGGCTGTCCCGCCCCCAGGGGCTCATCCCTGGAACGCCCTCCCACCAGCCAGCCGCGGCTTTGGCTGCCCCAGAGGCCCCCACCCCAGCCGGGCCAAGGCTTTCAAGTGTGTTCCCAGGGGGCCTACGAGGCTGCCGCTGCCTCCAGAGGGCTGGGTATTTTGGGGGACATCCCCTAAAGGAAAACAGGGCAGGAATGCTGGAGGCTGAGCATCCTGTCCCTGAGGCTTGGGTGTGGCGCTTGGAGCTGGCGAAGCAGGAGGGGAGGGAAGAGGCCATGGAGGAGAGGGAGCGGGCGGGCTGTGGCCTGGCCCGGGCTGCGGCCCCACGGCCCAGGGCACAGGGACATCCCTCCTGAGGAGGCCTGTTCCTCGGCGAAGCCGCTCACCTCTTGGGCCTCCTTCTCTCCTCTGCAGGGTGGACATCGAGGCCACGCAGGGCAGGGCCAGGATGACCGCACCGTCTGCCTTGTCCTCCTCCGTCGTCCCCTGCATGCTGGTCCAGGGGGGTCTCCTCTCTCCGTCCCATAGCCCGTGGTGCGCAGGGCCGGGCTTCCTGGTGCACCCCCAAGAGAAGCCAGGAGCAGAAATCCAAGTCCAGAAGGAATGATGTTAGGGCACCCTTGACCACAAGAAGCACTGGGGTCCCCCCATCTCCCATGCCCCTGGCCACCAGCTGTGCCCCTTGCATCCCCAGGTCCTTTAGAGGGTCTAGACAGAAGAGCCTTAGAGAGGAGCATCCCCAAGAGGGCAAACTGGGGCTGGAAGATGGAGGGTGCCTCCCAGGCAGGGCTCCGGCCTCTTTGCGGGACCCGGGTGAGGGTCTTCCTGGCCCCCCCACCCCAGCTGTGCTGGAACACGGCGCAGGCCCCCACCTTCCTCCTCCTTGCCCCGGTCCCTCCACTCAGGGAGCTTTGCTTATGAGCATCACGGAGCTCCATGCCTTCTGTGATATCCTGGCTTCAGCTTTCCCGAGCATGACCACGCCACACCATGTGGGCCCTCCTCGTGTGTGAGGACTGGGCCTGGGCACCTTGATTGGGGCAGGAGCGGGTGCATATTGAGATTCAGCGATTAACCAACCCCAAGGCCCAGCCAGTGGGCACTGGAGCCGCCTTGACACTCAAGCCCGGGGCCTCTTGGGGCCACAGCAGGCCACGCCGGGAAGCTGCCAGCTGCCCTTCCAGTCCCCAAGGTGGGCATCGTACCCACAGCCTCTCCCGGGGCAACAGGAGGACACAGAGAAGGGGGCTTTTGTCCAGCCCCGCAGGAAGGCCGGGGGACTCATAGAGCTGGCTCTGGCATCAGCTGGGCACCCCCGGCCACCCGGGCAGAGGCGGTTAATGAACCCGCCTCAAGGGGGCCCAGCACAATGGTGCGTTGTGCAGCCTGTCGGGCCGATCAGCGTGCCCGCCCGTCAGCGCTCCGCCGCTGGGAACACACAGCTAAAGGGGGGAACCCTTCATGCCACCACGGCGGGCAAGGCGGGGCCCTGCGGGGCCCTGTGGGGGGAGGTGATCAGGAGGACGTGACCGCCAGCTGACCCTCGGGGGACCCAGACGTCGAGGCTCCTCACCCGTCTCCTGTCCTTAGCGTGTGTGTACCGTCTACTGTTCTCACCGCCGCAACTTTCCCGAGGACATGGCCTTGAGAGAGCAAGGTGGCGTTGAGACCATCTGGCCACACAGAGTACGCGGCCGAAGCCCAGGGAGGACTCCACGTAAACGGGCAGACTTGGCAGGTGGACACGGCAGTCTGCTGGTCTTACGGAGCCTCAGACGAGTCTCCTATGTAAATTTCCGGCTTCTTCCACCTGCCACCTGCCCGTCTGGAGCGGCTGCCTCCTCTTCCGTGTCTCTTGGCCCTCTGGTATGGGAAGAGTTTATACCCCGACACCCCTGTGCCCCCAGCAACGACGCCCTCCCATCTCACATAGAGCCCCTCGGTTCCCATCTACTGCAGGGAACCAACATAAGAAGGGGCGCCGTAAGCACAGGGCGGGCGTCCACCAAGACAGCCTGGCTTGGAGGGCTGGGTCCCCACGTTGAGGAAGTGATACAGGAGGAGGAGCCAGGCTAGGGCTCCAGAGCCCCTCCCAATCGTGACCTCGAGTTGACCCCCTCACAACCTCAGTCGTCACATCCCTACGATGGGCCCACGGCCTCCCTGCCGCCCCCAGGGCCTGTGGGAAAGCATGCAACTCAAAAGGTGGAGAGTATCCTGTGAACTTCATGTGCGATGAGAAGGTAAGCTTTGCCCCAGGAAGCGAGAAGGCCACTTACAGCCTCAGTGCCCTCTTCATGGCCTCCAAATGCCCTTAGGGGCTGGGGCTGGGGTTAGATGAACCAAGCCCCCCACAGAGTGAGTGGACAGCTGAGTGCCCACAGCAGACCGCACTGAGCCCTCAGGGAACTCGCTTCTCTCTTAGAGCTGGTTTCTCTGTCTGTGGAGTGACAGGTTCAAGACTCCCAGGCTGTGTTGACCCCCTTGGAGACCGGCTGTCACTGCCTTCAGGTACCCCAGACCTGCAACCTGGACGGGCGGGCCCTGACGTCGGCCGAGCCGGGGGTGGGCGTCCTCCCTGCCCCAGCAGAACACAGGGACCCTGAGGCAAGCGCTGAACCACAGAAATAGCCCGGCAGCATTCCCACAGGCTTCTGGGTGGTATTTTTAGCCCTGGAGCCGGAGGCTGGGCTTGTTAAGAATAGCCCTGGGCAGTGGGAAAGCGCTCTGGCCATGGGGGCGGCGGTGGCCACTGTGAGAGGCTCGCAGAAGGCCGCTCGCGGTGGCCTCTCCCCAGGCAGGGCGAGATAGCATCTGGTCTGCAGAATCAGACATGAAGGGTTTCTGTGATGGCTCCCCAAGGAGCCGTGACTGAAGAGGGTGGCCATCCTCACCAAGCACCCCGGTGACTCTGGGCCTCCTGGCGGACAGCAGCCTGCAGGCTGGAGCTGGCTGTCCTCTTGGGCCTCCGTGCCTATGGGGCCTGACACGCTCAGCGGATAATGCTGCAGGGCTGGGGGCCTTGAGCATGACTGTGCCATGATCCGCCTGGGGGCTCCTGCCCGGAGATGGGGTGCCCTTCTCAGGTCACCCAGCCAGGGTCCACTGGGCCAGCTCCAGCTCCTTGGGTTGATAATTAGTTGCTCAGTCATGTCCAACTCTTTGCGACCTCACAGACTGCAGCACGCCAGGCTTCCCTGTCCTTCACCATTTCCCAGAGTTTGTGTAAACTCATGTCTATGATGCCATCCAACCATCTTGTCCTCTGTCACCCCCTTCTCCTGCCCTCAATCTTTCCCAGCATCAGGGTCTTTTCCAATGAGTCAGTTCTTTGCATCACGTGGCCAAAGGAGTGGAACTTCAGCTTTAGCAGCAGGTCTTCCAATGAATATTCAGGACTGATTTCCTTTAGGATGGACTGGTTGGATCTCCTTGCAGTCCAAGAGACTCTCAAGAGTCTTCTCCAGCACCACAGTTTGAAAGAATCAGTTCTTCGGCATTCAGCCTTCTTTATGGTCCAGCTCTCACATCCATACATGACTCCTGGAAAAGCCATAGCTCCCTGGAAGGTGAGATATTTCTGCCCCAGGACTGAGATGCTCCGCCAGAGCCAGGCTCCCAGATGGGCCCGTAGCCTACAGAGCTCCCCTCCCTCGACCTTCTCCTTCTCATCCCCTTCCCCGGGGTGGAGGGAAGCTGCCCCACTCCCACCCTGCAACCCTCTCTCCACCCCAAGTCCTCGCCTCATTTGCACGGATTCCACTGGTGACCCTGCCAATGACCTCTTGTCCTAGCACTGAATCCTGCGGAGGGCAGGGCTCCGAGATGGCTAGGCATCCCCGTGCTTGGAACACAGGGTGCAAGCAGTCGGCGTTGCTGCTCAGAGAAGACAAAGAGCTGAGATTCACAGGGACGGCCTCTCCCCCAGCGCATCCCCTGCTCTAAGGCGGTCCATGGCTCTCCAGTGCCTGTGCGTGTGCGCCCCGTCACCTGAGTCACGTCCGACTCTTTGCCCCGTACCTGTAGCAGCTGCGTACCCTGTGAACTGGCACATCTGTTTCCCCAGATGAGGATTCATCTGGAGACACAGGGAGGTTGAAGCAGACGAAGGCAGCGAGGTCTGGAGTCCTGGTGAGGTGGGGCCCTGACATCAGCTCAGAAGCTGCTTTCCAAGGCAGGGTGGCACCTGGTGGGGGCAGGGAGAGACAGCATCCAGAAGCCTCAGTCAGGCATTCGGGGCCTCCCAGGGCCATCCACATTGCAGCCCAGTTCTACTACTTTCCAGGGGTCTGTCTTGCTCAGTGGAAACACCCAGGCACCCCGCTGACTGGGACCTGGGGAGACTTGAACCCCAGACGCTGCCCAAGCTGGTGCCCCGCGGGTGCCCCTCCCCTTCCAGGCTGATGTCAAGAGACTTTACAGCTCATGTCGGACTCAGAGCGGGGGGCCTCTCCCAGCCCCTCCACCCCGCCTGTCCCAGCTTACCCCTGTGACTCTGGGCCTCCCCCTGGAATCCATTCATTTACCAACTCATTATGCAGCCAGTCAGCCATCCGTTTTTGTTTTTTTCTTTCGTCCGCGTTTTCTGAGCACCTGCTGTGTGCCAGCTGCTTGAGACATGGAGACACTGAGGACCCCAGGACCTGACCTCCAGGAGCCCCCGGGTTGGCAGAAAAGACAAACAAGGAGACTGAGAAATGCATGGTCCTGGCAAGAGCTGGTATGAAAGATACAAGGGAAGGAGAGCTGGCGGGACCCTGAAGGCTTGGCTTCTGCTCAGGGTACCGGGGCGGGAACTGAGACCCGTCCCAGAGAAGGCGATAAGCAAGCAGATATTTGCTGAGTGAACCCATTGCTCCCACGAAGTGTCTGGAACACCCTAGGTGCTCAGTCTGTGCACCCGGGACCATGCCCTCCTGTTCTCTGCAAATCCACCTCCACGACTGGAACTGGAACTCTAAGAGCATCCTATTCCTCCCAGCATCCGGAGACCCTGAACCAGCCCTTGGTAAACACAACTAGGACAGGAAGGAAGACATCATTTTCCCCCAAAGGCTCCTGAACAGTGGTGCCAGCTTGGGGGAAGCTGGTGGGGGAAGAGGTGCACGGGGATTCTGACCTCCCTCCTGGTGAGCTGGAGGGGTCTCCCCGCTCTGCCCAGGACCACTGATACAAAGAGCCCGGAGAAGCACCCAGCCCGGGGCTCCCTTCCGTCCTTCCTTCCTGAGCCCTCAGCTACCTGAGACTCGCTCCACATGTGCCGCCCTAGGGCGAGGCACCACCCTCGTCCAGGACCACAAAGTAAATGAAGCAAAGTGCTTGCCCTGCCTCCCTGTAGCGCAGGACACAGACCAGACTCTAAGATACAAGCGAACGATGGAGCCTGTTAGAAAGTGACGGGTGATGCAGGATGAAGGGGGCAGAGCTGGAGAGACCCAGAGCTTTGGAGATGGTGATTTCAGGCAGAGATCCCTGGGAAAGGATGCCCAGGAGGAGGGCAGAGTCGGTGCAAAAGTTCTGAGGCAGGAGAGTGTCTGGTGCGTTAGAGCAAGAGCAAGGAGGCCCTGCACCCCGGGGCAGGACCAGAGGAAGCATGAGGAAGGGGAGATGGTGCTGGGCTTGTCAGCTGTTGAAAGGACTTGATTTTACTCTAAGTGAGACCAGAACCGTTAGAGGAGTTGGTCTCTCACCTTCCCAGATCAGCCTGCCTGCAGAGTTTAGAGCAGATTGGGAAAAGGAAACGAGAGAAGTCGAGACCAGCAACGGGGCCCAGATCACACTTGGGAGACACGATTAGGCATCACTGAGAGTTGGCAGTGGGAGGTACTTGGAGCCTGATACATGCAGAGGGTGGAGCCAGCGGGATTTCCTGATTGACGGGGTATGCGGAAGAAAGAGGGAGCTGAGGGCTGCAGAATCATGGCCCTGCCAAACGCCACCACCTGATCCCCAGAACCTCAGGCCGAAAGGGCTTTGCAGGGGTGATTAGGTTAAGGATCCTGTGATGGGGAGGTTGTCCTGCATTGTCTGGAGAGGAAGAAAAAGCAAGGGGCCAGAGGCAGAGGTCAGGGTGATGCATCGCTGGCTTTGAAGGGAAGGGGCCACAAGCCAAGAGATGCAGGTGCCTTTAGAAGAAGCTGGAAAAGGGCAGGAACAGATCCCCCCACCCCCGAGCCTCCAGAGAGAAGGCTGCCTTGCTGTTCCTCCAGTGAGACCCATGTCAGACTTCTGACCTCCAGGATGTGCAGGAATAATTGTGTCTAAGCCACTGTGATTGTGGTCCTTGGTGACAGCCGCCATGGAGACGAACATGAGGGCCAAGGGTGACTTAGCGATCCTCATTGGTCTCGGCAGGCCGTGAGAGGAGATAGGAAGAGAGGGGCATGTGCTGTGCCCACACCAGGAGGTCTGTGATCCAGCGGCTTACTGTGGGTGAAGCACCCCCAGCCATGAAGTAGAGAGAATGGCAAGGCAAAGAACCCGCCACCCCTCAAGGAGTGGGCAGCTCCTCTCTTCTTACAGGCACCACTGCAGATCCGCAGAGCGTCACTGGCCACATCTATATGTTGGCAGGAATTGCATCGCTCTCTGCAGCTCTGGGCGTGGTTTGCCATCTTGCTTTGGTGGAAAGGCTGCGTTAGAGCTGTGAGCATGGGAGCTCATCCTAATCTGATGCTTTTGCTCTGTTTCTGTAACATTAGAATAAAAGGGATTTTTAGCAAATACCTGGTGGCTCAGACAGGAAAGAAGCCACCTTCATTGCTGGAGACCCGGGTTTGATCCCTGGGTCAGGCGGATCCCCTGGAGAAGGGAATGGCCACCCACTCCAGTACTCTGGCCTGGAGAATTCCATGGACGGGGGAACCTGGCAGTCTACAGTCCGTGGGGTCGCAAAGAGGCGGACATGACTAAGCGACCAACACTTTCGCATTAGCAAATACCCAGTGACCCATGTGAATCCTCTTTTCTCAAGGGTCTTAAGGAGACTGCTATTGGCAACGCGAGTTATCAAGGCATGAGACATGCTCAGGTTCACTTTTTTTAATGAAGACATTTTATTTCTTAGAGCGGTTTTAGGTTTATAGAGAAATCAAGCAGAAAGTACAGAGTTCCCTTATAACCGCCTCCCCACCCCATAGATCCCCTTTTTTTAATTTCCCCCATTATTGTTATACACTTGCTACAAGTAATGAGCCCATATTGATGTATTATGCTTTAATATCTGTTTAAATAATTTTTTTTCTTTTTGGGTTGAGCCACAAAGCCTGCAGGATCTTAGTTCCCCAACCAGACACCAAACCCTCACCCCCTGCACTAGAAGCAAGTAATGCCAACTACCGCCCTGCTGGGGAGTCCCGACGCATCACATTAACCCGAGTCCAGGGTGTACATTGGGTTTCACTCAATATGGTACATTCTGTGGGTTTTGCTAAATGTGTAACGACACGATTCCGCAATTACCATCTCACACAGAGTCATTTCACTGCCATAAAAATCTTCTGTGTTCTGTCTCCTTATCCCTCCCTTGCCCCCACCCCTGGCCACCACCAAGCTTCATTGTCTCCAGAGTTTTGCCTTTTCCAGGATAGTTGGAATCACACAGTGTGTGGCCTTTTCAGATTAGCTTCTTCCATTCAGCAACTTATATTTACTTTTCCTCCACAGTTTTTCATGGCATGGTAGATTATTGCTTTTTAGGGCTGACTAGTATTCCTTTCGGAGAAGGCAATGGCACCCCACTCCAGTACTCTTGCCTGGAAAATCCCAGGGACGGAGGAGCCTGGTGGGCTGCAGTCCATGGGGTCGCGAAGAGTCGGACACGACTGAGCGACTTCACTTTCACTTTTCACTTTCCTGCATTGGAGAAGGAAATGGCAACCCACTCCAGTGTTCTTGCCTGGAGAATCCCAGGGACGGGGGAGCCTGGTGGGCTGCTGTCTATGGGGTCGCGCAGAGTCGGACACGACTGAAGTGACTTAGCAGCAGCAGCAGTACTCCTTTGCCTGGATGGACCACAGCTTATCCACTCACCCGCTGAAAGACCGCCTGGTGGCTGTCAGTTTGGGGCAAACTTGTAGTTTTTCTTTATTTTTTTTTAAAGACTATTTGCATTTTACTTATTTTTAATTTTTTGGCCATGCCGTGTGGCACGCAGAGTGTTAGTTCCCTGACCAGGAACTGAACCCACGCCCCCTGCAGCAGTGGAACAGAGTTTTAACCACTGCACTGCCGGGGAAGCCCATGGGGAAATTTGAACAAAGCTGGGACTACAGAGTCCATGAAATTCTCCAGGGCAGAATACTGGAGTGGGTAGCCTTTCTCTTCTCCAGGGGCTCTTCCCAACTCAGGGATCAAACCCGGGTCTCCCGCATTGCAGGCAGATTCTTTACCAGCTCAGCCACACGGGAAGCCCACAAGCAGACTTACATCATTACTTCTGTTGTGGTGGCCTGTGGGGGAAGTTCTTTAACCATTGAAGGGCGTTTGTGCAGAGATGAGTGGCCTCAGGATTCCTGGGGTGATGGGTGACCCCGGGCAGTGTGGTGAGCTTTCTGAGATGGTGGGCAGTGGGGGAGGGCAGGTCAGGACATCTCAGGGAGGCTCCCTGACGTCTCCCACTCCCCTCTGAGGGCCAAACAGAGGCCGGGTGAACCTGATGGAATATCAAATCAGGAGTTTTCCACTCCACGGAGAAGGCTGGGACCCTCAAGTCCTAGGACTCTGGAATGAGGCTGTCGTGGAGAGCATAATTGTTCAGCTGTCACCATCACCCTGCATATGTGTGTGTGTGTGTGTGTGTGTGTGTGTGTGTGACCCTAATGGGTGGCCCAGGGCAGAGAAGGGAGGCCCTTGCCCCCCCAGCCTGGTCCCCCACCCCTGACTCCAAAGTATGGCACAGAGCAGGTGCTGGCCAGGTCTGCAGTTTCATGAAGAGGGACCCCCCCCTCGTGTGGCTTTGCCGGCTGGCTCCCACCAGGCAAGGGCAGAAGCGGGAGACGAGGCTGAGCGTGGAGCCGCGCCCCCGCCTCCCACCCCCGGGGCCTGCAAGGCCGCCTCGCCCACTGGGGGACCATCTCCCGGCCTGATTATCAGTGCCCATCTGGGTCGACCTCACACAAAAACAGGAAGAACTGGGACAAGATCCTCCACCTTCCTCTGATTGTCAGCGCCCAATTGTTTCCTCGCGGAGACGCCATCCGGAGGCTTCACGGATGCTCCTGTGCCTTGGCCTGGTCAGCCGCCCCCCCAACCCCGACTCCCAGCGGAGAGAAGGGGCCGGGGAAGCCCTGCCCTCCGGCGGAGCCCAGGCCACGGCCCGCGCGGCCGCCAGACGCAAGGAAAGACCTTGACCTCCTTCCAGTCTTTCAGGGCAAACCCAGGGGGCTTTCCGAGGCCGCGGGGGGCGGCTGGTGCTGAGGTGGAAACAACCCCCTGAGAAACGCCTTCAGCTGCAGGGCGACAGAGGAGCCGTCCCAACAGGATGCAGGTGACCCTGGCCAGGAGGCGGGGAGAGCCGCCCGCTCCCGGCACCCACGCCAGCAGCAAAGAGCGGAAAGGAAGTGCGGAGCGTTGGAAGCGCCGGCCTTGGTGGGGAAGGTCACCCAGCCTCCCGCACCACTGTGAAGGTTTTCCAGCAGCTAAGTGTCCCCACGTGGGATTCGCTGTGACCCCCGGGGCTGGAGGAGACCTCAGATCCCAGAGGGTAGAAGACTCTGTCCCGCTCCCCGCTGCCCCATCAGACACGCACACACATGCATTCACATGGGCTACAGGGTCCGTGCACACGCAAGCTCAAGAACCTCTTCCCCTGGGAAGGGAGTCTTCGCCTTCTGCAGAGTTAATGAGACCACCTGGGGCCGGTTGGGCTTTGACACTGGTCCCACCTCCAAGGTGATCTGAATTCTACTCCATCTGGCTTCCGGAAGTCTCAGCCACTGACTGTCTGCCCCTTCACAGGTGCCTGCAACAGCCTTGGGTGTCCACCGTGGCCTGTCCTCATCTGGTCCTGCTGCTCCTGGCCGCAGCAGCCTGATTTTCCTGGGAGCAGGAGAAGTTGCCTGGCCCCCCGAAGAGCCAACCTGGGAAATTCTGCAGTGCCATTTCCACCATACCTGATGGATTAAAGTAGCTCCACACCCTCCCACGTGCAAGAGGAGCGGGCAGAGACCTCACCTGTTCATCGGCAGAGCGTCAAAGAATTCACAACCATGTTTGAAAGCCACCATCATGCTCAAATAGGATGACGGATCCTCAAGGTGAGGGGGTGGGGGTTTTGCTCCCCGCCACCCCACCCTGAGGCTCTTTGGCAATGCCTGATGTCTGAGTGATCTGAGTGGTCGTGTCCCCAAATTCCCATGTTGAAAACCTAACACCCAAAGGAATCCCCTGGCAGTCCAGTGGTTAGGACTCCATGATTTCACTGCCTTGGTCTGGGTTCAATCTGTAGTAGGGGAATGAAGTTCCTGCAAGCGGCACGGTGTGGCTGAGGACAACCAAATACAAGCAAGCAAAGCAAACCCTAACCCCTAAGATGACAGCCTTGGGAGGCACAGTCTCCGGGAGGGGACCCGTGCCCACGAGACGCCCACGGAGCATCACGTCCCGTCCTCCAGGTGAGGACGCGGCGGGAAACCACCACGCCGGCACCTTGACCTTGGACATCCAGGCTCCTGGAACTTGGGGAATCAACAGCTGTTGCTTCTTAGCTGCCCTGTCTGCGGTGCTGTTATAACCGCCGGAACGCACTGAGACGCTGGATGCGTCTGGTTGTCATGGCTGGGTGAGATCGTGGGCTGGGAGTGGGGGTGGAAGGGAAACACCCTACAGGGCCCAGGACAGACCCAGCCCCAAACACCCCTGGGGCCTTGGAGGAGAAACTGGGGCTGAGGATGTGGCCTCCAGGTGTGGTCCCTCTGCCGGCCCCGGGGACCACCGGGGGGCTATGATGTGGCAGGACAGCTGCCCCGAGGAGCAGCTCCCCATCCCCAGCTGGGGTCACAGCTCTCTGGGTGGCAGCGGAGGCCTGAGCTCTGGCTGGGAGAGCCAACAGCATCCCTCATCCCCACTCTGCTCCTTCCGCCTGGTGACCCCCGTGAATCACCCTCTCCATCACCACCTTGCTTACCCCCTGGAGGCAGGAGGGGCCGCCCTGGATGAACCACAGCAATCCAGGAGCTGGGAATGGATCAAAGACCTCTGAAAATGGTCAGTGCCCGTGTAGACCCGGTCAGTGCGATGTGCCTGACCGGGGACCAGCATGTCCTCCCCGGGGGACCAGCCAGCCAGAGGGGCTCGGGCCTGTTCGCACACAGCTTGGGTTTTCTTTAGTTCCTCTCTTTTCTCTCTGCACCCACTCCAACCGCCCCCCCTCCACCCTGCTCCGGGGTTTCCCTTGAAATACCAACCACACAGCTGCAGAGGCAGCCCCCCAACCGCAGCCTTCCGGGGCCTGCTCCGAGCAGCGGCCTGAGAGGCCCAGGCCGGGCCTGCATTGTTCCATTTTTGGAATTCTTCAAGAGTGAGAGCAGCCTGGCTGTCAACGGAGCTCTGTTCACAGAGGCCGGCCCGGCGAAGGGGAGAGGGCCCGCTATTGTCCGGCCGGGCTGCGGGCCGCTGGAATGCGCTGGAATGCCGGCCCGCATGGCACGGCCCCAGAGCGGGGCCTTTGTGTGCAAACACCAGCAGACTGGCCCTCCCATAAATAATGACGACCTCACTGCTAGGGCTGGACAGGCGTCCGGGTACCAGGACTCCGTTCTGTGATGGGTGGGCACCCAGGGTGGCCCCCCCACCCCAAGGAGCGCCTGTTGCTGGTGGGTGGGTGGTTCATAAGTAGATTGTTTCGACTGCAGGCTCAGCTGACTCCACAGGGGGCCTGACACCCCCCCCCCCAGTTAGGGTGGGGACCTCAGTCACGGTCAAATGCTAGAAAGTGTACCCGGGGACACGGCGGGAGGGCAGGGGGATGGGAGGGGCTAGACCGGGTCACCATCAGGAGGACGATGCTCAGTCCGACCCCCTCCAGGTGAGGTTCCATGGTCACTTCATCCCTGAGAGCTGAGTTTTCTTCGGGACCAGGACCAGGGGGCAGAAATCCACGTGTTTCAGCCAGGCTGTCAAGGTCACCATCACAGTGAGTCACCAGGGAAGTGAGACAGTGAAAGTGAAAGTCGCTCAGTCGTGTCCGACTCTTTGCAACCCCGCGGACTATACAGTCCATGGGATTCTCCAGGCCAGAATACCGCAGCCTTTCCCTTCTTCAGGGGAGCGTCCCAACCCAGGGATCGAACCCAGGTCTCCCACGTTGCGGGCGGATTCTTTACCAGCTGAGCCGCCAGGGAAGCCAAGGAATCCTGGAGAGGGTAGCGCATCCCATCTCCAGCAGATCTTCCCGACCCAGGAATCGAACAGAGGTCTCCTGCATTGCAGGCAGATCCTTTACCAACTGAGCTTATTTACAGAAGCCCAATGGGGAGTAAGTATTCAAACAGCACTTCACCCCAAGGTGCTCCTCACCAAAAAGCTTGATGCCAGCCTAATCAACACATAACCTCAGATACACCTGACTAGGGGCATCCTTACAAAAATACCTGACCAGTCCCCTACAAGACTGTCAAGTCATCAAAAACAAGGAAAGTCTGAGAAGACATCATAGCAAAGAGAAGCCTGAGGAGACATGATGACCAGCATGTCCTGGATGGGATCCTTGAAGAGAGATAGAATATTAGGTGAGAGATAAGGAAGCCCGGATAAAGTATGGGCTTTGATGAACAATATTGTGTTGATGCTGGTTCCTTAATTGTGACAAATGTACCAGACCCAGAGTAGCTGTTGCTATTAGTCTGCAAGTTTTCTGTAAGCCTAAAGCTGTTGTAAGATGAAGAGCATCGTGTACGGTCAGGAACAGGCTACCTGTGGCTACATGGCAACTGCTCAGTGAACAGGAACTTGATGTGCTGTGCCAACCCATCCCCTGTCATTCCAGACTCAGAGAAGCATGGAAATTCAGAGAGAGCCTTTTCAGTTTAATCTGCACAGCAAATGACACTGAAGGTGTCCTGTTATGAGGAGGAAATGAAATAAGGCTGCAGGAGTGCATTGCGGGGGAAGCAGGGGACTGGACTGTGAGCGTGCTGAGGACCAGGGCTGAGTCTTTGACTCCTTGGTAGCCCCAGGGCTTGATCCAGAGGCTGGCATACAGTGGATGTTCAGCAAGCTTGTTGGATAACGGAAGGCAGGAGGGAAAGGAGCATGAATAGTAGATTGGTGGTGGTTTACTTGCTGGCATGTCCTACTCTTGTGACCCCATGGGCTGTAGCCCGCCAGGCTCCTCTGTCCATGGGATCTCCAGGCAAGAATACTGGTGTGGGTTATCATTTTCTTCTCCAGAATAGTAGATTGAATAGATGGAAACAGACAGATGGATGTTAGATGAATGGACGGGTGAATGACTACTGGATGGATAGGTAAACGAGTGGTGGATGGATGAGTTGCTTATGGATGGGTAGATGGATTGTGGATGAACGGATGAATGATGGATGGGTGGATGAATGACTGATGGATGGATGGACGGATGGGTGTTAGAAGGATGGATGGGTGGATGACAGGTGGATGGATAGTGAATGGATGGATGAGGGATGCGTGGAAGATGTGTGGATAGATAGTGAATGGATGGATGAGTGGATGGATGGGAGACGGGTGGATAATATGTGCAGGGATGGTGGGTGGATGGATGGATTGATGCATAAGAGGATGGTGGGTGGGTAAATGGATGGATGAGGGATAGATGGATGGGTGGATGGTGGGTGGATGGGTGGATGCATGGACGGATGTATCTGCTGGGTTTGGGAGAATGGAATTGGGTGGAAGCTCTTTACCTTCCACCCAGGTTGTGTCTTCTCCCTGGACAAGTGAGATGCTCTCTGGAATCATTATTTACCAAACTTAAGGCACCCATGTTTACCTGAATTGAATGATCCCACAGTGGGGAGGTGAGGATTATTGTAAAGAACTAGTTTAACCCTAAGTGATGCTGTCAACGCGGGCAGCTGGGATTGCTTGCCAGCATACGACAGCTTGTGTTCCTGTGCACTCTGAAATCCCCTGCCCAGGGCGGAAAGCACCAGAATCCTGGGGATTTTTCTAGAGTGGATTTTGTTTTGCCAACGAGAAAGAGTCGCCATCAGATGCAAGTGGTGAGAGGTGACCTGTCGAATCGAGAGCCCCTTCCCACCCCTCCGGTCAGCTATCGCTGTGACCACCCACCTTGGCTGACCAGCAGCACTGCCCAGGAGAGGTGGCATCATTCAGAGCCCAGCATGACCGTCCGGGAGATCACTTCCCACAGAAACAGCCCTTCACTAGAGTCTCCAGCGTCCAGTCACTGCCTGTCTGTCAGCAGCACGGCTGCCCGGGGGGTGGTTTCTCCTCTGCCCAGAACAACAGGATCCTCCTCAGACAACTTGGCAAGGCGATGGCTGACCACTCACCACGTCCCCGCCCAGCATCCCTCCTGCACCTCATGGCCCCAGAGTCTAGGGTAGAATACAGGAGTCTGAGGTCCTACGCTACCATGTGAAATCACAATCGGTAGATGTGTGTCCTGGTAGGTGGCAAATCAGCTTACCAAACTGCGGGTACAGTAGATGCCTGATTTTGTACATCTATATCCACCTGCATGGAAACAGAGGAAGACCACAGACAGCAGATCGCCTAACCAGCACCCACAGAGTAGAGACCACACGGGGGTCCCTGCAGTAACTGTCTCCAGGGGGCTCTGGATCCTGCTGGCCACTCCCAGCTGGCAGCAACTCCAGGAGCCCCCCTGCCTCTCAATGCCCCACACACACCTGCCAACGTCAGCCGTGTTCACACCGCTACTGATGTTTCTGTGCTTGTAGTTAATCTGTTCATTTGCATAGCTATTACATCAATCAATGAAATCTCAGTGCACAAAGTTATTCATTCTATGGAAACTAAGCTTTAGAAAACACTGATGATGATAAGTTGTTACAAAGGAAATGAGAAAGCTTCAACTGAGTAGTAGGTAAGGCAGAGGTTAACAATGGTACCAAGCATTCATAAAATTCTAGAAGAATCTTGAATTAGGACTGTGAATTCAGAGTATGGAACTCTGGGCAGTAACGGTACCAAATGAATGTACATTTGCACCATTTGAGGCTAAAACAATGTGGAAACTGTGAGCACGAGCCACCTTGCTTTGAATGGCATGTCCCTTTCACCAGCCTCCTACCCCCCTGGCCTCGGTTGGAGGAAGTAACACCTTCTCCCCGAGATGCTGAGCATGGCTGTTCTAAGACTATACGTGACTTTTACTTTCTTCTTCGTATTTTTCCACATTTTGCAAATTTTATCCAACCAGCGTATATCACCTTAATAATCAGAAAGGAAAAATATGTGTTTAACCAGCATCAACATGTCAGGAGGATCGCCGTTCCCAGGCAACCTAAGCCAGAGCTGCACCTTCAAAGATCAGAGTTGCTCAACCACGGCATTGGATCCTTTAGGGCTGGCTGGATCATTCCTTGGGGTGGGGGTGGGAAGGCTGTCCTGTGGACCGTGGGATGTTTAACTCCTCAAGAGACCAGTAGCAACCCCTCCCCCAGCTGTGACAAAGAAACCAAACATTGCTAAATGTTTCCTAGGGGATCAATGTCACTGCAGGCTGAGACCACTGGTCCAAATGAAAGTTTCTAGAACACTCCGTATCCATCCTGGGGAAGCCTGGAGCCAGCAGAACTTTTGAGAAATCTTCTCTATCTCTCTAGACTACCCCCAGGCCTCAGCCTGCTGCAAGAACCCCACCCTCCTCACTGTTCCCACCCACATCCCCATCACACTGAACACCAGACAGGTAATACTCCAAATGCTTCCAGTTTTCTGGAAGCTTTGGCTTCACAGACCCAGAACCCTGGCTCATTGGAACCTATATGTCTTAACACCATCTTTCCACTCTCACCCCTAGAAGGTGCTGCGCAGATATGATGGTGACTGTCTTTCTAAGAAAGTTATTCTCAGGGTGGACGGCACCTCGTGCTAGCCACCTCCTCCCTCAAAGGACCTCCAGGGCAGGCATCCAACCCCTCTGTCATCACTTTCTTCTTCTTCTTCATTATATCTGTTCTTTTCTCCATTCTTGGAAAGACATTGACTTTTTCTGCATCTGGAAAAGCCCTCGAAGTATCCAACCAAATCAGAAGCATGGGTGGGGGGTGGCAGTTGCCGCTCCACATGGCCACTCCCCTGCCTCCCTGTCTGGGAAAGGATGCTATTGCGTCCCCCTGCCCACCCTTCTTTAACCTCATGCTCTGGTTGGGGCCTTTGCTAGGAACCCTGGCTCTTCCACTTTCCAGAAAGTGCCTGGGTTTGTCCACCTGTGGTCCCTCCAGTCATATCCTAGGGGTCTGGGCAGCATATGTGGGAAGACTTTCCTATCAGGGTCCACTCATCACCAACCCAGAACAGCCAAAATGAAACTGCGTGTGTGAGCTGTGAAGGTGAATGCAGAGGAGGCAGGGCAGGGAAGGTTCTGGAAGGTCTGGTGGTCCTTCCCCAAGGAGGGCATACCAAGAGGAAGAAGACGGACCATACCCCCAAGCGCCTGGACACTGGGCTTCACTGGGCTTCACACCCAACAGTGGCGAGGGAAGCCACCGGGGGTAGGAAGTAGCACTGGACGTTTATCCTTATTTTCCTCATGCTTTTTTTCCAAATCACAGTTTTATTGAAACATGATTCACATACCATACAATTCACCCTTCAAAATGCAGAATTCAGCGGTTTTCACTCATTCCCCAAGTTGTGCAACTATCACCACTGCCTAACTTTAGAACATTTTCATTGCCCCCCAAAAGAAACCTCACAGTCGTTAGCAGTCACTCCACATCCGTGGCCAGCCAGACCCCACTCACCACTAATCTACTCTCTGTCTCAATGGGTTTGCTCGTTCTGGACTTTTCACGTAAATGAGCTCCTATAATATGTAGCCTTTTCAACTGGCATCCTTCACTATAAGTAATGCCTCCTCTGAATTGTAACATGTCAGTACTTCATTCTTCTTAGAACTGAAAAATATGCTGTGAGATGGGCATACCACAGTCTGCTTATCTATTCATCAACTGATGGATATTTGGGTTGCTCATGATTTTGGTTTTTATGCTACTTTGAATATTCCCATATGCATTTTAGGGTAGACGTAAGCTTTCATTTCTCTTAGACAAATACTTAGAAGTAGAATTTCTGGGTCACACAGTCACTCTGTGTTTAATGTTTTGAGAAACTGCCAAACTATTTTCCAAGCTGACTGCACTCTTTTACATTCCCACCACAATGAACCAATTTCTCCTCACCCTCGCCAACACTTGGTATTGTCTGTCTTTCAAATTATCGCCATCCTAGTGGATATGAAGTACATTCTAGGTTCTTTTGCCGTAAGCATCCTTTCCGTAGACATCTCTGATGCAAACATTTGTGCTGCAAGCCTCTCACTACATAACTAACTGGCTGTAAGGCAAGTTTGCCAGAGAAGACTATATAACCATCAAAAGAGGGACATTAAAAAGGACATAGTGACGCATGAGAAATGAATAAGAAATTTAAAAAGACTTTATCTTGAAATGCAAAGTGTTTGAATGCATGTAAGATGCATGTGGGGCTTCTTAACCAAGAACCCACTTGCCAACACTGGAGACGTGAGAGACGCGAGTTCCATCCCCACGTCGGGAAGATCCCGTGGGGGAGGGCATGGCAACCCACTCCAGTATTCTTGCCTGGAAAATTCCATGGTTGCAGGAACGTGGGGGGCTACAGTCCATAGGCTTGCAAAGAGTCGGACACAACTGAAGTGACTGAGTACATGCACTCACACGCAAGATGTGTGTAGATTCTTGATGGCACTGCTCAAATAACAGATCTTATTGTGTGGGTTTGGCTCAAGCTCTTCTCTTCCAGGTCATGGTGTTTTTCTACAATTTTTTCTTTTTTTTTTTTTGGCTTGTCAATTTGTCTCTTCATTTGGCATCACAGTTTTTCTTTTTCTTTAATTTTCTTTTCTTCTTTAAGAGAGATATCAGTTTCCATACACTAAGATTTGAACCCAAGCTCTGAAACATGCAGTGACAGCCTCCACACTGCTGTGTGCTCTTGACCTATTGTTACCTGTCCCGCAATAGACATTCCAGACTTCTATGAACATTATGGGTTCAGTTTGCATCTTCAAGGTCCTCAGCCTCTTTCTCCTCCAATCTAATGTGTTTCAATATAAGAAACCAACCCTTGGGGTAAGTCATCCTTATCTGCTGGCTCCATAAAGTCATCAATAATGTCACTAACTGAAGAAATGCTAACACATCTCAACCACATAAACCAAACCGTCATCCAGTTATTTTACCAATCACGGCAACATTGTCTCATCATTGATTATTAATATTCAGGCTGAGAAAATGTTTGAGGCAAAGGTGCTTATAGCAAAAATACTGGACATGTATGAAGTGGTACCTCATTATGGTTTTGACTTGCATTACCCTAGTGACTGATAATTCTGAGCATCTTTTCATGTTCTTGTTGGCCACTTGTATCTCTTATTTGAAGAAATGTCTACTCAAATCCTTTGCCCATTCTTAACTAGGTTGTCTGTCTTTAGGAATACTTTGTACCTTTTGGACACAAGGCTCTTGTCAGATATGGGATTTTTCATATTTTCTCCTATTCTTTTCTTAAATATATAAAGGTGCTAAACCAGGCTTCCCTGGTAGTTCAGCAGGTAAAGAATCCACTTGCAATGCAGGAGACTCCGGTTCGATCCCTGGGTTGGGAAGGAGGAGGGCATGGCTACCCACTCCAGTATTCTTGCCTGGAGAATTCCATGGACAGAGGAGCCCGGTGGGCTGTGGGGTCGCAAAGAGTCAGACACAGCTGGGCAACTTTCACTTTCAAACCACCTCAAGAAGTATTTTTTTTTAAATATATTTATTTCTTTGTCTGTGCTGAGTCTTAGTTGTGACACGTGGGATCTAGTTCGTTCCCTGACCAGAGATTGGACCTGGGCCCCCTGCATTGGGAGGGCAGTCTTAGCCACTGAACCATCAGGCAAATTCTCTTTTGCCCATTTTTAACTGGATTGTTTGTCTTTAGGAATTCTTTGTGCCTTCAGATACAAGATTTGTAAATATTTTCTGTGAGTCATCCTTTCATTTTCTTAATAGAACTGTATGGCATACATGAGATTTTTCTTTTGATGAAGTCCAGTTTACCTTATTTTTCTTTGGTTACTTGTATTTTTGGTATCATATCTAAGAATCTAAGTTCTCCTCTCTTTTCTTGGAGGAGTTTGAAAGTTTTATCTCTGTGTGTGTCTTTGACACACTTTAATTTTTGCATATGGTGTGAAGTGGGATCTTAATTCATTCTTTTGTGGGTGAATATACAGTTGTTCCCTGTATGAAAAAGACTAATATTTTCCCCATTGAATAATCTCCGTAGCCTGCTCAAAATGCAATTGATCTAAGACAGATGAATTTGTTCCTGGACTCTATTTTGTTTCCTTGGTCTAAACATATCTCACTATGCCAATGCCACAGTCCTGATCACTGAAGCCTTGTAGTGAATCTGAAACAAGAAGTGTAAGCTCTGAAACAAGAAGTGTGGGCTCTGTCATTCTGACTTTCTTTCTCAAGAGTGGGTCTTCTGGGTCCCTTGCATTTCATTATGAATTTTAGGATTCATTTGTCCCTGTCCTTCACCATCTCCCAGAGCTTGCTCAAACTCATGTCCATTGAATCAGTGATGCTATCTAACCATCTCAACCTCTGTCATCCTCTTCTCCTCCTGCCCTCAATCTTTCCCAGCATCAGGGTCTTTTCTAATGAGTCAGATCTTCGCATCAGGTAGCCAAAGTGTTGGAGCTTCAGCGTCAGCTTCAGTCCTTCCAATGAATATTCAGGACTGATTTCCTTTAGGATTAACTGATCTGATCTCCTTGCTGTCCAAGGGACTCTCAAGAGTCTTCTCCAGACCACAGGTTGAAAGCATCAATTCTTCAGTGCTCAGCTTCTTTATGGTCCAACTCTCACATCTGTACAGGACTCCTGGAAAAATCATAGTTTTGACTAGATGGACCCTTTTCCTCAAAGTGATGTTTCTGCTTTTTAATATGCTGTCTAGGCTTGTCATAGCTTTCCCTCCAAGGAGCAAGCATCTTTTAATTTCATGGCTACAGTAGCCATCAGCAGTGATTTTGGAGTTCAAGGAAATAAAATCCATTTACTTAGATCTTCTTAAATTTCTTTCAGCAATTTTGTAGTTCTTTGAACTTCTTTCATTAAATTTACTCTTAAGCATTTTATTCTTCTTGATACTTCTGTGAATGGAATGGTTTTTTTACTTTATTTTTGGATTGTCCATTGCCTGAATGGGCAGAGTTTCGGCATGAACGGACAGTAGGCAGACATGGGGCTGGAGGTGTAGGGTCAGCTTGCAGCTCAGCCCTTCCTGGAGTAGCCCCGGCCATCTTGGTCTGGCAGGTGTGTCCCCCCAAAGGGTATGTTCAAATCTTAACACTCAGAACCTGTGAATGTGACCTCATTTGGAAAAAAGTCTTTGCCGATGTATACTGTGAAATTAAGATGCATAAAGCTAAGGGAAGGTCGTGCTGGATTCCTTGGTGGCTCAGACGGTAAAGAATCCGCCTGCAATGCAAGGGACCCAGGTTTGATCCCTGGTTCAGGAAGATCCCTGAAGGAGGGCATGGCAGCCTACTCCAGTATTCTTGCCTGGAGAGTCCCATGGACAGAGGAGCCCAGGGGCTAGAGTCCACGGGGTCTCAAAGAGTTGGACCCGACTGAGTGGCTAACACGTGTGCTGGATTAATGCTGGACAGGGGCGGCCCTGACCCAACAACAGGACAAGGGTCGCTGGACACAGGCGGGGAGAGGATGCCATGGGGAGAAAGCCACGTGTCGCTGCCGCCCAGCTGCGGGGCCCCGGCCGCCACCCCCGGGGTCCTGTAGTGCCATCCAAGTCGCCGAAGCAGACGCAGCATTGGCTTCTCGATGGCGCCTTATGTGAGCGCCAAAGGCCCCTGCAGAAGTCCGTGGGACTTGCCACGATTATTGTCCCGATTTCATCAACTTCCCAAGTGTCATTTGCCTTCGTCAAGATCGAAGTCATGCTTAAAATTAGCCACTAACTTGCCCAGTCGATTGGCAAATGGCAAAGCGAATTCGCTCACTCCTCTGTCAGACCCCAAAGCTGCATCCTTGGCTGTCCCGACTCTGTGGCAGAGAGATGGAAGCAGACCAGCAGTGTGGGGTCAGGGTGCCCACTGAGGGGGGGCTGTGACTGACAGGTCTGCCCGGCCACGAGGAAGTGCCAGTCAGCAGGGGCGGGGCACGGGGACTTGGCCTTCTCAGCCCGGGGCCTCCTCGCGTGAGCTGGGGGCTGGGGTCTGAGCGGAAACACCTGGGGGAGATGGATGTGCCTTCGGGGTTTTCAGTCCCAGGCCAGAGCATTCTCTGCGGGTCAGGGTTTGCAGCCCGTCCACACCCACAGCCCTGGACGCCTGCAGTGCAGGAAGCCCAAGCAGCAAGGCAGGAGCGCGCCTGTGAGGCCCCAGGGAGCGCCTGCTCTGTGCACTCTCGTGCATTACTTTTCTGGCTGAACAGACAAGAGCACAGGGCTTTAATCTAACAGCCAGCCTCCCGGGTACCCCAAGGGCCCCTGAGACCTGCATTGCCCATCACATGGGAGACCCCTGAGACTACCCCAAAATGCAAAGACACGTTTGGAAGCCCCAGGGAAGCATAGATGGTAGGGTCAGAGGGGGGCCTCTCTTGGCCTCTGTGTTCAGAGGTGGCAGAGACAGTGTTCCTGCCGATAGTGGGGCGCTTGCCTTCAAGATGAATCCACCTAACACACACGATGCTTTCAAACTGTGGTGCTGGAGAAGACTCTTGAGAGTCCCTTGAATTGCAAGGAGATCCAACCAGTCCATCCTAAAGGAGATCAGTCCTGAATATTCATTGGAAGGACTGATGCTGAAGCTGAAACTCCAATCCTTTGGCCACCTGATGCAAAAAGCTGACTCATTGGAAAAGACCCTGATGCTGGGAAAGATTGAGGGCAGGAGGAGAAGGGGGCGTCAGAGGATGAGATGGTTGGATGGCATCACTGACTCAATGGACATGAGTCTGAGCAAACTCCAGGAGATAGTGAAGGACAGGGAAGCCTGGGATGCTGCAGTCCATGGGGTCACAGAGTCAGACATGAGTGAGTGACTGAACTACAACTACACACACAACGGGTATGTCTTCAGTTGCTGAGTTGTTTGATCCATGTGATGCTCAAAATCAGAAGCTGAACTAAGGACACTGTACAACTGGACCTGCCCCTTCGTGCCCGTGAGTCCTGTCAGGGAGCCCGAGCGTTTCAGAGCCAGGCCTCATGCATCGCCTGGATGGTCCTTCGACTCCTCCAGGCCCTCATCTGCAGTCTGCACACGGCCCGCTCCAAGACAGCCCGTCGCCCCTCTCCCCCACCCAGAGTCTGCCCACCAGCGTCCTACACATGTGAGGAACCCAGGGCCCCGGGGGCCGGAAGGGTTTCCTGCCCAGCCAGGCTGACTGGTGGGCTGCTAGGAGGACCTCTGCACCAGACCCTGCCGAGCCAGACTGCCCAACCAGCCCTGCTGAGCTGGCAGAGTGCTCCCTGCCCGCCAAGGTGTGTGCAAGTCTCATCTAGGTAGCATTTCTGGGAGCGGTTCCCGCCTTCATTTCCTCTTTCCCTGCCTCCTTCCTTCTAGACCCCCCTGCACGCATCCCTGCTCACTCACAGCATCCTCCTTTGTCTCCGCCCAGACCCCAGCCCTGCGCTCCGGGCTCCGCGCTCCTAGACTGTGATTCGGACCTCTGAGTGTCATGCTGGAGGCTGCAGGGAAGGCCTGGGGTTCCCTCAAAAGTGATTTTGGGGACAGGGGACTCCTGAGGGTGGCAGGAGACAGGTTGAGGATGCAAGGGGGGAGACTGGGGAGGTCCCCGGGGGGACAGATGTCACGTATCCAGAGCCCAGGCCCAGGGACAGCCGTGTGCTGGTGACGAAGATCCATCCAAACAGAACAGGGCAAAGCAAGAGGTTTTCCTCTCCTATGAATCTCCCACTTTCTCACCCTGGCGCTAACTCCATCCTCAGGAAAGGCCTCTCCAAGGCCAGGTAGCAAAGCCATCTCCCATGAGGACACGGACCCCTCCAGCCTCTCTTCGGGGTGCGTATCTTAGTGAGCGAGGTCCCCTGACGTGGAGTGCCCTGTTCACAGAGCCGTGGCAAGATCAGAGAGACCAGGGCACTACCATGGCCAGACCGAGCGCTGGCTGATGTCTGGGCCAGGATGCTGAGGCTGTGTGAGAGCTGACCAACACCCTGATCTCATGGAGGAGAGGGAGCTGGCCTGAATAGACAGAGGAATTCCTGGTAGAGGATGAGCCTCTGCTAGAATAGCCCTGGGGGTGGGAGTCTCACTACCTGTACAGCCTGCCACCCCATTTGGGGACCTTCAGCTGTGAGAAAGGTTTTCCTCCTGCAGCTGAAATCTCACTCTCTGGAGGGTCCCCCAGCCCTGCATTCATCCCCATCCTCATGAAGCCCGGGATGTACTTGCCGACCCCAGGCTCAGCCCTGGTTTCCCTTTAGCTCCATCACCGCAGTTTCTCTGCATCCCCTTGTTGTGTCCCTTGAGGCTTAAAGCAACCTGTCCTCCCCGAGAAGCCCGGCCTGGAAGCACTTCACAGAAGAGACGCCTGCTGGAGATGCTCCACGCGGATGCCGGGCCACAGACACAGCCTCGGAGAGGCAGCAGGGAACCTGTCTCCAGAAGTCACCACAGCCTCGGGAAGCCTCTGGAAGGAGGGCGTGGCTCCCCTCTCCACTCCAAGCCCCAGCCCCGGCCACCGTCGTCCACAGCGGCCCCTGCCTCAGCAACACCAGCCCCTGCATCAAAGGTCCACCAAGACTGGTGAGTTGAGGAACGTTCTGGTAGAAAGGGAGCTCGGATCCCGCACAGCCGAAAAACAAACAGAAAAGGAGGAATGTGGCTACAACCTGGTCCTGCCCTCCCACCCCCTCCCTCTGGGACCCAGTGGACCTGAAGAACCACACTTGACGTGGCTCTCAGAGTCACCCTGACCTCGAGTCTGCAGATGCACCTGCTCAGACCAAGTCAAACAAACCAGCTGTTTAATTTGGGGGAAATGAGAGGCACGTCTGAGTGTCAGAGTGTCCCCGCCCTGGATGGTTCCTCTAACAAGGGTGGAAACAGGGGCTACGGGCCACACAGGAGGGAGCTGGGCTCCGTCCCCCCCAGGAGGGAAGAGCACAGGGGTGTCAGGAAGCAGTTGCAGGGTCCCAAGGTTAGGGGGCAAGCTCGCCTGCTGCACGCCAACAGTTTGGCTCCGGCTCCTTGGGAAACCAGAATGCCAGTCTGGCTCCAGGCAGCACTTCCCGGAGGCACCCTGAGCGCATCACCAACCTGCTTCAACAACTGTAATTAAACACAAAGCTGAGTGAAAGACGCTGGTTGCAAAGGACCTCATACTGTCCAATTCACACAGTGTCCAGAGCAGGGGACGCCTCAGCGAAATCCAGAGACTGGGTGTACACGCCATAAACTGGGTCAGCCCAGCAGCTTCCCACCCTCGCTGCCCATGCCTCAGGCCCCGACCCCGCACACCCTCCAGGGGCCCCCACGCCTCTTCCAGCCCCGCGCACAGATCCTCACTCCTGGCTCCCTCCTGCCTCAGGGCCTTTGCACACCTGGTCCATTCCTGTTTATCCTCCAGTGTGTGTGTTAGTCGCTTAGTCTTTGCGACCCCAGGGACTGTAGCCCACCAGGCTCCTCTGTCCATGGAGTTCTCCAGACAAGTATACTGAAGTGGTTGCCATTCCCTTTTCCAGGGATCTTCTCAACCCAGGGATCGAGCGTGGGCCTCCTGCATTGCAGGTGGGTTCTCTACTGCTGAGCCACCAGAGAGGCCTCCAGAGCTCAGCTAAATTGCCAATTTCTCTGGGAAGCCTGAGACACTGACCTCCCCGCATGGCTAACTCCCCAGAGCTCCAAGGACATCTCCTTAGCAGAACCCACCACCGTTACTGTCTTACATTTATTTTTGTCTGTCTCCCACAAGGACGTGAAATCTGCCACAACAGAAACTGAGTCCGACCATGCCGAGTGGCCGACAGATCAACCAGTGGCTCCTGGGTGGTTTCCCAGTGGCTGTCAGCTGCGCAAGAAACCAGGGCCCGGCGCGGGGCACGGACTTGCCCAAGGCCCCTGAGCTTGTCAGCGTCCAACCCAGGATTCAAACCCGGGCCTACCACACTCCAGGACACGGAGCATTCCCGCACAGGAATTCAGCCAGCTGGCCTGCACGGCCTGACCAACTGAACAGACGGCTAAATTGATACTTTGCAAAACATGCGTGTTTCCAATTGCAGAGTGCTGCTGTGACTTTGAAGCCTTCCCCTGATGTGGCGAAGGATGGAGGTGGCTGGCCTGGGGTGGGGAGGGATGGCAGAAGACGCTCCGCAGAAGCCCCAGGGCACCCACGCCCTGGAAGGAGATCAGACAGCATCCTCACTCCCGAGGCCGCAGGCAGCCGGCTCCCCACTTGAAAAGGACCCCGTATCGATTTCACTTTTTTTCCTCCTTGGTGCCTCCCTGATGAGAAGATGTTAGAGTTGAAAATAAATAGATGTGTGGCGGGTAGATAGATAACTAGATAACTGGAGCCTGGGTTTGTTCTGGGAACGCTGGCCCTCCCCCTGTCCTAAGGGCCAGAGGACGGGTGGTAGGTTTCCCACCATCCCTGCTAAGGCGCTGGGGTGGGGGTGGGGCAGTGCCCCAATGCCTGAGCACCTTCTAGATGCCGGTCCCCTGCCTCATTCACTCTCAGTCTTCAAGATGACTGAAGGAATAAAGCTCTTTATTCAGATAAGGCAACGGGGCGGGGGGAAAAAGTGACTGCAGCCAGGTCACGGGCCATCAAGCCCAGGACCCTCTGGGTTCCCAAAAGCACCAGGCAGAAGTGACTTCGGTCACACCTCCTCATCCCTGAGGCACAGGGTGGCGATGCAGATGGCTGGAATACAACCCTGTGTCCCAGGAGTCATTACCCCGCTGCGCTCGGAGGAGCCCCCAGAATCTACCCTGATCCAGCAACTAAAGGGTTAACACCTAGGCCCGGGGACCTGCTGGAGGAGTCTGGCTCAGTCCCTTAAACATTTAGTAGCCTCCAACTAATAAAAATAAATGAAAAAAACACCCAAATATTCACACACACACACACTCACACACATTTAAAACAACTGCTCGATTAGAACAGATCCAGGGGCTTCCCTGGAGGCTCAGTGGTAAAGAACCCGCCTGCCAGTGCAGGAGACACAGGTTGGATCCCTGGGTCAGGAAGATCCCCTGGAGGAGGGCACAGCTACTTACTCCAACATGCTTGCCTGGAGAATCCCATGGACAGAGGAGCCTGGCGGGCTACAATCCATGGGGTCGCAAAGAGTCAGATGTGACTTAGGGACTAAACAACAGCAGGGGGCCTTGCTAGGGTCCCCCAGGCCCCCTGACCGTCTCCACCCTGCTCCCCTCCAGCCAGGCCACCCGCCTCTGTCCCTCAGGGATGCCAACCACAGTGCTGCCCCCGGACCTTTGCACCTGCAGGCCCCCAGCCAGAGCATCCTCCCACTCGCCCTGGGGTCCCTGTCCCGCCTCCCTTTGGGGGCAGGGGAGGCCTCTGAGGACCGTGTATCCAGAGCAGTGCCAGCCCCACCCCCACTCTCCGCAGCCCTCTTCACACTCCTCTGTCCTTACCCACTGATGAGCCACTTACGGGTCTGCCTTTGCCGCAGCCTTTCTCCAAAGAGAAGGCGCACTCCGGGCCTTGTTCCCTGCCGCATCCCGAGCCTAGAACACAGAGAAGGAACGCAAGCCACAGCGCTGAGTGAATGAGTTGAACCAAAGAAGGAATGAATGAATGTCCAGCTTTCCTGAGCCCAGCTCTGAGCTCCAGGCTCTGGGGCACCTGGAAGGGAGCCACCTGGCCCCCGAGGCCTCCAGGAGCTCAGGATGGGCAGGGTTGAGATGGGAGGGCAGCGAGGAGGGGCAGGCTGAGGGGCACACCGCATGTGGGAGGGAGGAGGCCTGGAGCACACAGGCACGCGCACACACACACACACACACACACACACCAACATCTGGGGCAAGAATAAGCTCCAGAGGCCCTTCCTGCCCATCCCCCAGCCCTGGAATGTGATCACCCCACCTCCGGTCCCTGGTCCAAAAGCAAGTTGTCAGTGCCCTGACTCCCGGGACAGGCCACTCTGTTATCAGCCACCAGTCCGGCCTTGCGGAGGCTTATCAGAGCTGCTCAGTCACCTGAGGGGACAGCCTGGAGGCCTCGGCTCTGTTCTCTGGGCCCCGAGCACCCAGCCTCTCTCAGGGGCCTTGGGGCTCCTCTCAGTCCGTCATTAATCTGGGGGTATCTCCCGCAGCTTCCTGGAGCCCTGGGGTTTTGTGGAAGAGCCTCCAGGGCCTCCCTGGGGTGGGGGTAAGTGAGAGGGGCTCCAGGCCCCCCAATTTCCTTCCTAACTGTTACACTGGGAGACCCATGCAAGGTTCCTTTGGATGATGACTCTGGTTCCAACCAAAGTGGATGAACCTTGAGGACATTCTACTGAGTGGAGTAAGCCAGTCAAGAAAGGACAAATGGAGTCCAGTTCCACTGCGGGAGGTCCCCAGGGGAGTCAAATTCATAGGGACGTGCAGTAGGAGGGTGGGCGCCAGGAGCTGGGGGCGGGCGGAGTGGGAGCTTAGCGGAGGTTTTGAAACAAAAATGGTGCACGTGATGGTTTGACACAGACAGAGTGAAATGATTAGGACAGTCAAGTAATTAACATTGTCTCCCACATGGTTGTCTGTCTTCTGTGTGGTGAGAACACCTGAAATCCACTCTCCTAGTAGATTTCCCATATTCAGGACAGGATTGTGGACTCTGCTCCCAGGATGCACACCGGATCTCCGGATTTAGTCATCCCACGTAAGCCTGAGTTCATTCCCTCGGGTCACCATCTCCCCACACGCCACCCTACCCCCTGGCAACCACCATCCTACTCCCGCTCCTATGTGTTCAGCTTCCTTTAGATTTCATAGAAGTGAGATTGTGCAGCTTGGGGGGAAAGACCTGAATAGACATTTTCCCAAAGAAATACAGATGGCCAACAGGCTCATGAAAATGTGCTCAGCAAGCATCACTAAGCATCAGGAAGATGCAAAACAAAACAAAAAAATCCACAATGGGGTACCTGTCAGGATGACTGGGATCCAAAAAGTAAGAGCTAAAATCACAACAGTGTGAATGTATTTCATGCCACTAAACTGTGTTCAAAAAGGGTTTAAATAAGAATTTTACATGTATTTTACCACCATAACAAAAAAATGCCACCACTTTAAACTCTCAGATAAGAAACAATCTTTTTTCCTGTACAATCTCACTTCTATGTGGAATCCAAAGGAAGTTGAAAGAGTTGGCTCCTCCCATCAAATGGCCAAAGTGTTGGAGCTTCAGTTCAGTTCAGTTTAGTTCAGTCGGTCACTCGTGTCCGACTCTTTGCAATCCCATGGACTGCAGCACTCCAGGCCTCCCTATCTGTCACCAACTCCCGGAGTTTACCCAAACTCATCTCCATTGAGTCGGTGATGCCATCCAGTCATCTCATCCTCTGTCGTCCCCTTCTCCTCCTGCCCTCAATCTTTCCCAGCATCAGGGTCTTTTCCAATGAGTCAGCTCTTCGCAGCAGGTGGCCAAAGTATTGGAGTTTCAGCTTCAACATCAGTCCTTCCAGTGAACACCCAGGACTGATCTCCTTCAGGATGGACTGGTTGGATCTCCTTGCAGTCCAAGGGACTCTCAAGAGTGTTGGAAAAGACTCTGATGCTTGGAAAGATGTAGGGCAGAAGGAGAAGGGGACAACAGAGGATGAGATGGTCGGATGGCATCACCGACTCAATGGACATGAGTTTGAGCAAATTCTGGGAGATAGTCGAGGACAGAGGAGCCTGGCATGCTGCAGTCCATGGGGTCGCAAACACACACAACTTAGTGACTGAATGACAGCAAAGAAAGTTGGATACATAGAAGCAGAGGCTAGGATGGTGGTTGCCAGGGGTGGAGTGGCATGTGGGAGGTGGTGTGTGGTCCTCCAGACTGTGCAGCGGCCCCCTTTCTTCCTGGGGGTCAGAACCAGCAGAAGGGACATGTAGCTGATGAAGACCCTGCAGAACGCGCTTGGCCCCTTCTCGCCGGGATGAAATAACCTGCAAAGAGAACTCGGTGAGAGGAGGCAGAGCTGGGAAGGTACAGGCTCAATCAGGAAGTTCCCAGGCATCAAAATTCCTGACTCACAGGCAACCCAGGGCCAGCGGACTGAAGCCCCAGATGGGACATATCCAGGGAGGGAGGCCCTGGACCCGCCTCAGAGGTAGAGGCGGGGGCCTGACTTTACCCGGCCTGGGTACCTGCTGCCGTGATTCCACACCTCTCCCCAGCCCTGAGCCGCCATCAGAACCTGCCTGCAGGCCACATCCACGTCAAAGAAACTAAGGGCCCCCAGCAAGCCGGGTGTGGCGTGGACAGGGCAAGGTGCCCGCGGTGACTGATCTGCACCTGCTGGGAAGGACGGAGGGGCAGAGGGGCGTCCGCTGGGAAGTGCACATGGCCCTGGGCGGGTGGGGGAGGGGCAGGTGGGGGCGGGGTCTTCACTTCAGGGCTTACTTTCAGATTTCGTAACCATGGAAACACATCAACCATTCAAAAACTTAAACTTGCGTGCGTGCGCGCTGAGTCACTCAGTCACGCCTGACTCTTTGCGACCCCGTGGACTCCTCTGTCCATGGGATTCTCCAGGCAAGAATACTGGAGTGGGTTGTCATTTCCTCCTCCAGGGGATCTTCCCGACCCAGGGATGGAACCCAGGTCTCCTGCATTGGCAGGTGGATTCCTTACCACTGAACCACCTGGGAGAGCACCCCCAAAATTCAGTAGAGAAGTAAGATTGAATGAATAAATGGAAGACCCTACTGAAGTTTCTGCAAGGCCAGAGTGCTGCTGAGTCCCACGTAAGGGCTATCAGCCAGTGGACAGGATCCTCAGACCGCAGGGCCCTGCCTGGGAGAAAGCGGGGGGCTGACATGTGAGGGGCCCCCAAGGCCAGGAACCACCCTGGGCAGGATACTGAAGCTGGGCAGCAAAGTTCTGTGCCCCCCCCCAGGGACCATGTGTCTTCAGGGGGCCATCCTCCACTCTCAGAGCTCTAGACAGCCCCCCTCCAAGCCTGAAGACCCCTCTCTGGAGCATCGCCTGACCAGAATCTCAGAGAAGGGACAGAAAATCAGCGTACTCCACCTGCCCCCCACACACACACACCCAGCCCAGCCTCCACCAACAAATACATGGAACAGATAGGAAAGAGGTGCCTCTTTCTGAGTGCTGGCGGCCAGCTCCCTCCCTCCCTCCAAGGACCCAGCTCCCCCTCTGGGAATACAGCAGCTTGCCCTGAAAGGAAAGCTCCAGGCGGCCGCCCTGGCCTTGAGCCAGAGCCCGGGCAAGGGCTGGCAGGGAGGCCCGGTGGCCTCACCTCCCAAACCCGGGCTTCAGCAGCTCCGTGGGAATCCCCTGGGGGCAGAGAGTGCCGGCCCAAGTGGCTGCTGGGTGCAGGGCAGGCTTTCTCGGTTCCTGTAGACTCTGCTCAGGAGGACCCAGCTCCAGCTCTTTAGGCAAACCCGTCTGTGTAGGAAAACTACCACTCCTATGAAGCCATGCACTGCAGATATTGGGGAACGTCTTGGGGGGCTCCCCCCACCTACCCTTCTCCCCTCCCTTTCTCCCAAACCACATGTGTGCACACACACGTGCACACACACACACACGCATGCACCGCCTGGGCTCTTTTCTCTGCACTGACAATATTGCTGGCACTGTTTACCTTTGAGACAGCAGAACCTTCGAAACCTATCCTCTGCCACCACCGTCTTTCGCGCCAGATGGAACCAGCCAGACCAGAGAGGCATCTCCCCACTGAACCCTGGCCCCTGGTCACACCCCAGCCCCAGCTGAAATCTCGGGGGTGAGCCACGTCTTGTGGTAACGTCACACGCCCTCCACCAGCGCCTTGTTCCAGCACGGCAACCAATGGGCTGAGGGTCCATTTAGCGGCCTTGGTTTGCTGACATGTGAGCCATAGAACCCTGTCATCTTGGACAGGAAAGGCAGTGTTGTCAAGGCCCTCAACTTGGACCAGAGCATCTCACTTTCAGATTCATGGAATGATCACGTCCTCCAAGGCCTCCCACCTTGTTTGGGTTTTGTTTTGTTTTTTTTTTTAATATTTATGTATGTCTGTATGTGGGCTTCCCAGGTGGTGCGTGGTAAAGAATCTGACTGCCAATGCAGGAGGCTCAGGTTCAATCCCTGGTCCAGGAAGATCCCCTGGAGAAGGAAGTGGCAGCGCACTCCAGTATTCTTGCTGGGAAATCCTACGGACAGAGGAGGCTGGTGGGTTATAGTTCATGGGGTGGCAAAGAGTCAGACACGACTGAGCAGCTGTCTGTCTTTATGTATTTGGTTGAATGGGTCCCAATTGTCACATACGTGATCTCTAGTTGTTGCATGTGGGATCTGGTTCCCCGACCAGGGATGGAGCCTGGGCCCCCTGCACTGGGAACACAGTCTCAGCCACTGGACCGCCAGGGAAGTCCCCCACCTCAGCCGTACAGATTAGGAAACCAGGCCCAGAGAGACAAGTCCTCCAGGGAGCGGGGACCCAGCATAGGGGATCTCAATTTCTGGGTGCCTGGTCCACTGGCCACTGTTCCACATTGGCAGTACACTGAGCGCATCATTTGGTGACCAAATAGGAGCAACCAGGAGAGGAGAAGGTCACAGGGGCTCCGGAGGTTGGAAAGGCTTCCTGGAGGTGGGACCTACCCAGGGGGCTGGTAGGTGAGTGGACCCATAGTCAACCATCAGCCTGGAAGGAGAAAGAAGGAGGTCTAGAGGTAGGAAGGGAGGCAGGGACTCTGGATCCTGGGTGAGGACTGAGTGCAGGGCAGACCAAGTGGGCCTGGGCAACGCCTTTTCCCATGTATCTCGGCTCTGATCCAAGCCCCAGGAGCAAGGCCCGAAATGAGGCAAGACTGCCAGACCCATCACCCCGGCCTCTGGCCTAAAACTGGCCCTGCCGGCCACTGAGACCCCAGGACCCAGCGCCTCCTGGCCCGTGAGCGCTCCCTCCAGAGCACAGACGCGTGTCTCCTAACATTCTGCATTTTTTTCCTTCCTGTGGTCACTCTGCTGCTCAAACTGCTCACAAGAGCAGGGGAGGGGATGTTTGGACCTCCGAGAACCCTCTTGAAATTCCAGGGTCCTGGATTTCAAGCCGAGCTCGGTCCTTGTGGTGTTCAGGTTCATTCAGTGTTGGCAAATTTCAACTTCCTGTTTACAAGGGGGCGAGCGGGGGGTGTGGGGGGGCGGTGAGGAAAGCCTTTCAGGAGATTCCGAAGGCGGCTCAGACACCAGCCAGTGCTCATAAAGCCTGTGGATGAATTAAGTAGAGATGAATCAGAAACATGAGGATTAAATTTCCCTTGGAGGACACCCAGGTTTCATAATTAAACGAAAAATAACTTGGCAAATAGATGTGGGGTTTTGCTGAACCCAAAACATTTGAAAAGATGTTTGACTAATCCCAACCCTGGGTGTGGCCCGTCCTTTCTGAAAGGGCAGGGCTCAGGGTGAGTGACTGCAGGCCATGAACTTCAAAACCACAGGCCCGCTGCCCTCTGCGGTGCCCTCCTCTTGAACATCTAGGTACCAAGTTCACCTGGGGAGTGAAGGGAACTTTTTTTTCCTCCCAAGCATCCCAGCTCACTGCCTCCTCCGGGATAGATTTCTTGATTTCCTGTTCAAAAACATCAGCTGTATCTACCGGGGTGCTAATTTCTAAGGGACTTTGAAAAAACGATTTTGGATGATTAAATTTCAAGGCAAGAGACTTTTGATTAATGACCAAAAAAAAAGACCCCCAAACCAAAAAGCAAAACCATCAGGACTAACAGTGCTCTCATTGTGTGGATGAGGCTGCCGCTGAGTGTCAGAAGGGTTCCCAGAAGGCCTCGAGGGCCCAGTCTGAAATATCACAGTGGTTTCCAGGAAGCTCCTTGCCAGTCCCTGCAGCCCGGAGAGAAAGTGCTGCCCTGGTCCCATTTCTGGGGCAGAGGCCGCCCTCACACGGCCTTGGCAAATTGGCCTGCGGCCGCTGTGCCTACGCCTTTGCTCACAGTCTCCCTCCCTGGGGCCTTCTCTCTTCCTGCTGCCTGCAGGCAGCCAGGGGTGGTCAGAACAGGACAGAACGGGTTCCCACGCTCCCTTCCCACCACGCCTCTAGGCTCAGGGTGCGATTTCTGCCATGTTTTATAAGGCAGATCTTTTATTTGAGCTTCCTGGTCACCAGGACTGCTTGCTCAGATCCCCACAGGCATTGGCTCAGCAGATGTGTCATGGCTGATCGTGTGCCAGAGACACCTGGATGGAAGGACATGCCCTGTGTCCCTGAGCAGCACACAGCAGGGGGCTCCAAGTCAACGGGTCATTACAAACCGCTGTATGATGTGGTATGTGTTCATTTGCCATCCACCCACCAAGCCACCCATCCAGCCATCTATCCATCCACCCACCCATCTACCCACCCACCCACTCATCCATCCACCCACCCACCCATCTACCCATCCACCCATCCACCCACCAATCCACCCATCCATCCATCCATCCATCCATCCATCCATCCATCCATCTACTCATCCATTCACCCACCCACCCATCCATCCATCCATCCATCCATCTACTCATCCATTCACCCACCCACCCATCCATCCATCCATCCATGCACTCATCCATCTATCCAACAGTATTTACTGAGAAATGTATAGTTTCCCTAACTGGGTGACTTAAAGCAGCAGATGTATTCTCTCACAGTTCTGGAAGCCAGAAGAATCAAAATCAAGGCATTGTCAGGGCCACTCTCTCTGTCTGAAGGCCATAGGAGAAGATCCTTCTTTGCCTCTTAGCTTCTAGCATTGCTAGTGATCTTCAGTGTTGACTGACTCATGGCAGCATCTCCCCAACTCTGTAACTCCACAGTCACACTGCCTCTTCCCTGTGTTTCTGAGGCCAAATGTTCCTTTCCTTATAGGGGCACAAGTCATATTTAAATTCAGGACCCACCCTCTTCCACTTTGACCCCTTCTTCACTCATTGCATCTGCAACCACCCTATTTCCAAATGGGTCAGATTCTGAGGCTCTGGGAGGGACGTGCATTTGGGGACAGGAGCCATGCAAACCAGTTCAAGAATGTTCTAGGAGCCACCAATGTTCAGGTCTCTGCTTTCGAGGGAGATGGGTTTAAAAATAAACAAACATCTAGTAGAAAGTCCAGATGAGATGAGGGCTATGATGAAGCGGGGGAGGGCTCCAGCATGACGGGGTCGCCGTGGTCCACATGACAGCTCAGAAAGGCCTCTCTCAGGAGTTGACGGCTGCATGGGGAAGCCATGAGACCATCAGGTGGAAGGCTGCTCCAGACAGAGGGCTGCTCTGGGGTCCCCAGTACCAACAGCTTGAATCGGAAACATGCCTGGATTCCTCAGGGACTTGCAAGGGGGCCCCGTGAGGGACACGGCAGGGGCTGAAGGAGGACGAAGGGCAGGTGGCAGCCTGGCCCTGCCAAGGCTCAGAGCACGTGCACCTTCCTAGACAAGCCAGGGACCAGGAATTCCAGTGTGGGTTTCAGGGAATTTCCTCTCCATTGTTGGAGTTGTTACTAAGTCGTGTCCAGCTCTTCATGACCCCATGGACTGCGGCCCGCCAGGCTCCTCTGTCCGTGTGATTGTTTTAGGCAAGAGAAGTGAAGTGGGTTGCCATTTCCTTCTCGAGAGGATCTTCCCTACCCAGGGATCAAATTTGCATCTCCTGCTTGGCAGGTGGGTTCTTTTACCACTGAGCCATGTGGGAAGTCTTATCTTGTTTCATTCTCATGATAATCCAGCCTGGAAATGCAGGCACCATATCAGTGCCTTGGAGGTGAGCTCCAGTTCAGCCCTCTGGTGGGGCCCCGGCCACGAATGCAACTTCCGGCTGTCTTTGCTGCCAGCACGTGGTGGCGCTGTCCTTCCCCACCACTTGAAGTAAGGCGTGGCCACATGACCTGCTTCCGCCAAAGGAGCCAGAGAGAAGTGGCACATGGCCATCCCAGGAGATGGCTTTAGGAGCCAGTGTGTGCTTCATCACAGGGGCTGGTCCAGTAGCTGCTTTCAGGAGCAGACACAGCAGAGCTGAGGAGCAGAGGGCCCTGCGTTCCAGGGTGGTTATGGGCACAGCCAGGAACCACTGGCATCTTGGGCTTGCTTATTACTACAGCATCACCCACTGTGTCCTGATGGAGAGAGAAAGACACTACTAGTGTCCTGCCCATGATCCCCCTTTTCTCTCCTCCTCTCAAGAGGACCCCTGGACCACTAGGGGCAGAGGGACCTTCCTTCTCCTTGTACCTGGGGGTGGGAGTGAGGGTGGGCAGTGAGGCAGTTCTCAACAAGGAGAATCTGCACCGTGTGGAGATTTCGAGAAAGGGCTTTCAAGAACACGTACCATTCCTCAGCCCAAGAAGCACGTGGGATGCTGGAGTTGGGGAGCTATTCACAGGGACGCTGAGGAAGAAGGCAGAGGAGCCCCGATGGCCTCGGGGAGGACGCCTGCAGCCTTGGCTCCGGGAGGCCTTGCCCCTGACCTTCCTCGTGGCGCTAGGGCACTCACCGCAGCCAGACTGTCTCCTCCAGAGCTGACCGCTACCAGCTACCAGCTCTGTGAACTTGGCCCCAAAACTTACTCCCAATATCCTAGTCTAGACATGGAGAAGTAGTAACAACAATAGCAATATATATGCGTAGGCTATTGTGAGAATTAAATTGAGTAATCTACACAGAGCACTTGGCGTACTCGGGGTAGAGTAATTGCTAGGTAAATGGTAGCTGCTAGGATTCTCGTTGTTATGTGAGAAAAAAATTGATTTCCTATTTTGTCAAGCTGCTATAAACCAGATTTTCTGTTAAGCATGGTTGAAAATATTCTCACCTGAATATCAGTGTTTGTATGGAAAGGTGTCAGCTAGTTGATAGAGGTTTGCACTTTTAAAAATTTACTTATTTCTGCCTGCACTGGGTTTTCACTGCCTCCCGTGGACTGTCCCTAGTTGCGGCCAGCAAGGGCTCCTCTTCCCTGGGGGGAGCAGGCTTCTTGCTGCGGGGCCTTCTCTTGTTGCAGAGCACGGGCTCTGGGTGTGTGGGTTCAGTACTGTGGTGCTTAGTTGCTCTGTGGCTTGTGGGGTCCTCCCAGACCAGGGATTGAACCCATGTCGCCTACATTGGGAGGTGGATTCTTAACCACTGATCACCAGGGAGGTCCCGAGGTTTGCATTTTTAAGTTAGTTCTGATACGACGCTTTCTCTCTATCTGCATCTACCTCCAGAGACTGGGAATAAGATACACAGCTAGTTCCATGGGGTGTCCCTGGGAATGACAGCTTCCACAATATAAAATGTTTTGCTGCAACTGGGGTTGTAGGATCAACTGATTTTCTCGGGGTGCCCAGTCTCCGCCTCCACATGTTCAGTTTGAGGGGGGGTCTCCATCTCATCTCCTGAGGCTCCTGCTTCCCCCCAGAGCAGCAGCAGCAGCGGCAGGATGGAAGAGACAACAGCCATGTGTTTGCATCCTGGCTCCACTCTGGAATGGCAGCATAACCTTGGGTCCAAGGAGGGGATTGAATTACATCACTTGAAAAACTGACTTTGAATCCCTCACCCCCAGGACCTAGAAATGGAACCTCATTTGGAAATAGGGTCTTCACCAAGGACTTCAAGATGCAGTCTTCCTGAATTAGCAGGGGTCCGCAGTGCAATGTCTGGTGTTCTTATAAGGAGAAGGAAATTTGGAGACACATGAAAGGAAAGCCACATGAAGACAGAGGCAGAGATCGGAGGCATGCAGCTACAAACCAGGGAACATCAAGGATTGGGGGCAGAACCCAGGAGAGAGGCGAGAGCTTCCAGCAGGAAGTATTCTCTCTGACATCTTAATTTTGGACTTCTGGTCTCCAGACCTGCGAGAGAGCACATTTCTCTCGTGCAAAACATCCAGCTTCATGGAGCTTTATTAAGCAGCCCCAGGAAACCAGTGCAGACCCCAAATTGTCCTCTATGCAGTAGCATCCTCTCCACTGCTCAGCATTGCTGAGACCGCCTCAAGCACCATCCCCTGGGGACCGCATCCTAGATCCATCTACCAGAGTCATCGTGGACCAGGTCCTGCGTCAGCATCACCTGGAGCCTTGTTAGGAGAGCTGGACCCACCGAACCAGAATCTTTAAGATAAGATCCCTGCGAAGCTCCTCTGCCTGGTAAAGTCTGAGAAGCCCTACTCTGGAAAGCAGAGCTGGAGGGAGGACGCTGCTCCTGACCCTTGATGAAGGAGGTACAAGTGAAGATGGCGGGAGTGAGGGGGAAAGGGCGTGAAGGCAGATGAGACGCCCGGGGAAGGGTGGCCTGGTGCAGAAACATACCAGGTGTCTGGGCAGGACACACAGTTAGAAGCGACTCCCCATCTCTTACCTCCCTCTCTTTAAAGTCCGCCCCGTGGTGGGGGCAGGAGAGCTTCAGGAGCAGCTGCTCAGAGGGTGCTGGCCCCCTGCGAGGCTGATGAAGACAGCGGAGCCCACCCAGCATTGTGGGGGTCAAGGGTTGCTGAATTGTTCACTCTAAAATGGCTGATTTCTTATCACCTGATTATCTCCCAAATTTAAACTCTCCCCCAGTGTCCCCAGGTGGCTCAGTGGTAAAGAATCTGCCTGCCAACACAGAAGACGTGGGTTCGATCTCTGGTCTGGGAAGATCCCACGTGCCATGGAGCCACGAAGCCCGTGTGCCGCAACTACGGAGCCTGCGCTCTAGAGCCCGGGAGCTGCAACTCCTGAGCCCACGTGCTGCCGCGACTGAAGCCCGTGAGCCTAGAGCCCGCGCTCTGCAACGAGAGAAGGCACCACAGTGAGAAGTCACCACAGCCAGAGACGGGCCCCCGGTCACCGCAACTAGAGAAGACCCCTCGCAGCCACGAAGATGCAGCAGAGCCAAAAATAATGAGAAATATTTTTAATTAAAAGAAAATAAAAATTTCCCCCATCATCAGGGTTTTCCCCAAATCCTACAAACTGTGGCATGGATTTTGGGTACCATTGGGGAGCTATCAAGACTGCTAAAAATTAATACCTAGAGTTTGAATATCACCAGGGAGGATGAGGGGAAGTGATGGAGAGAGTCTGAAAAGGCACATGAGAAAACTTCCTGTTGGATGATTACTTCCCTTATCCTCACATTCTTCTCTCCAAACATTGTACCAGCTTTGTAGTGGGTCTGCCCAGGCTCCAGTACCCGGGGTCATTCTCATCAGCCCAGATCAAAAGCAAGCCACCCTGAGAAAGGTCTGTGGGGAAATCGAAGTCTATGCAATTGAGAGAAACAAACCAAATTCTCCCCCAAAGGTGTGAACAAGGCAAAGACATGTATTCTCACTATTTCTATTCAACATCACAGGAGAAATCTTAGCCAATACAATAGGCAAGAAAAAGAAATGAGGCATACAGACTGAAAAGGAAAAAATTAAAACTGTCCCCATTCTCAGACAACATGACTATCTACATGGAAAATCCCAAGAAATCTATAAAATCATCAATAACAAATTCCAGAAACTATTAAATGTGTTCAGCAAGGTCGTAAGATACAAGGCCACTCCACAAAAATCAATCATATTTCTATATAGTATCAGTGCATAAATGAAAACTAAAAATGCTTAAGCTATATGACTTGCAATAACTCCTAAAAAGTTGTGCATGCATGCATGCTTAGTCGTTCAGTTGTGTTCGACTCTGTGGGACCACCAGGTTCCTCTGTCCATGGGATTTCCCGAACAAAAATACTGGGAATGGGTTGCCATTTCCTCCTCCAGGGGAATCTTCCTGATCCAAGGATTGAACCCACATCTTCTGCATCTTTGGCCGTTAGCAGTCAGATTTTTTTTTTTTTTAACCACTGAGCCACTTAGGAATCCCTCTAAAAAGATAATTGGGTTTAAACCTAACAAAATATACTGCATCTATATGCTGAAGGCTGTGAAATGGGGATGAAAGAAATTATTAAAAATTGAAATAAATAGAAATGACATGCTCAAGAATTGGAAGTCCACATAGTGGATATGTCAATTCTTCCAAATTGATCTATGATTTAATGCAGTTCCAAACAAAATCCTAGCATGACTTTTGCAGATATAGATAAATTGGTTCTAATATTTATATTGAAAGGTAATGGAACAACAAAAAAATCAAGTTTGAAAACAAAAGAATAAAATTGAAAGAATTGTTTTTGTTGTTGTTCAGTCGCCAAGTTGTCTGACTCTTTGCGACGCCGTGAACATAAGCACACCAGGCCTCCCTGTCCCTCACCGTCTCCCAGAGTTTGCCCAAGTTCATGTCCATCGAATAGCTGATGCCATCCAACTACCTCATCCTCTGTTGCCCCCTTCTCCTTTTGCCTTCAGTCTCCCAGCATCAGGGTCTTTTCCAATGACTTGGCTCTTCGCATCAGGTGGCCAAAGGATTGGAGCTTCAGCTTCAGCATCAGTCCTTCCAATGAATATTCAGGACTGATGTCCTTTAGGATTGATTGATCTGATCTCCTTGTAGTCCAAGCTACTCTCAAGAGTCTTCTCCAGCACCACGGTTCAAAAGTATCAATTCTTCCGCATTCAGTCTTCTTTATGGTCCAACTCTCACATCCCTACATGACTACACAAAACAAAAAAAAAAACAACATCTAACACTGGGAAGGGGGGCAGAATAAAACTAAAACACTGCATGTTAATAGCACGTGAATTGGAGAATGTGATTAAAATGAAAGTGAGTTGAGATCCTTGCCTTATTTGGGAGGAAGACAAAGATATTAATTATACTATTTGAGAAAGATCCTCAAAGGACATGGGACATGGGAAGAATGAAAATAAAGAAATGGAAATATGTAGCTTGCTATATATACTCCCCCCAAAAGATGATGTAGCAATATTAATATCAAACATAATAGACTTTAAAGCAAAAAGCATTACAGAGATAACAAGGATCAGGGTTAATAAAAGTTTAATTCACAAGAGTAAATAATGATTCTAAAATTTCATACACTCAGAAACAGAGCTTCAAAATACAAGACAAAACTTCACAGGGTTTTAAGGAGAAATCGATACATATACCAAAAAGTGAGAGAGCTCACTGTCTGTCTCTCAGATACCAGTAAATCAAGAAGACAAAAATCAGTTGAATATAGAAATATTGAAGAGTAATTAAAAGGTTTATCTAATGGATTTTATAAACTTTCATACTTGACAACAGAAAAATGTACATGCTTTATAAATACACATTGGACTTTTCCAAAAATTAATTATGTACTAGACCATAATACTAACCTCACCTAGTTTGGGGCCTACAGACCACATTCTGTGATCTATGTGAGCTTAAATTGGAAATCAGTAGCAAAGAAAACAATCAGGAAAAAAAATCTTTGCAAATTAGAAAACATGCATCTAAAGGATTCAAGGGGAAAAAATCAAAATTTTCTTCATTTTTTTCATTTCATTTGTCTAATTTTTTTTAATTTCAAAAAATTTTTTTCATAATGAAATTTTTTAAATGCCTAGAAATGAGTGACTTTTTAAAATAAAGATTCCATATCACAAATTATCAGATGCAGCCTGCCTAAATGTTGGAGTCTCTCTTGAATGTATGTGCTGAAGCCCCAACCTCCGGTGTGATTAGAGATGGGCCTTTGGGAAGTAATTAGGATTTTTAGCTGAGATTGTGAAGGTGGCAGCCCATGTGGGCTTTGTACCCTGTAAGAAGAGGAGGAATCCAAAGCTCTTTCTCTCTCTATCACGTGAGGACATGCCAAGAAAGCTGCTACCTGCAACCAGGAAGGAAACTCTCGCCAGGAATCAAATTTTCTGACCTCCAAGACTGTGAGAAATAAATTTCTATTTAAGCCACTTATATATGGCATTTCATTATATGAATAAGCTAGACATAGTATATAAATACTTAAAAGGAAGTTTAGAGTCCTAAATAATTAATAATAAGTCGCATTTAAGTTGGGTTTATCTCAATGATACAAGATTGGTTTAGACAACCTAATAATGTAATTTACCATGATAAGAGATCAAAAGAGAAAAACAAATTGTCTTAATAAAGGCAAAAATAGGCGGTCAATAAAATTAAATATCCAATCATGGTTTTCTGGAATGTTTTTCTGGACAAAGATCCATATCATCAAAGCTAAGGTTTTTCCAGTAGTCATATATGGATGTGAGAGTTTGGCCATAAGGAAGGCTGAACATCAAGGAACTTATGCTTTCAAACTGTGGTGCTAGAGAAGACTCTAAAGAGTTCCCTGGACTTCAAGGAATTCAAACCAGTCAATCCTAAAGAAAATCAACCCTGAATATTCATGAAGGGACTGATGTTGAAGCTGAAGCTCCAATACTTTGGCTACCTGATATGAAGAGCTGACTCATTGGAAAAGACCCTGATGCTGGGAAAGATTGAAGGCAGGAGGAGAAGGGGGCGACAGAGAATGAGACGGTTAAATAGCTTCACTGATTCAATGGACGTGAATTTGAGCAAACTCCAGGAGACAGTGAAGGACGGGGAAGCCTGGCATGCTGCAAACCATGGAATCAAAAAGAGTTTGGACATGATTTAGTGATCAAACAGCAACAACAACAAATCACGGCTTAAAAAAATCTTAGCAAAACAGGAGTAGAAGAGAACTTCTTTAATATGATAAAGAGCATCTATCAAAAGCATCTACAGAAATCATCATATTTAATGGAAAAATGCTGAAAGAACTGCTTTTAAGATTAAGCATACATTTCTATATAACATCCAACTCAAGGTCCTAACCTACACAATAAGACATGAAAAAGAAATATAAGGGAAGAAAGGTAGAAATTTGTTATTAGTTGTGGATGGAAATGTTGTCTCCATAGAAAACCCAAAATACTGGGAATAAGAGAGCTAAATGAAGTATGTGTATACAAAACCAATACACAAAGCTAAGCTGCATTTCTAACAAAGCAGCAACAATTTGTTATAAAACACAAACTTTACAAGTGCCACTTATAGTATCAATAAAAACAAACAAAAATATGTACATATACTTCAACAACCGGTGAGTAAATGCAACCAAGATGTGTCTATAAGTAGCACATTTTGGATAAAAGACCCAATATCATAAAGGTGTTGGTTCTCCCCGAAATTGTCTATAGATTCAGTTTAGTTCCAGTACAAAAAAGAATAATGATCCTTTAACTTTTCCTTAATGTGTTTTAGTGAAATTCGGTCATTTTCACCGTAAAAGGATTATTATACATTTGCCTTGGAACCTTGAACAAGGCCGGACAAACAAAAAGAACGGGCACAAACGATCCGTAAGCCCTTCTTGCTCAAGATCCCCGAGGCTCTCAGGAGGGGCAGGGAAGGCACTTCTGACGGTTCTCCACGTCTCCTCCTCCGCGCTCCCACCTGAGGGAGACGCAGGGATGAACCAGGGCGGGAACAAATCTAAAACTCCTCCCCGAAACCTTGATTTCTAACAGGAGGAAAACGTAAAGCAAATCGTGGCATGTTCAGAACATTATGTAACCGTTGTAAATGGCTTTTAAAAGATTACATAAACATGGAAAATATTCATGACATGGTAAGTGGGAAGAAATTGCACGTGTACTATAATTACAATTCTAAATGCAAAGACAAGATCTAGGAGGCAAAATTGCCCAGACTGTAAGTTTCACCCGAAGACACGTTTTGGTTGGCCTACATTTTATTTCTGATTCTAATTGTTGGGTAACATTTAGAAGTCCAGAGATTTCACACGGATGTCCAGATTTCTAGTTTCTCCTAAAAATACAATGATGAGCCAACACTGGGCCGAATTCTCATGTGGGAAACAGAGATAGGACCTGCCCTGGGGTTGCCCCTCGGGGCAGGGCGGGGGGTCTCACGCTGTCTTGTCCTGCCCTCTTTTCTCATGCCAAGGAGTATATGATGCCCAGACTCCAGTGTTGATTCTGTGCTTTGTTCATGTCAGTCTCTTTGTCCCAACTGTGTTTCCATCTCTCTCAACGGGCAAGCTCTCAACTGCTTTTGAAGCCTGAATGCAAGTGTCTTTTCTTCCAGAACATCTTGAACCTCCAGATTGGACCAACTCATGCGCAGCCTGGCCCCTGGAGGAGCCCACTAAGGTAGCTCCATCTGTGTGCCCTCTCCCTGGGTCAAGGCATCCTCCCACAACAGGAACGGCATCCTTTTCCTCCGGGAAGCCCTGCCTGTGACACCGAGCAGAGCCAGAACTGGAGGGGGGAATGGACAGGAGCTCAGAGGTGAGAACAAAACTGCCTCAGGGGGATGATGCCACTGGGAGAGCTTGTGCGTTCTTAAAAACCTCCTTCGAGGACTTCCTGGTGGTGGGAGCCTGCCTGCCAATGCAAGGAGCATGGGTTCGATCTCTTTTCGGAAAGATTCCACATGCGGCGCAGCAGCTGAGCCCCCGGGCCACAGCCACTGGCCCCTCAGAGGTGTACTCCACGCCCAGCCTCCCCCACTACCAGTGCCCTCTGGCTGCTGGCCTTGCCTTCTCGGCCCCTGGGACTCAGGAGGCTTTTAGGCTGTGCAGGGTCCCTGGGAAGCTGAAGGCGACAGTCCAGGGTCCTCTGAGGCCCATGCAGGGTCCCACCAGACACGCGCTCTATGGGGCATTCAAGCCCACAGGCTCTGTCATGGAGGAGACAGACGCAGGGCCGGGGCGACTCCCCACAGCGGGTGACAGGTGCGGGGTGAGCCCCGATCTAGCCCAGCGCCTGACCGTCCACGCGGAGTGAGGGCAGCGCGCCGGGCCAGCACAGCGGCCAGACCGTCACTTGCACTCTCATCGGTCAGTTCCAACAGCGGCAGCAGGCAGGGCGGGTCAGAGCCCAGTTTTAGGAGAGGAGCAAGCGGGGGAAGGTGCCCAGAACCTGGTCCCTGCCCCCTGCCAGGGCTCCCCCGGCCCTCTGTAACCTCTGGGCTCTGCAGTTCTCTTTGAAGCAGCCGGGGGGTGAGTCAGCTCCCCCCTCCTCCAATTCATCCCCAGGTCCACACTGTCCCCTGGGTTCCCACCCCTGACCCTGATTCCCCGCCCCCAGCCAGGGCCCCGAGTTGTCTGCAGCGCACCCCCATCTGGGAGAGAGATTTACTCAGGTTCCTAGTTACTCCTGGCTGCTGCCTGGCCACGGACATGCCAAACACCATAAGATGAGCGCAAGGGCTTTAAGAGGGACCTTGACATGCATCCAGAGGCCTGATTACACTGGTGACTCCAGAGAAAACTCCAGCACACCCACTGCATGGGTGTGGCCTCAGGACTTTGGATGCCAGGCAGCATCGACATCCGGTCACCCAGCCCACGGGGTGCATGAGGCTCCGGGAAAGCAGATCCTCTCCCTCTGCTGCATAAGCCTTATTTCATCATGTCTTCTCCAAATGGCATAATTTCATTCTTTTTAATGGCTGAGTAGTGTTCTTTTGGACATATTCCCTGCACCGTCTTTATCCATTCATCTGTTGGTGAACACTTAGATTGCCACAATTAGAATTACAATCTATGTCTTGGCTATTGTAAATATAGTGCTGCTATGGACATTGGGGTGCATGCATCTTTCCAAATTAGGATTTATGGTTTTTTCCCCTGATAAATATACACCCAAGTGTGGAGTTGCTCAGTCATATGGTAGTTGTTTTTAGTTTTCTGAGAAACCCCTGTACTCTTTTCCACTGTGGCTGCACCAATTTACACTCCCAGCAACAGTGTAAGAGGTTCCCTTTTCTCTACATTCTCACCAATGTTTGTTATTTGTGTTCCTTTTGACGATGGCCATGTGACAGGTATGAGAACGTGACTTTACTTTCCCTTTCCCTGATGATTAGCAATGGTGAGCATCTTTTCATATGCTCGGAGGCCATCTACATGTCCTCTTTGGAAAACCATCTGTTCAGTTCTTCTGCCCGTATTTTACTCAGGTTGTTTGTGCTTTTGATGTTGAGTTCTATGAACTGTTTATATATGTTGACTATTAATCCCTTGTTGGAGATCCTAGAATTTTAAAGCATCATGCTGAGCCCATTCCTGGCCCTGTCTGAGTTTGAGTGAGCAGGTTATGGGTGTGGGAGCTTTCTCTGAGGCTGAGATGCTCACGCTCTGAAGGAATCTAACAGCCCTCGCTCTGACAGACTCAGAAAAGCACCACTTGGGGACCAGCTGCCCTTCCTGAAGGCACCCATGACTTTGAGAGAATTCACCTGTGTGTCCCCCTCGTCCTCCAGCTGGAGGCCCCTGGGGGGTACGTACCTGGTTTTCGTTGGTTTGCCGGGCTTGAATGCAGCTGCACAGTGGGCAAACACCAGCTCAGCCAGTTCTAGGAAGAGACAGACCCAAGCTGCCCAGATGACCATGCGTTGTCTAAATCCTGCAGTCACAGTGGAGCTCTGAAAGCTGGTCTCCATGTCCACCCATCGACCCAGGAAGTCCTCCTCTCCCTGGGCCTGCAGGCTCCTAGGGCTGTGCTAGGGCCATCATTCCACAACTGCTCACGGGACAGAAGGAACAATTTTCCCGTTGTCTGTTAAGGAATTTTCTTGAAAAATGGGTAGAGGGCTTAGTTGTGCACTTGAACCCCAGCTTCCAGCTGGCGTCACCAGCCCATCGGCAACGAGGCCTCCTGGATTCCACGAATCCCCACCAGAACATTTTGACAGGCATGGCTCACAAACGCCTCTTTCCTTGACATGGTTTATGCTCCTTCTGACTCTGTGTAATTAAAATAGCAGAGGCTGGATATCTATTTTAATCAGCCATCTGAAGTACTGTGAGTAAGTTGAATGCTTCAAAGATGAATGACTTTTCACAGGAATGATGCAAATTTCATGTATCTGACCATTCAACTCAAAAACGTAGTTTGAACCTTGGCTTGTCGGAGAGTTTTTTCAAACTTATTTAGCCTTATTTTACACTTTCGTTTTATTTTTAAAATAATGCTTGTAATGATAGGTTCCATCTTAGAGCAAATAGAATTTCTCCAGGAGTGCACCAGCATAGGGGTCCAAGATGTGATCAATGAGCCTCGGAGAAAAACATGTGCATTCAGTTGACCGGATCCATGAGGAATCAGAAGTGGACAGAGCTCAGTGCCAATCTGGCAAACAGACAGCAAGCAACAGCCATCCTTGTCTTGCCAGGAACTTGGCTCTGGGACTCCCGGATGTCTGAGTGGTCTTTCTCCTCAAGAAAGACATGATCTAATAGGGAAGCTCACTAACAAAAGAAATAAAAATAAAAATGTTTGCGATGAGAGATGCAGTTGCTGCTTGTACACGTGCCCAGCGTGGCGGTGACACTGACCAGGTTGGATGGGGGGGAGGGAGGGGCGTCAGGACAAGGCAGGCCAGGACCTGGCACCGTGTGCCGCGGGGGCTTCCACCTGGACAAAGGTCTCTTCCAGCAGCAAAGTACGAAGAAACGGCCAGGGACCGAAAACAACCATGTGCGGGAGGCTCTGGGGCAAATTACAGACAACAAGGTACAAAAAGAAAGAAGAAACCCAGCTGTCACTTCTGAAGAGCCAGGAGCCAAAGCTGGGGTCGAAAGCAAAAGCAGGGTGCTGTGCGTGAGCCCCCCACACAGCACCACCAAAGGGGTGGGCGGCCCGACCCCTGGACACATCCCCACCCTCACCCCACGTAAGGAACCAGCTCACCCCCCTTCAGGGAGAGAGCAAGGGAAACCATTACCTGTTCTCACTGCCCTTGGCTGTAGCAGGGGCCCCAGTAAAGTCTTGCGTGAATTTCTTGTCCGGCCTCTGATCAATTTTTATTGATTAAGGAGGCCAAGAGCCCCGGTCAGTATCAAGGGGAAGCTCTTCCAAAAGCAGGATACTCCAACCGTCCTCCACCTCTGGAGACGGTGCTCCAACAGGCTGAGGGGTCCTGGCTTCTTTGTTTTGGTTTTGCCACTGTATTCCCAGGAACTAAAATAGTGCCGGGTGTCTCTTAGAAAATATGTAGATGAATGAATGAGTTTGCCTCCAAAAAAACAAAGAAGGAAGAGAATCCCCTGCCACAGAGGAAGCCAGACGTGCAGAGACAAATATCAGGCAGACGATGGGATTGAGGGGGCCAGGTCAGGTGGTCGGCACCTCGGAAGGGGCTGGGAGGCGGGGCTCTGAGCTCACAGCCGGGGTACCAGATGGAAGACCCTCATTGTCCTCCATGAAGCCAGCGGTTTCTGCCTGTGTTTACCTGTGGAACAGTCTTCAATAAAATCTTCCCAAGAACTACAGCAACAAGAGAAAAATTAGTTAAACTGAACGTCATCAAAATGAAAGGTGAAAGTGAAAGTCTCTGAAGTCATGTCCAACTCATTGTGACCCCATGGACTAGTCTGCCAGGCTCCTCTGTCCATGGAATTCTCCAGGCCAGAATACAGGAGTGGGTAGCCGTTCTGCTCTCCAGGAGTTCTTCCCGACGCAGGGACTGAACCCAGGTCTCCTGCTTTGCAGCTAGATTATTTACTGTCTGAGCAACCAGGGAAGCCCAAGAACACAGGAGTGGGTAGCCGTTCCCTTCTCCAGCGGATCTTCCCAACCCAGGGGTCAAACCCAGGTCTCCTGCATGGCAGCCAGATTCTTTACCAGCAGAGCCACCAGGGAAACACCGAGTGAAATGAAGCAGTCATCAAAGTGAGAACAGTGACAGCCTCATTTTCTTGGGCTCCAAAATCACTGCAGGCAGTGACTGTAGCTATGAAATTAAAAGACCCTAGCGCCTTGCAAGGAAAGCTATAACCAACCTAGATAGTGTATTAAAAAGCAGAGACATCACTTTGCCAACAATGGTCTGTATAGTCAAAGCTATGGTTTTTCCAGTAGTCATGTACAGATGTGAGAGTTGGACCATAAAGAAGGCCAAGTGCTGAAGAACTGATGCTTTTGAACTGTGGTGCTCGAGAAGACTCTTGAGAGTCCCTTGGACTGCAAGATCGAACCAGTCAAGCCTAAAAGGAAATCAAGCCTGAATATTCATTGGAAGGACAGATGCTGAAACTGAAGCTCCCATCCTTTGGCCACCTGGTGTGAAGAGCCGACTCATCGGGAAAGACCCTGATGCTGGGAAAGATTGAAGACAAAAAGAGAAGGGGCATGGTGGCAGAGGATGCGATGGTTGGACAGCATCACTGACTTAATGAACATGAATCTGGGCAAACTCCGGGAGATAGTGATGGACGTAGGAGCTTGGTGTGCTGCTGTCCATGGAGTCGCAAAGAGTTGGACACAATTTAGCGACTGAACAGCAATGACAAAATCAAAATGAAATTGTTTGTCCCTCAAGAAAGTGAAAAGACCACAGGGTAGAAGTGAAAGTCACTCTATTGTGTCTAACTCTTTATGACCCCATGGGCTATACAGTCTGTGGAATGCTCCAGGCCAGAATGCTGGAGTGGGTAGCCTCTCCCTCCTCCCAGGGATCTCCCCAACCCAGGGATTGAACCCAGGTCTCCCGCATTGCAGGCACATTCTTTACCAGCTGAGATATTTGCAAGTCATATCTCTGATAAGGGACTCCTCTCTGGAGTATATAAAGACTTCACATAACTCCGTAATAGAAACAGCCTTATTTTCAAACTGTCAAAGGATCTAGAGAGACGTTTGTCAAAAAAAACACACACAAATGGCCAACGAGCCTGTGAAGCGATGCCCAGCAGTACTCTGGGGCTCTCATGTACCCCCTTTCAACCCAACTGGAAAGTCGAGAGTCAAATTTACAAGTTCCTGGTGGCACCATCAGCTCAGGAAGGCGGCAGAGGGGGAGATGTTTGCCTGCCATCCTAAGGTGGGGGACCCAGGTAAGAGCTCTGTCCCCGGGAGCACCCTCTTTCGAAGATGCAGCAGGCCCAAGAGTCACGCTGCCCCATCTCAATGCCACTTGCACCAGGCAGCTTCTTGTTTCTGAGGGGCCTCTGAGAAAGGACCCCAAACATGGCCAAGGAAGCTACACACACCCCAAAACAAACAGGATGCGGCGTCAGAGTGTCAGCCCCTAACAAAGTGAGGTTGCTCAGGTGCCCTATTTGGGGTCAGGGTACCAGGGAGTGCTGGAGAAGACTCCTGAGAGTTGCTTGGACAGCAAGGAGGTCAGACCAGTCCATCTTTAAGGAGAGCAACCCTGGATATTCACTGGAAGGACTGATGCTGAAGCTCCAGCATTTTGGTCACCTGATGTGAACAGACGACTCATTGGAAAAGTCCCTGATGCTGGGAAAGACTGAGGGCAGAAAGAGAAGAGGGTGCCAGAGGATGAGATGGCTGGAGGGTATCACTGATGCAAAGAACATGAACTTGGGCAGAGTCCGGGAGATGGTGAGGGACAGGGAGGCTTGGCGTGCTGCTGTCTGTGGGGTCAAAAAGAGCCAGACGCAACCGGGCGGCTGAACAGCCACCACCACGGGCCGTGTGGGAGGTGGATCAGGGGAGCCTCACCCCGGGCTGCCGGTTCCTCCGTCACTGGTGTGTGCCTGGCAGGTCGGCTTCTGGGTTTCCCCGTGTGGCATGACCTCTGCCCGGGAAGGGAAAACGAAGGCAGCGCATAGGCGGTGCCTACTGGACGGGGGCTGAGAAGTGTGCTGATCCAGCATTTTCCAAAGACCCTTCTGTGCAAACTCCACTTTTTTTTAAAGGCTTGGGCGATCTAATGTGTTTAGAAAACACAATTACCTCCCCTCCCCCAACCCACACCACCACCTCTGCTCTTTTTAAGACAGGGCTTTCTGTGGCAAAGCTACAAAGATGCCTGAATATGCAAAACTGCCCTGGGCTTTCCTGAGAGAAGAGTTTGCACCATTTCACAAGCTCACTTTTCCGATGATCCTCCGTCCCAATGCACCACGAGGGACTGGTGCACCTGAAATCCGCGCTGTGAGGAAATCTTGACCTCACCCTGTTCCCTGCATCTTGCAGATGGTGAGACCAAGGCAACAGGCAGACAGGCGGGGAAGGCTGGGCGGAGAGCCGGCGCTAGGGCCCAGTCACTGTGGTCCTTCCCTGGATCAGACGCATCCCTCTCGGGGCCAAGTGCACCATGGAATCAAGTGCGTGAGGGACTGACTCACTCCCCCAGGAGGCCGAACCTGCTCTCTCTGCAGCCCAGATGGGTAGAGTGGACGCACCCCTGAAGTTGAAGCCGAAGATCCCAGGTCTGCCCCTCAGTGGTCCAGGGACCTTGGGCATGTCGCTCAGCCTCTCTGAGCCTCAGTGTCCATTCCCTGGACGTGGGTTCATGAGGCCACTTTTCCCGCCGCTCTGGAGTCATGATTGCGTGAGATTCCAAACAGAAGTCAACTCCTGCCGTATTGAAAAGAAGAAAGGACTGACCCTATGTTGGGTGGGGCTGGGTCTGCCCAGCCCTTAGATTCTAGAACCGTGAGATCCCAGCCACCATCACGCTGAGGGCCATTGCTACCAGGAGGTAGAGGGACAGCAGGCTGTGGATCTGGGGGGCGCCTACAGGAGCCACCTGGCTGATCCCAGGAAGCAGGGCTGCAGACGTGGATTCCAGGTTCCCCTGCCTCCCCTGCGGGGGGTTCAATTCCCTGCGACTCCTTGCTTTCAGGAAGGAAGTGGCACAGCCCGGGAGAGGTGCATGGTGCAGGGCCATTGGAAGACTAGTCGCCAGCTCCATCACCTGCACCATCTATTATTAGGTGCTCACTTTGGGTGTTATTAGGGAACTCTGACATCATTAATATTTCTCACTGATTGGCATGTTAATCACAGGTCCACTCCTGTCCCTTGAAACTTCAGGCAAGTTCTTTAACCCCGCCGCGCCTCACTTACACCTGTAAAGTAAGCACTGCACTCATAGTCCTGTGGGGCAGACTGAAGTAACTAACTCGTGGAAGGTCTGCGCTCAGTCACCCAGGCGTGTCCGGCTCTTCGTGACCCCACGGACTGTAGCCCACCAGCCTCCTCTGTCCATGAGATCTTCCCAGCAAGAATAATGCAGTGGGTTGCCATCTCCTCCTCCAGGGGATCTTCCTGACCCTTGGAGACACAGAGGTCGAACCGGTATCCCTTGACTTGCTGGCAGACTCTTCACCGCTGAGCCCAGGGAAGCCCCAGGTGAGTGTTTGGCTCCAGCAAACGTTCGATCAGTGTTTGCTGTCCTTGTAATGTGTACCTAGGTGACAAAGCTCATGACTGTAACCACGTTACGTGTTGCCCATTTCCTTGGTTCCCAAGTAATCTATCATTCCTTGGGAATTCTGAAGAACAGAGTACCTTGATGTGTTGATCCTTGGACCACCTGGCTCCCGTCCAGCTGGGATGCATGGTCTGATGGGTCGATAGAGACACCCAAACATCGCTGTGATCTTTTTCACTCTGTCTCACGGGTTCAAGGCAAGCCCTTCACTTCGCCCTTTTAAGTCCTCCTCATCTTCTGCCTCTTAGGAAGAGTACCTTGTTCTCAAACCGTAAGAAGCTAAGACCACTGAGGCGTCTTCCTGCCGAGTCCTGTCCCGTGACAACCCAGACAAAGCCGAGCCCCTCCTCCTCCCCTCTCTTTCCTGCTTTCCCCCCACTTTCCTCTCTGCCTCCCCCTCCCCCGGCCTCTGTCTGTCACATCATCTCCGTCTGAGGACACTTCTGATCCACAGATCACATGATAAGAAGATTTTCTAAAGTGGATATTTTGGGGCTGCCAAAAAAGAACATGAGTTGGGTGGGATGAACTGGGAGATTGGGGCTGACGTAGATACACTGTGTGAAAGTGAAGTCGCTCAGTCGTGTCCGACTCTTTGTAACCCCATGGACTGTAGTCCACCAGGCTCCTCCGTGCATGGGATTTTCCAGGCAAGAATACTGGAGTGGGTGGCCATTTCCTTCTCCAGATCTTCCCAACTCAGGGGTTGAACCTGGGTCTCCTGCATTGCAGGCAGACTCTTGCCTTCTGAGCCACCAAGGAAGTAATATACACTATAGATACTACATATAAAATAGATAACTGGTGAGAACCTGCCACATAGCACAGGGAACTCTACTCTGTGATGACCTAAATGGGAAAGAAATCCCCCAAAGAGGGGTTATCTGTGTATGCATAGCTGACCATTTCACCTGTCTCCTGAGAAACCTGTGTGCAGGTCGAGAAGCAACAATTAGGGCCCAGTATAGAACAACTGATTGGTTCAGGATTGAGAAAGGAGTGTGACAGGGCTGTCTGCTGTCACCCTGTTTAACTTATACGCTGAGCACATCATGAGAAATGCCAGGTTGGATGAGTTACAAGCTGGAATCAAGACAGGTGGGAGAAACATCAATAAGCCCAGATATTCGAATGATACCACTCTAATAGCAGAAAGCAAAGAGGAGCGAAAGAATCTCTTGATGAGGGTAAAGGAAGACAGTGAAAGAACCAACTTAAAACTAAATATTAAAAAACTAAGATCATGGCATCTGGCCCCGTCACTTCATGCAGATGGAAGGGGGAAGTGTGGAAGCTGTGATAGATTTCCTCTTCTTGGGCTCTAAGACCACTGTGGATGGTGACTGCAGCCACGAAATCAGAAGATGATTGCTTCTTGGCAGGAAAGCTCTAACAAACCTGTACAGTGTGTTGAAAAGCTTAGACATCGCTCTGTCAACCAATGTCTGTCTAAGTCAAGGCTGTGGTCTTCCCAGCGTCAGGTACAGCTGTGAGAGCTGGACCATAAAGAAGGCAGAGCACCAAAGAACTGATGCTTTCGAACTGTGGCGCTGGAGAAGACTCCTGAGAGTTGCTTGGACAGCAAGGAGACTAAACCAGTCTACCTTAAAGGAAATCAACCCTGAATACTCACTGGAAGGACTGATGCTGAAACTGAAGCTCCAGTATTATGGTCACCTGATGTGAACAGCTGACTCATTTGAAAAGTCCCTGAGGCTGGGAAAGGTTGAGGGCAGGAGGAGACGAGGGCATCAGGGGATAAGATACCTAGATGGCTTCACCGATGCAATGGACATGAACTTGGGCAAACTGCGGGAGATGGTGAGGGACAAGGAGGCCTGGCGTGCTGCAGTCCACGGGGTCGCAAAGAGGCGGACACGCTGGGTGACTGAAACAATAACACAGCTGATTCACTTTGCTGTGCAATGGAAACTGACACAACTTTGTAAAGCAATTATACGCCGATAAAGACTTTAAAAAGAGAGAAAAAGAAATGGGTGGGAAATGTAGTTTCGCTTCCAGAGACAAACTGGTATGATATAAAGGAAAAGTTTCATTGAAAAACAACAACAGCAACATGAACCTGTGCCCCACGAATCACCCCACCTCCAGGAAGTGATGGCTCTGGGGCTTTCTCCCTCCTGCATCCCGCTCAGATCAGCCTGGGTCACTGAAGGAAAAAAAAAAAGCTGATGGGGGGAGGGGAGTGAGGAGGAGGAATAGGAAATGTGCCCGTTTATATGAAAAATTGAACAAAAGGAGACTCAGTTCTTGCAGGCCGTGATGAAGTATTTAAATGCCAGCAGCGTCACCATTAGCATATCTAAAGCCTCGCTTTTTTAAGTCTGTTGAGATGTCTGGTCAAAAAATATTAACCTGAGCGGGAAGCAGCCAGGGCTTTTTCTGGGGACCAGGCGGACACAAAAAAGAGACATGAAGGGCATTTTAGCAGCCCTGACTCTGCCTTTGGTCACCAGGACTGTTCAGTAGAGAAAGAGCCCAGGGTGGTGATGCTGGGATCTCGACGCTGCAGCTGGGCAGAGCCAGGCCAGCTCCTGTGGGTCCCTTTGACAGGAAGTCCTGTCAACAGGGCTCACCTCACAACCCATCTTACGGATGGAACTTATACCCCTCCCCGCCCCAAAACAGCAGAAAAATCCACGCTTGAAGAACTTTTGTATTTCTGTATCTCCTGGCTTTTTTTAATCCCTTTTTTTGGGGGGGAGGGGGATGGGGGGCAGAGTGATAAAGCTAACCATTTTAAAATGCCCAATTCACCACCTTTTTCTAGTTTTGAAACTGGTGGTTCAGTGGTTAAGACTCCGCCTTCCAATGCAGGGGACGTGGGTTTGATTCCGGGTCCAGGAACTAAGATTGCACACGCCACGGGGCAACTAAGCCCATACACCACAGCTAGCGAAGCCGGCTCACTCTGGAACCTGTGCTCCACAGCAAGAGAACCCCGTGTGCTACCAAAAAGACCTAGCACAGTCCCGCCCAAAAAATATTTCATCACCTCCCCACAAAACGCCCCTTCTCCGCTCCCCCAGCCTACAACTAGTCCTCATCATCTGACTCCATGGACCTGCCTGCTCAGAACACTGCATGTGGATGGAATGATACAATCTGTGGTGTTTTCTGAGTCTGGCTCCTTTCACTGGGCAGAACTTTTCCAGGTTCATCTAGCCTATGTGAAGGCTTTACTCCTTTTAGGGGAGGACGAGCCCATCATATGGGTTTTCCTGGGGGCTCAGATGGTAAAGAATCTGCCTGCAATGCAGGAGACCTGGGTTTGACCCCTGGTTTGGGAAGATTCCTTGGAGAAGGGAATGGCAACCCACTCCAGTATTCTTGCCTGGAGAATTCCACAGACACAAGAGGCTGGTGGGTTACAGTCCATGGGGTCACAAATACTCAGACACGACTAAGCAACTAACACACACGCAGTCCATCATATGCATGGACCACATTTGGTTTCTCTGTTCACGCCATAACGGGCACCTGGGTTGTTCCCACCTTTGGGCAGTGGTGTGTAAGTGGGCTGTGAATGTGCGTGAACAAGTTGCTGTGTGAACACCTATGTTCAACCCTCTGGGGACACAGCTGGGCGTGGAATTGCTGGGTCACGTGATAACTCTATGCTCAGTTCTATTTTATTTTGATTTCTTCTCCCCCGTGGCTTCCGTTTCCCCAGTGAAACTCAACTGTTTCAGATGTTTCTTCTCCAGGTAGGTCATCTGGATGATGCATTCACTGGAGTCTAGCTATGTCATCTGGACCCCTTTGGGAGCCCCTACCTAAAGCCCAAGGATACTGAAGACACGGTCCCCTGGCCATTCATGAGAGAGGTGTGGCCGCAGGCCAACGGGGCGCCCTGTGTCAGGGCTGGTCTCTCTTCGGTTCTTTTCACCATCACAAGCCCGTGGGGTCAAGTCAGGCCTAGGAGGGCTCTCCCTTCTCGCAGAACTGACTGCCTTCATGGATCATGACACAGACAGTAGCCACGCTGGTCCATTCAGGGACCCTGGGAGCTATGAAGGGTCTGATTCCCTGGGAAAGTCCCCAGTGGAAGCAGGACCACTGGGGTCTGCCTTGGGAGCGCTGTCTGGCTCTGACTTCATTATGTGGGACGTGCAGAGGGCTCTGGACATCAAGAGGCCTGGGGTCCATGGGCCTGGTCACATTATCCCTCCAAAGAATGGGGCCTCCGCTGATAAATGAGCTCAGTTACAATGGGGAGAAAGGGAGGGCCAGCAAGGGTGCCCAGAGACCCCACACCGCCCGGCCCTCAATAGCCCCCAGAGGGCCAGAGAGAGCAAGAAGCCAGCAGAGAGTCCTACTTACCGTCCATCTCCGGACGCACCGCCGACAGCATGATGATTTGGAATAGCAAGGAAGTTTAAAAGCAAAGCGGAAGGGGCTGGGCACTCAGAGGACTCCAGGCTGCAAGTGTGGGCGCATGACCCACTCTGCCCAGGCATCCTGCCCTGCTGGAAGAGGGCAGCAGGGACAGAGGCTCAGAAAATAATTCAAAAGGACAACTCGGGGACACAGAAAATGTCAGTCTCGCTGAATGCAAGTAGTTATTAAGCCTTGAGTCTGTGGGAGACACTGGGCTGAGAACACAACTTAACGTTGCATCATTAAACTTCCTCAACAGACCCTGAGGCATGTCGATTATTTATCCCTGTTTTACAGATGAAGAAACTGAGGCTCCAAGAGGGAGCCTAAGGCCACTTGAAGGCCACGGGCTTATCCTGCAGTCCCCACCGCCAGCGCTTGGTCACTGGGGCCCCATGATGTTCAGCGTTTGGTGACCATTCTGGACAAACCTGAGTCCATCATCCAAAGGGCCGGGGGATCCCAGATGGTTGTAAAGGTAGTGGCAAGAAGATGTAAGAAGGAGAATAAACTCAGTGTTTCATAAAGAAGATGCTCAAAGAATCCGGGATTCTTAGGAGATGGAGCAGCTAAAATGGGTCTCCTGAGCCCCCACCCAGTAGTTCGTGGTGAGGGTACCTGAGGGTCAGGGGATGGGGGTCAAAGGGGGTACAGTGAACTCTCAGTAGGGTCAGTTCAGTTTTTTGGTAAATTTAAACATGTCCAAAAAAATGTTATTTAGTATCCGACTCTTTGCAACCCCACGGACTGTAGCCTACGAGGCTCCTCTGTCCGTGAGATTTCCCAGGAACGCAGCATACCAAGCGGTATATCTAGAATTATCCCACTTTTAAAAACGAAATGTGGGCCTCTTCCCCGGGTCCCTGTGGGTGACCCTGTGCTGGGACTCCAGACAGCTGTCACTCAGCTCAATTTATCTCTGATCTTCTGAGACCACCTGGGGAGCAGCTGGGTCCTTGGCCGTGAGCAGACCAGGGGCCACTGCAGTGCCATGCTTTCCTTGCTTTTCAAAATCCGAACCTTGCCTTTCTCCTCTAAGAAATGGGAGTGGGGTCTCTCCATAGACAGACGTGAAGATTAAATACACAATGTCTGCCAGGGACTTCCCTGGTGGTCCAGTGGCTAGGACCCCAGGCTCCTGATGCAGGGGGCCCAGGTTTGATCCCTGGCTGGGAATTAGATCTCACATGCCCTCACTGAGACCTGGTGTAGCCTAATACATAATAAAATAAAAATAAATAAATATTTATAAAACAAAATGAGATAAAACATTTGTCATGACGTCTGCCACATAAAAAGTACCCAAACCATGTGTCCTTCCCTTCCCACCCAGCTGTGATGATGGAGGAGCAGAGAGGAGGGGTGAGAGGGAACCCCTGTTTCCTGTCTCCTGGAATTTGAAGACCTCTGTTCTACGTTCTGCTCCCGGCAAGGCACGCACTTCCCACCATTGCCCTCCCGCCTCCCCATCTGGAACCCTGCAAGGTGGACCCTGCCCCTCTGCCTTCTCCCATCAGACAGTCCTTTCTGTTGGGCTTCCCTCTCTTTCAAGGACTCCTCCTCCAGGGAGCCTCCCCTGAACACACCAGCCTCCTGGATCACCTTCGATGAACTGGGACAACATCTGTAGCCCACAGCACAGTGTTTGAGGCTAGATGATATGCGCTGTGCATCTGTCTTGTCTTCAGGAGTCGTCACAAGCCCAGCCCCTTCTGTTGTCCCTGCAGCGCTTGGGCATATTCCCCCAGGGGATCCGTTGTTCAGCAGGACTTTCTGATGCAAAGACAGAGGACAAGAACTAAGCATATAGACCAACCATGATGCTCATGTTCTAGAAGCCCCAAGAAAGCGGAAGCCTCTGTGTGGCTGCCAGTGCAATAGGGCAAAACTTGTTAGCTTCGGCCGAGAACCCACTAGAGCGATTCAAGGCCTGAGTGGGAGCTGACGGCCAAGCGGCCAAGCGCCAGCCTGATGCTCGTGAGCTCGGGGATGTCACACCGCCGGCTGGTGAGTGCTGAACATGTGCATGACTCTCCAATGGGTGTGGGTTGAATTGTGTTCCCCCAAGGACATGAGTTTGAGTAAACTCCGGGAGTTGGTGACAGACAGGGAGGCCTGGCGTGCTGCGATTCATGGGGTTGCAAAGAGTCGGGCACGACTGAGCAACTGAACTGAACTGAACTGAACTGAAAATTATGCTGAAGTCTGAATCCTTGGGGACTGTGGTGTTACCTTATTTGAAATAGAATCTTAGAGATGCAATCAAATTAAAGTGAAAGCAGGCTGGATTAGGGTAGACATTAAACCCAATGACAGGTATCCCTATTGTTGTTGTTCAGACGCAAAGTCATGTCCAACTCTTTGCAACCCCATGGACTGCAGCACGCCAGGCTTCCCCGCCCTTCACTATATCCCTGAGTTTGCTCAAACTCATGTCCATTGAGTCAATTATGCCATCCAACCATCTTATCCTCTGTCGTCCCCTTCTCCTCCTGCCCTCACCTTTCCCAGCATCAGGGTCTTTTCCAATGAGTCAGCTCTTCACATCAGGTGGCCAAAGGATTGGAGCTTCAGCTTCAGCATCAGTCCTTCCGATGAATATTCAGGGTTGATTTCCTTTAGAATTGACTGGTTTGATCTCCTTGCAGTCCAGGGGACTCTCTAGAATCTTCTCCAATACCACAGTTCAAAAGCATCAATTCTTCAGTGGTCAGCCTTCTTCATGGTCCAACTCTCACATCCGTACAAGAAGGAGAAAATTTGGAGAAACACAGAGGGACGTCAGGGAGGTGAGGACAGAGGTAGAAATCAGAGGGAGGCAGCTACAAGCCAAGGATGGCTGGCAACACCAGAGGCTAGGAGAAGCAAGGAAGGACCTTCTCCTGGAGCCTCAGAGAGGGGGTAAGGCCCTGTGACACCTTGAGTTTGACCTCTGTCCTTCAGAACTGTGAGAGAATCCACTTCTGATGGTTGAAGCCCCCTGGTTTGGGGCCAGAGGACTGCACACCACCTAACTAGCACATGGTACAGAAACCCACATCTCTAGCAAGCTTTCTGTACAATTTTTAAATAATAAGTTTTGTTTTCTCATGTTGCCATAATAAATGGTGATTATGTCCTGAAATGTTGCAAAGTATTTCCAACATTAAGATTATAGCTACTCTGATACTCTGCTTAATACAAGGCACTTTGAAAAATATGCAGTATTTTAAATTTCCCTGGTGAGATCAGTTGGCAGAAAACATACTAAACAAAAGAAAGCAACAAAAAAATTAAATAATAACCAATGAACTTGAAAATGATAACCAATAAAACCCCAATAAAACCAAAATGCCCACAGATGTCTTTAAAAAGAGAACAGGTAAGAACACAGAAGAACATACGTGAACATAAGAACACGTAAGAACGTAAGCAGCCTGTTTTTGAAAATACCATCCTTTTCTGCGTACATAGGACTTATTAAAACTTACTGGGGTGTAGCTGCTTTACAATGTCCTGTTATCATCTGCTGTGTGATGAGGGTGGGCAGGACGGAAAGGAGATGGGGACTGACGTGTGTTGGTGCCTGTTCAGTGCGTGGTATGTTGCTGGCCAGAGACCAGCACAGGGCTGCCTCTTTGATGACCCGTCATCCCCCTTAGCCTGTGGGGTCAGGGTGACAGGAACCACGTGTCCTCTGCACTCCTGTTTCCCTCCTGGCCTGGCTGGAGGCCCCGGGCCCCTGGAGCCCACCCACTCTGGTGTCCAGCAGACAGCTCCTCCAGGTTCTTCTGAAATAGCATCTGTCTGTCCCTGCAAAGCATCTGACCTGTGATACTTTCCATCACACACACGGGCAGAGGGCTTGCAAAATATTTTCCATGGGTGGGTGTTCCTTGGATAACGAACTCACCCTTTCAGTGAACACGTGGCCAGTGGAGGGTCATTCGCACACTCAGCCTCCCCAGGCTTGTTTTGCAAGATGAGGCGAAAGGTTTGTACAACCTGGGAACCCCATGGCTGTGGTCAGCGATTTCAGACTTTAGAATCCTCAGAGAGCTACAAAAATGCAGATTCTGGGGCCACCTCAGTGGTTCTCATTCACCAGGTCTGGGTGGGGAAGGGGGTATCTATAATTCTAACAAGCTATCCATATGATTTTGATACTGGTGGTCTGAGCAACACTGCGCTGGAGAAATAAATACTGAGTGTAATCATCTTTTAAAGAAACAAAAACATGTTCTCACCAGGATCCGTCCTCACGGGTAGAATGTGGTTGTGTCTAAAGTCGGGGCCATGGATCTGAACCAAAGGAACAACCAACAATGAGGACCTTTTATTTCGCATGTGTAATTTCCCAAACCTCGTAATGCTTTTGCAAACCAGATACTCATTGCCAGGGATTTACCTGCCTCTTACTGAAGAAAATGAAAATATGGGGACACTGATGGTCTAGTCCAAAGACTCACATCCAGAAAACCCTACATCCATTGAGAAGGGTAGAAACAACTTTATTGGGGTATATTTTATCTAAAAACAGAAAGTGGGAGTGTTAGTCGCTCAGCTGTGTTCGGCTCTTTGCGACCCCTTGGACTGTAGCCCGCCAGGCTCCTCTGTCCATAGGATTCTAGGCAAGAATACTGGAGTGGGTAGCCATGCCCTCCTCCAGGGGATCTTCCCGACCCAGGGATCAAACCCAGGTCTTCTACATTGCAGGCAGATTCTTTACTGTCTGAGTCACTAGAGAAGTCCACATTTTATCTGTGTATTATCTAATTCACTGGTGTCAAGTGTACAATTCAAAGATGCTGAATATGAAGTAGATGTACCCAGTCGTGCAATCATCCCCATAAATCAGCTTCAGGGCGTTTCTGTTGTCCCTACCAGGTTTCCCATGCCCAGTTACAGTTAATTCCTTTCATTCTCCTCCCTCGGAACCTGCCCAGCTAATCCACTGTCCGTACAGATCTATCTTTTCTGTAGGTTTCATATGAGTAGAATCACAGGACCATGGTCTCTTGCAACTGGCCTCTCTCACTCACCATCACGTTCATCCAAGTGGCCGCACGTTTCCGTGGCTACTGGACAGTCCTTCCATGTGTGGAGCACCACACACCGTCCACCCACTCTTTAGCTGATGGACATGTAGCTTGTGTCCCATTTTGAAAACGTTCCTTATTTTAAATGCCGCAGCCTGGGTGCCCCTGGGGCCATCCAGGTGGGAGGTTGGCAGTGAGCTGGTTGAAGTGCCCTGAGGGTTTCATCAGCTGAGTCTCCTCCTGGCAGCACAGGGCACATGGCCCACATGAGGCTGGTCCTCTGAACGCGAAGCCTGAGGCAGGGATTCTGGTGCAGGCGCTTTGCTGAGGGGGCGGGGGCGGGGGGGGGGGGGGGGCGGGAGGGGAGCTGGGATGAGCAGGGAAGGGGTGAGGGAGAAGGTGGTTTCAGCCAATTTAGCTGTGGCCCGGGGCCTGGGGACGGTCTGCACAAACCACATCACCAAGCTGTCTCTTGCTGAGGCTGGGGCCTGTCTTTGGAACCCCCGTTCGTCAGTCATTGGCGCGCGCTGCTCCTTGACTGGCGGCATCCCAGGTGGCGCTCATGGTAAAGAATCTGCCCGCCAATGCAGGAGGCATGAGATACGGGTTCAATACCTGGGTCGGGAAGATTCCCTGGAGGAGGAAATGGCACCCACTCCAGTGTTCTTGCCTGGAGAGTCCCATGGACAGAGAAGCCTGGCGGATTACCATCCATGGGGTCGCTAGGAGTCTGACCCGATTGAAGCCACTTAGCACCACGCACTCATGCTCTTTGATTGGAGGGCGTCGCATGAGTTCCTGGGCGAGGTGGATTCCAACCGCGCAGATGGCGGGCAGCCACGAACCACTGGCAGGCAAGACTCTCAGCCACTCGGGGTGAGTGTCTCCACCTTTAAAGGGCACCCAGCACCCAAGGGGCACCCAGAGTGTCTGCCACAGCCCCACCACATCTGCAGTCTACAAGTCTGGGTCCACCGGCCAGCTCGTCCCACCTGAGTCCAGCCTGTTCTCCAACTGCCTCCCTGCTGGCCAGGCCCCCCAGGATGCCAATCCTGGCTCCACCTCAGGGCCCTCAGGCCCGCTCTTCCCTGTCCCCCCAGTGCATGGCCTGACAGCCTCTCCTCCTGAAACTACATAGAGTACACATGTGTGCGCATGTGTGTATATGTGTGTGTGCATGCGTGTGTACATGCATACAGCTCCAGGCACAGGAACAACGGCCAAGTCCACACCAGGAAACCTCAAGGGGCTCTGACGACATGGATCATCTCAAAAAAACTGCTCAGGGGCTTCCCTAGTGGTGCACTGGTTAAGGACCCGCCTGCCAGACTTGCCTGGTGGAGTAGTGGATAGGACTCCACCTGCCCGTGCAGGGGACACAGGTTCGATCCCTGGTCCGGGAAGACTCCACATGCTGAGGTACAACTAGGCCCATGAGCCACAACTTCTGAGCCCATGTGCCCTGGAGCCTGCGCTCCCCAGCAAGAGAAGCCACTGCAATGAGAAGCCAGAGCACCGCAACTAGAGAGGAGCCCCCTCACCAAAACTAGAGAAAGCCTGTGCACAGCGATGAAGACCCAGCACGACCAAATTTAATTAATTAATCAATTTTTAAAAAACAGCTGAGTATAGGTCAGCCATGCCCAAGGTGCCCACTGCAATCATGTCAGGTGGGCAAGGCCGAGGAGGGAAGATGAACACAGGACAGTGTGGGAAGTCTAATTGGGGAGACATCGGAATGCCACAGTGCTGATGGTGACCCAGACCATGCCCAAGATGGATCAGTGTGAGCTTCCTGGAGGAGGCAACAGCTGGGGAGATTCTTTGAAAGTAGGACTCAGTCTAGTCATGAAGGGAGCAATGGAATTCAAGAGAGGACCTGGCGTAAACAGAGACAAGGAAGCAAAGATGCCTTGCTCATTCAGTTCAGTTCAGTCGCTCAGACGCGTCTGATTCTTTGTGACCCCATGAACCACAGCACACCAGGCCTCCTTGTCCATCACCAACTCCTGGAGTTTCCTCACACTCATGTCCATTGAGTTGGTGATGCCATCCAACCATCTCATCCTCTGTCGTCCCCTTCTCCTCTTGCCTTCAGTCTTTCCCAGCTTCAGGGTGTTTTCCAGTGAGTCAGTTCTTCCCATCAGGTGGCCAAAGTATTGGAGTTTCAGCTTCAGCATCAGTCCTTCCAATGAATGTTCAAGACTTATTTCCTTTAGGATGGACTGGTTGGATCTCCTTGCAGTCCAAGGGACTCTCAAGAGCCTTCTCCAACACCACAGTTCAAAAGCATCAACTCTTCGGTGCTCAGCTTTCCTTATAGTCCAACTCTCACATCCATACATGACCACTGGAAAAGCCATAGCCTTGACTAGATGGACCTTTGTTGGCAAAGTAATGTCTCTGCTTTTTAATATGCTGTCTAGGTTGGTTATAACTTTCCTTCCAAGGAGTAAGCGTCTTTTAATTTCAAGGCTGCAATCACCATCTGCAGTGATTCTGGAGCCCAGAAAAATAAAGTCAGCCTCATTGCTCATTCAGGGACTGGAAATTTGCTGGAGCTTGAGTTCAGGGGTAGAAGTGGAGCCGGGGGGAGGTTGAAAACCCAGATCACCAAGGGCCTTTGGAGTCTGGGTTTGAGCTCAAGGTCAGTGAAGACCAGAACACGACATGAGCGCAACTGATTGTTCCATTTGCTCTCCAGCCTCACTGTTCTAACAGAGTGGGCATCAGAGTCACCCCTGTGACTCTCAGGGGGTGACCAAGAATCGGGGAGACCCCGCCATCAGCACCCAGCTTTGACTGATTTCTTATTTCTCCCACTTCTCGCCCCAAGGTGGGGCCCACTCTGAGGCTCTTGGAAAGATTGCTTACGTCTCAAGAACCCAGACCAGAGGGGCTGTGCTTAAAGAGCAGATGGCCCCCGGGCCAAGGGAGGACTTTTCCACAGATAACATGTTTCTCCTGCTTTGGCCCCAGAGCTATTCTGGGGAGACTCTGACGTCACGCAGCGGTCAGTGTTGTGTGTTTCCTCTGTGGATTCTCCTGTTCTCACCAGGTCGTAAGCCAGCTCTTTGTCACTAGGGCCAGACAGCAAAGCTCTGGGTCCCCACCCGTGCTGGCATCTGTGCTGGGAGGAAGGCAAAAGATGATCCGAACATTTCCGGTTGGCTTTGGAATTCAGTGACACCTGCTCGAGTTGCAGGGTGGGGGGTTGGGGGGAAGCGGAGCTGAGTTCACATGATGGGCCCCCAGCAGGCCTGGGTGGGGTGATGGATGAGAAGATCTCTGGGCACCCTGGGGAGATCATAAGCACTGGAAACAAAGTCCCTGGACTTTGCTGCTCTTGGCAAGAGGCAAAGCGTCTTGGAAATCCGAAGGCTAGGAAAACCGGTCGGAAAGTCTTAGCCGATCGCTACTGAAATTCCATGGACATGAGTCTGGGGGCTTCCCAGCTGAGCAGAGAGGACGCCCTGAGCCAAGCTGGGCCCAGCTCAGTTCCCAGGGAGCCTGAGACCTCCGCTTCCTGAGTCCCTGGGGGACTAATTTCCTCCCCATCAGCCCAGACCTCCTCAGCGCTGGGGGGGCCACAGAGGCTGCGACGGGCAAGCGTGTTCAGAGGCCACGAAGCACACGGCCAAAGGGAAGAATCATCCTGACCTGCGCTTCCACCCACGCCTGCCCTGAGCTCAGGGCCCAGCCATCCCGGCTCCGCCCACAGGCCTCCCTGGCCTGGCCGCCGTCTCCTCTGTCCCGCCGAAGCCTGCCTTCTTCCCTCCCACCACCCGGCCCCCACACCTGCTCATCCCTCAGTGCCCGCGTGAGTCAGCCTTACCACCTGCATCCACCCCTACCCCGGGCCAATAGCCCCTCGGATCCCCACTGAGGCCACCCAGGGTCAGACCCAGGGTCCCCGATGGAGCGGCAAGGATGGCCTCCTCGCCAGCTGGGCCCCTTCCTCTCCCCAGGCTCCTGGCTGTGCTCATCTGAGGCATTTCCTCGAGGGCTTGCTATGGAAGGTTCACTGCCATGTGTGTCTTTACCTGACCTCAGCCAGATGGGCAGCCACGTGAGGTCAGGGACCACCTTACACCTGTCTCCACCCCCCACCCCAACCCCGGGGAGCTGCAGGTGGGGACTGCAGATGTGCCTGGTGGGGACCGGATTCATGCTTTGTTCTCTGAAGTCACAAGAGCTCCCTCTTCCCTCAGTCTCTCTGTTCCTGTGTCTTCCTCTCTCTGTCTCTCTTTCCCCACCCACAGAGCTCCGAGGCCCTCCTCCGGGCCGCCCCTTCTCCCGGACACTTTCCTCACTGCCCGAGGCTCTCCAAGATCCGTGGGACGCACTCCAACATCACCCCGAGTGTTCTCGGGCCAGAGGCAGTGCAGAGAAGGAAGGAACGTATGAGAATGCCCAGGGCATCCGCGGGCGGAAGATGCTGACTCACACGGCCACAGGGCGGCTCATCCTGGGTTTCAGGCGTTCAGCAGGTGGAAGAGATCGCTGGCATTTGTACAGAAAACTACTTCACCCCAGCGGGATGCCCCAGGCCAGCTGTGGGAACTGGGAGCCCAGAGGACACCGAGAGGATGGGCTGATGGCTGGCCGGGCGAGGCGGGCCCGTCTCAGCCTCCGTTTCCTGGTCCGGAGAGGAGCAGGTGGGCCCAGAGACTTCAGGAGCCCTCCAGTGACACTCTCCAGCCCCTCGTCCTGGGCTGGTTTCAGGCAGCCTGGGCGTGCCAAGCTCGGCCCTTCTCTTGCTCTGCTGGTCCCCACTCTCCAGAGCGAGGAGGATATCAGGGGGAGGTTTCCGATGCCAGGCTGAGAGGGTCTCCAGTGGTGGCTGTTGGGCAGTCCTGTGGCTGCTCAGGGTGCCCTGAGTCTGTCCCCTGCCGGGACCTGCTGCCCACCCCATCTGGCTCACGCTTGGTCTCAAGAGGAGCTCATTCGTGGAGAGACCGATCTGGAAGCAGCCTGAATCCAACCTCGACTTGCAAAGCAGACCCCTGGCCGCCCTCCCACGTCTGAGATGGTCTCAGAAGGTAGCAGCCATGGAGCCGCAGGAATGACCTAGCCCGGGGTCCCCTTTGCCAAAACTCCCCTGCAAAGAGGTCCCTTCGGGGCACCCCGATGCCAGGGTGCGGGGTGTGCCATGAAAGCATCACCGACTGCCCTTCCTGTCCCTGGATGTCAACACGGGTCACTCATGGGCCTGCCACAGAGTGGCCCCCAAGAGATGCATCTGTGTACCAGGCTTAGACAACTCAGACCCGGCCCTCGGGCAATTAAGCCACACCCTTCCCCAGGGATGATATTAACCACCGTTAATATAAAGTGCTCACACACGGCTCTGAGGGTGGGGAGAGAGACAGACAGAGGAAGAAACAGAGACAGAGCCTGGAGGAAGAGAGGGCTCTTACGACTTCAGAGAAGAAAGCACGACCCCGGTCCCCACCAGGCACATCCGCGTTCCCACCTCCAGCTCCCAGGGGCGTATAGACAGATAGAAGCACTGCCTCTCAGCACTGACCCAAAGCCCAGGATGACCTCTGGACCTCTTGGGGAAGGCGTGTCGGGCCACCCCTAACCAGGAGAAGACCCAGCCCTGTTCAGCCTCCCCTGGGTTTCTGCTCCCAGGTAGTGAAGGATGAAGTTCCCATTTTCCTCCAAATCGCTCTCTCCTGGACCATGACCATTGGACGTTCATCTTGACAGTCATGAGATCTCAGGGCCGCTGGAAACCCAGACCATTTCTACCATTAAGGCCTCTCCAAAGGAAGGTAGAGTTCTTCCCAGGTGGCGTGAGTGGTAAAGACCCCGCCTGCTGATGCAGGAGGTGTCAGAGAGGCGGGTCCGATCCCTGGGTCAGAAAGATCCCCTGGAGGAGGGCACGGCAACCCACTCCAGTATTCTGGCCTGGAGAATCCCACGGACAGAGGAGCCTGGGAGGCTATGGTCCATAGGGTCGCAAAGAGTCGGACCCAACTGACTGACTAAGATTTTTACACTCCATCATATATACTGCTTTATTGACTTAATGTCTGATTAGTTGTGGTTCATTCTGATTAGGCTACAGGAGTGATTAATTGCATATTAGTTTTCAATGTAATAATTTAACATGATTTTAGTTGAGCACCTACTGTATCCCAGATGCTGTTCTGGGCAGGGAGAGCCTGCGTGGCTGTTTTTGACTGCCCTGCATTTGTGAGGCTCACAGTCTGCAGGGGAGGTAGCAATAATTGTTATAGATTATGCAAATGTATCCTCTTAGACTGCCCACGACAGGAAAGCTACCACAGACTAGATTGGGGGAACAGATGGTGAAAGCTAGAGCTGAGAGGATGGGAAATTAACTACATGTCTCTTTCCCAAGAGCCAGACACCATTTTAAGTATCTTTATATTGTCAACTAGGAAAGGTGGTCTTACTCCAAGATGCCCTAATTTTTTCACCTAACATTTTCCTGGACAGCTTTCCTGGGTTTGGTTTTTGTTCTTTTTGCTTTTTCACTCAGTGATTTTCAGTCATCTGGTATTTATTTGGGTGTAGAACTTAAGTATGGATCTAAGGTTATATTTTTTCCATCCACTCTCTGTTAATTTAAATATGAACTATATTCTACATCCTTTAGGCCTGCTACTGAATTTCCTCTTTCATTCCATTAATTTGTAAGTCTGTTCCTATATGGCATCATATACCATTTCTATATCTGCACTGCGCTTTCGTGGGTATTTTCTTCACTGTTCTTGAACATTTATTCTTCTAGACTACTTCTAAATTCTCTTTGTCGGCTTCTTCCAAATATTCTAGTGGGATTTTATTTGAATTGTGTTAAATAAGGTAGATTATTTAGAGAGAATTTATATCTTTAAAGCCATAGGTAACCTATTAGTAGAAAAGTAGTCTGTTACTCAAATCTTTTATGTCCCTCAGTCAAGTTCTAAATTTTTCCTGTTTTACGGTGTTCTTCCTGCAGATTCCTTGTTTATTACTCAAGATTTTACAAATTGGGTTGCCATTGTGAATAAGTCTTCAATTGGTTTTATATTTCCTACCTGACTATTGTCTGTATGCAAGATAGCTATTGGTTTTTTGGTGTTTTTGTATAATTAGTTTTTAACCAGCCACCTTCCAAATTCTCGTACATTCATTGATCATGAATATTTTAGAATTTGTAGATAGTCAGATTATATAAAATGAGTGCATTTATCTTATTCTTACCAAAACTACACTTCTGCAAGGACTTTTGGAAAAATATTGAAGAGTAGCAGCGATAATGGAACATTCTGGCCTGGACTTAAGTAGAAATGTGTGTAGTGCTTAGTCATTGAGTGTAAAAGTGGGTGCTGGAAATTATCTGGATGATTATAGTGATTTTTCTTCCTTTTTAATTCAATATAGAGAAATATGTTAGATTTAAAAATCTGAGGTCGTCTTCCTTTCTTTGAATAAACCTGCCTGGTTAGGCGATATGCTTTTAAAAGTCAGTTGGACTTGGGGACCTTCCTCGTGGTCCTGTGGTTAAGAATCCACCTTCCAATGCAGGGGACATGGGCTCAATACCTGGTCAGGGAATTAAGATTTCACAAACCACAAGTAAGACTTCACATGACGCAACCACTGAGCCAACACGTTCCAGGGCCCATGCTCTGCAATAAGAGAAACCTGCTCACCACCAACAGGAAAAAGCTATGTGCTGAAGTGAAGACCCAGTGAGGCTAAAATTAAAAAAAAAAAAAAAGCTCAGTTGGATTTGACTTGCCTTTTTTTTTTCTTCTGGAACCTAACCTGATGAATTTCTGAAACTATGTTGAGAATTGAGGTATGCATGTAGTTTTGTGTAAACAGGGAGACTTTTTATCCTCTTTTTTTATTAGCAAAAACAGTCTACATTAGATAGGGGTGACCACTGAGGGTTTAATGGAGTACACCCCCTGGGGGAGATATTTCTTTGATACCTTTTCAATTTCTCCTATGGGCGTTTGTCTTTTCAGGTTGTCAGCCTTTTCTTACTTCCGTTATTGGGCCATTTGCACTTTTCTAGGCAACAGTGGACGCGTCATAAGTTCCCAGGAAACACGAAAGATATATCAGCGGCGAGGGTCACACAGCTTTCTCTGGAACTAGGTGAATTATACCCATCTCTGGGGCCACTCCCCATTCTCATTCTTATTTTTCTCCTTATTACACCTTATTGATGAAAATGTTTAATCTGTCTCTAAAAGCAATCTTGACCACATCCCATAAATGTCAACATGGCTGTGATTTCAATTTTTACTTCTGTTTTGTCCTAATTTAGAAGAGTGTTTTTTAAAACCCGGTATCTGGGTTATAAATTGCTAGCTTTCTAGCTTTGGAATCACAGCAAATGATTTATTTAAACATGATGAAAGAGCCAGAAAACATTCGCTTTCTCTATTTGTATTTTATGTCTACGTATATATATCACACACATGTATCTAGACAATTTCATTATATGTAACTATATCATATACTCTATTTTTTCCCTATTTCATGAATCTCCTTATTATAGGTTCACAAACATTTATCCAAATTCATTAGAGCAAGCAAAGATTCAGAATTCAGAATTTTTTAGTTTTTAGAAAGATAATTCCTGGTGAAAAAACAGTGAAAGTGTTAGTCACTCAGTCGTTTCCAACTCTTTCTGACCCCATGGACTGTAGCCCACCAGGCTCCTCTGTCCATGGAATTTTCCAGGCAAGAATATTAAAGTGAGTGGCCATTTCATCCTCTGGGGGAATATTCCCAAGCCAGGGATCAAACCAGGTCTCCTCCATTGTAGGTAGATTATTTATCATCTGAGCCACCAGAGGTTTTATACAAAACCCCAAGAGATTGACTCCAATAATACTTCTTCAGTGAAATACACAAATATTCACAGTGAGTGAGATAAAATACATGAATCACGTGGGCTCAGGTCCAGTTTTTCTGTATCTTTGGCCTCAGGTTTATGAAGCAGTTTTTGCCTTTCAGAGTTTTGGGGGGATTCAAGTATGGAAAAAAAAGATGGTGGATCTTGGTGTATTTCCGTCCATTTCTCCTTATAGTTCTAACGATTTCACATTATGTATTTTGGGGAATAGTTTTCTATCACCAAAAGACTTGGGTCAGTTTGTCTTTATTGTGAGTTATATCATTTCTCAAAAGGTGATTACCTTCTTTGATCTGCTTATGCTTTTGTTGTTGGATTTTGCTTGAGACAGTTTGATCATTGTGACCCATGCTTCCTTTTTCATTTGCATTCATTTAGTGTACCTATGCACTTTCTTTATATTCATTACATTCATTCAGTACATTCATTTAGTGTACCTACACACTTACTTTCTACTTTTTGAAAACTATTTTTAAGTGAATTTCATAGAAATGGCACATGTTTCAATTATGTTATCCAATTTTACAGTCTTCTTAATAAAGAAGCTATTACATTTACATTTATTATTATAGCCAAGCTATTCAGGCTTATATCTGTTGCCTTATTCTATGATCAAATGCATAAGTTTCTGGTCATTTATTTTGTTTCTGTCTTGGTATATATAATATATGCTAAGTTTAACACTGTAATTGCCTATAATCAGACGTTGGAATTTTATAAGGTTTTGCAAGGTTTGATCTGAAACACAGCCATTTTCTTTTCTTTTGTCTTTTTGTCAACGTTAATCTGTTTCCTGACTTTTTTTTTCTTCTAGATTCTGTAGGTCATTTCCATGACACTTCATCCTCTGGATACTCTCCCATTTCTCCTGGTTTGTCACATATCAGTAAGCTTATTCTTTTCAGCTTGTTTTCTTGCTTTTAAAAACTCCCAGCAAGGCAAGATCTGCTCAGGTGCTGTTTGTAAATGAACAGGCAAATCAGTCGTGTTTGTTGGGTTCCCTTTCTGAGATCCAACAGGAAAGCAGGAGAAGTGCTCAGTTCCCAACCTGACTCCCGGTTCCTTTGGCAGGTCTTTGCCCAGGACGCCATATCTCTCTTCCACAGGAGTGGATTTTCATCTGTTTTCTCCCGGTTTTGACATAAGGCTTTCCTCTCTCTATTTTCTGTGGCATCACACATTTTTACGTCTCCAGTGTCTTTGGGGGAATTTGACTAGAACTTCAAAAAGAATGATCTCTGGTTTCTATCTGTCTGTACCGACTAGCTAACCCATCTTCCACCAACTCATGCTACCACATCTCATGTAAAGTTTGGTTCTTCTGAGTCATGCACCGAACATCTTGAAATTTCAGCACAAACACATAAACATAAAATGATGATGGTGAACAAGGCAGACCAAAGTGTAAGACAGACAACTTCATCTAGACACATATAACATTTGCTTTCTCAACCTCATACTGACCAGACTTCCTTTACAACAATCAGGGTGACAGACCCAGCAAAAACTCTGATAATTATGGCATCAGTGCTTAGCCTTAAAAAATAAAGTTCCTGCACTTCCCTGGTGGTCCAGTGGTTAAGAACACGCCTGCCAATACAGAGGACACAGGTTTGATCCCTGGTCCAGGAAGATTCCACCTGAGGCAATGAAGCCTCTGCAGGCTCCCCACTGAGGCCAGCTTCATTATGCCCAGAGGCCTCCTTCCCACCCCCTGGACGTCATTCGTCCTTTCAGTGGCTCTGCTCCATCCCTCAATATGGCCCATCCCCCAAGAAGAGCCCCCCCACCTTCCACCGACCTCCTCTTCTTTCTGGTAAATCCGGCTCACCCTTCAGGACCCACAGTCTTCCCTGATACCCCATAGCAGCTTCAGTCAGTGTATCTGGGTCCCATCAGAACCAGGCCTCATCCCAGCAGGTGCCCTAAGCCATCATCTCATGTTCTCATGGCATCGCAGTCCTGGGACTTTTGAGGATGTTCCCAGGGATGGGCCTGGGAGGTGTGTAGCAGAAAACATGGCTTTGGGCTCAGACCTCCCAGACACACAGCCCCAGGAGGGTCACTGGTCCTTCCCACCCCTCATTCCTCATCCAAAGTGGAATGACCGTTCACAGCATCCGCCTCATCCCTGGGACAAGATGACAGTGTTTGTCACAGGCTTCCCCACAGAGCCCACAACAGATAATGAATGCTTGCTTTTTATTGTCACTGTGATTGTATTTCAGTTATCTTCATCACTTTTGTCTCTTGGAGCCTCAGACATGCCCCCGCCAGGGTCAATGTCTGAAATATAAAGAAACACCTGTCCTGGGAAGACAAGTCATGCTCTCCCCACATAGCAGTGAGTACCTGACACTTTCCACTCACCTTTTGACTCACTGTTACACTCCTTCCCACTGGGACTGAAGTTTAAAGCAAAAGATATAACTTCCAAAGGAATGAGTCTGGACCAGTGGTGGTCCAGTGACTTGCTTTGTCTTAAATGCTGTTTGCAAACCACATCTAACTGTTTACAGCAGCTCCCACATCAGATAGTTCCCTGTTCACCCCACCCCTGGTGGTTATCAGCCAGAAGCTGGCACCCCTTACAATTCCTGGCCACACCCTGGAGAGAAAGCCAGCAGGCAACGTCATGAACATTCTTTTGCATCTCAATCATGTGTTTATGTTTTCCTCCAGAAAATCTACAGCACATCCATCAGTAAACAGAACCCAATAGAAAAACCTGCTGAATTTTGACTTTCAAAATTTGCTCACAGCTCCTTCCCCTTCTTGGAATAAAGAACCTGGGACAGACCCATGCTTCCCCTGACCGTATTCAGGAAATGAATTTTGATGACCAGGATTACGTGTATCTGTGGCATGTTTCCGATCAATGGGAGTTCTCTAGCGGCTGGTGTTTTTGTGTGTTTTTTTGGATTTTTTTCCAGTTCTGTAAGAGCTTGTTGGAACTGGACACAGAAGAGTTGAGTCAAGTTCCTCAAGTTAGTTCTGGATGTTCAATCAACAAGTTCAAGTTCTCTGCATGACCCAAGGCTGAATCACCCACAGGCTGGCCTCTGCCCAGGAGAATAAACTTAGATGCTGACAAGTCAACTACATAATTTTTATAACAAAGTCCATTCACCAGGAAGACTGATGGCTGACCTAGGATAACATAAGCCCTGGGAGGGTTAAGGATCTCTCATATATAAAGAGTTCTTAAAAATCAATGAGAAAAGGAAGGAAAATCTATTGGAAAATGTAGGAAACACATAAGCAGGCAATTCACAGAAAAAAGACGTCCAATAACCAAGTATAAATATGAAAACTGTCCAACCTCACTGTTAGTTAAAACAATGGAAATTGAAATAAGATAAGGGTTTTTGCTTTTGTTTTTGTTTCTACCAAACTGGCAAAAAAGAGCAAGGCTGGCAACACCCCGTATCACTGATTGTTGGTGGGAGTGTAAACTGGTCCAGGTGGGGACCACATGGACCTACTGATCAAATCTTAAACTTAATACATTTTTATGGCAATTACACATCTAGGAATCAGTCTAACCTAAAAATATACATAAGTGCACAAAGATAGGTATAAAAGGATATTTGCTGTGGCATACCTCTTAAAAGCAAATTTTATAAATACCCCTCCACCTCGAAAAAGGACCAAGCCTGTATGCTGTTCAGCTGTTAAGTTGTGCCCAGCTCTTTGTGACCCCATGGACTGCAGCATGCAGGCTTCCCTGTCCTCTTTCACAATAAAACAGCCCTGAGACTTTCTTTCCAATACTGTTGAAAACTCTCTCCAGCAGAAAACAAGACAGAAAACTTTCCAATTATTCTCATAAAGCAAACGTACACTGATTCCAAAACTTGATGAAAGCTCTAGATAAATATCTCTTATAAATACCATGGGGAAAATTCAAAACAAAATAGAAGCAAACGGAATTTAGAAGCACATGAAAAGAATACTACATTAAGACCACGCCTAAGACAATACTAGGAAATGTGCTAATATACTTACTTGATCATATTAATTGGACGGCAGAAGAATTAAATGATTGTTTCCATAGTTGGAAAAGCATTTGACAAAATTCGATAAAATAAGAATAGATGGAAATGTCCCCAATATGACATAATGTATCCATCTCAGCCAGGCTCAGTCTTCACAGGGAAATTCAAAAGGTGTCCTGTCCCCACCAATGTAGGTAATAATCATTATCTCTATAGCTATTGATTTGTTCCAGAATTACTGGCAAATGCAACTGGAAAAGAAATTAGAAGTATAAAAATTGAAAAGGAGAGAAAGTCTTATTATGTGCAGAAAACTTGCTTTGATTCTGGAAAATTCCAGATGATTTGTTAAAAAGTGATTACAAGCTATAAAAGAACAAGAGAACAGAGTTACGTTAAAAATACATATATATATCTTTCATACACACACACACACACACACACACACACACACTTGCACACCCAAAGTTGTAGTGGAAGGAAAAGCAATGATTTTCAGTTACTTTTGTAACAAGATAAAATACTAGACATGAGCACTGTAAGAAGTTTTAAGCTCAACATGAAAAAAAAAAAAACCGTTTTAAACTATTGATGAACACAAAAGAAGACATTTGGAAAAGCAAGCCAAGTTCCAGAGGCTAATGCTCCCTATGCTAATTTAAAAGGTTAACTTGATGCCAACGAAAATACAGTTTCTCTTCCTTTGACAAGACAAAGCGATGCTAAAACTCATGTGAAAAAATTAAAAAGACAGCCAGGAAGACTCTGAAAAAGAAGAGGAACAAAGAGAGGGATTCTCCTGGCAGATATTAAGACATACTATAACAGTTCGGTTGTTAAAACAGTGTGAGACTAGAAAAGAAACAGACTGGACGAAGCCACAGTTACAGAAGGTCCAGGTGGACTCAGGGCACATGGAGGACTGTGGTACAGGAAAGAGGAGGCATCTCAAATCAGCCGGAAGAAAATGGCCAACCTACGGACCACTTAACCACATGCGCCAAGATAAACTACAAATGGATTAAAAAGTCAAATCAGAAAAGAAAAAAAATCATCCAGTATATAAACAACTCGGCATTTAAAAGCACAAACAATCTGATTAAAAAATGAGCAGAAGTGAATAGACATTTTTCCAAAGAGGACATGCACGTGGCCGACACGCACACAAAAAGATGCTCAATGTCGCTAATCAGCAGGGAAATGCAAATCACAACCACAGTGAGAAATCACCCCACACCTGTCAGAATCACCATCATCAAAAAGAACACGAATAACCGGTTGGTAAGGATGTGGAGGAAAGGGAACCCTCATATGCTGTTGGTGGGAATGCAAATGCATGAAGCCAGTGTGGAAAACAATATGGAGGTTTCTCAAAAAACTAAAAATAGAACTACCATATGTCCCAGCAATTTCATACTTGGGCGTATATCGAAAAATAGCAAAACTACTAATTCGAAAAAACACATGCCCTCCAATGTTCATACAAGTACTGTTTAAAATAGACAAGATATGGAAGAAAGCTAAATGTCCATCAATGGATGATGGACATTCATTCATGTCTATGAATGATGCGGTGGATATACATATATACAATGGAATACTTCTCAGCCACAAAACAAGAACAGACTGTTGCCATTTGCAGCAACATCGACGGAGCCGGAGGGCATTGAGTAAAATAAGTCAGACAGAGGAAGACAAGTACTGTATGATCTCACCTACATGTGGAGTCTAAAAAATAGAACAATCAAAAAATAAATAAATAAAACAATCTAGTAAGCAAATTCAAAAAGAAACAACTCACAGATAACGGAGAACAAGCTAGTGTTTACCAGTGGGAGAAGGGAAAGATAGTGGTAGCAGGACAAAACGGTTATTATGGAATTATATGAAATCATGTGAGTGAAACAAATCATAGAAGGATCAGAAGCAAACATGGAAGGATTCCTTATAACTATATAATGAGGAAGGTCTTTTCATTATTTTGATTTCTATCAAAAACTGGATTTTAAAAATTCAGCTGCATCAAATGTAGTACATAAATATAGACGCTCACAAAACGGTGAGTTGGAAGGCGCTGCCACCCTTGTTTTGTCTTGTTCAGACAGAATTTCTTGCTCTGATAGGTGAAAGCAAAGTTCACTTACAGTTTCTCCCTACCTCCCTCATACAGTGAAATTAGACTTTCATTTCCTCTGTGAGATACAGCACATGTATGTGTGCATATGTGTTTCCTGATTGAAGTAGAGTCAATTGACGATGTTGTGTCAGTTACCTCTGGACGGCAAAGTAATTCAGCTACACACGTGTATACATTCGTTCTTATATTCTTTTCCCTTACGGTTTCTTGTAGGATGCGGAACACACCTCCCTATGCTCTATAGGAGGCCCTAGTGGTGTATCCATCCCGCATCTGCTAAGCCCGACCTCTCACTCTATCCCTCCCCCAACCCCGACCCTCTTGAGAGTCACAAGTCTCTTCTCTATGTCCGGAAATCTCCTTCTGTTTCGCAGCTGGTTCATTTGTGTCATATTTTAGATTCACGTGTTAGTGATGGGATACTACGCTACTTGTCTTTCTCACTGTGACATGCTTCACTCAGTCTGATAAACTCTAGGTGCAGCCATGATGCTGCTGATGGCCTATTTCATTCTAAGTAGTATCCCATTGTGTGTATACACCATATCTTCATCCACTCATCTGCTGATGAACATGTAAGTTGTTTCCACGTCTTGGCTGCTGTAAATAGCGCTGCTATGAACATGGGGGTGCCTGCATCTTTGAATTACCATTTTGTCTTGATATGCGCCCAGGAGTGGGATTGCTGGATCACATGGTAGTTCTATGTTTAGTTTCCCGAAGAACCTCCATATTGTCTTCCACAGTGCCTGCACCAACTTATATTGCCACCAACAGAGGAGGAGGGTTTCCTCTTCTCTGAGACACATTTTTAATGAAGCAATTCGTTTTCATATGATTGGGACAGGCTCTGGGAATTTTAGAATGAGAAGAAACATGTGAGTCCATCTGAGATGACCCCATCAAACCAGACGGACAGAACGTATCACGGGCTGAACTGCACCCACTGACCAAATGTCATGCTTTGAGGTGCTGACCCCCAGCGCCTCAGGATGTAGCTGCATTTGGAGACAGGCTCTTTGAAGAGGCGACTAAGGTAGAATGAGGGGCTTCCCTGGCGGCTCAGGGGTGACGAATCCGCCCGCCAGCACAGGTGGTGGTGATGGTTTAGCTGTGTCTCAGTGGCTCAGTCGCGTCCAGCTCTGTAACCCCACGGACTGTAGCCCGCCAGGCTCCTCTGTCCATGGGATTCTCCAGGCAAGAACACTGGAGTGGGTTGCCGTTTCTTTCTCCAGTCAGTGCAGGAGATGGAACCGATCCCAGGTCCAGGAAGATCCCAGACGCCACGAAGCAACTAAGCCCACATGCACACCGCAATAAGCGAGGCCGTGCTCCACAACAGGACAAGCCACTGTGAGGAGAAGCTTGAGCACCGCGCCTAGAGACAAGCCCTCCCAGCAGCCAAGACCCCGCACAGTTGAAATAAATTGCTGTTGTCGATCGGTCGCTAAGTCTCCTGTGACTCTTTGCAGTCTCATGGACTGCAGCACGCCAGGCTTCCCTGTCCTTCACTGTCTCCCTGAATTTGCTCAAGCTCATGTCCATTGAGTTGGTGACGCCATCCAACCATCTCATCCTCTGTCGCCCTCTTCTCCTCCTGCCCTCCGTTTTTCCCAGCATCAGGGTCTTTTCCAAAGAGTCAGCTCTTCACACCAGGTGGCCCAAGTATTGGAGCTTCAGCTTCAGCATCAGTCCTTCCAATGAAAAAAATTCAGGATTGGTTTCCTTTAGGATGGACCAGTTTGATCTCCTTGCAGTCCAAGCGACTCTCAAGAGTATTCTCCAGCACCACAGTTCAAAAGCATCAGTTCTTCTGCGTGGAGTCTTCTTTAAGGTCCAGCTCTCATATCTGTACATGACTATTGGAAAAATCATAGCTATAAATAAATAAATAAAATTATTTAAAAAATAAAGTAAAATGGGGTCACCAGATCAGGCCCTAACCCACAAGAGAAGAACAATGCTCCTTGCAAGCACCATCTTTTTTCCCCAGATGTTGGGAAACAAAAAAGGACCCATTTTCCAGGTGCTGTGACCAGTTTCATTTCCACCCTGAAAAATTCTCCAAAAGCAGTCATGTTCTTTGCAGCGTTGCTTTTTCTTCTTACCCTTTTAGAAGCTCAAGTATTTTGAGAGAAATTTAATCCTTATGCACAAGATTCATTTATACTGAAATCATCAAAATGCTTTGTGTCTGTCTAAGGGGATTGTGGTATTCCTTTTATAGACCCATCTAAGCCATTTTTGCTTTGAATCACGTTTCGGCAGCTATAAATGAATTCAGACCCTCTCCCGCCCCCTGCATCTCATTCTGTGTCATTGTGAGAACACTCAAAATCAAGAAAAGCGCTAAATTTGGCCAAACGGGTTTTGCTCTCGTCACCTACCAAGACTGAAATGCTGCTTATGGAAGAGGCTGCAGGAGGTTCCGTGCGCTTCTGGGACCTGGGAGGCTTAACTGGCCCGTGGTCGTGGTGCCCCCTGGTCTGGATAACGAACAAGGCAGAGACCTCAGCATCTCCTGGGGGCAGTGGGACCCTACATTCAGAGGGTACACCCCCCACTCCTAGCTTGAGAAACTCTGCCTGATGTCTGGCCCAGTGCTTCTCAAACGTGGCTACATCTCAGAATCACCTGGAAGCTTTAAACAAACCTGAATGGATTCAGCAGGCCGGCCAGGGGGTGGCCTGGCCTCTTCTCCCAAAGCTGCCCCCCTGGAAGCTTTAAACAAACCTGAATGGATTCAGCAGGCCGGCCAGGGGGTGGCCTGGCCTCTTCTCCCAAAGCTGCCCCTGGGGCCCTCCAGGTGAGAGCTGCCTGCACAGGGCCAGGCAGCAAGGAGGGCCCGACGGAGACGCGGGCGAGGTGGATCCGAGGCACGAGGCTCGGACAGCCCTGGGAGAGTGGCCAAGGGCACGGGCCTCTGGAGCAGGCTCCCCCAGTCTCTCCCCGCGGACCACCCCCCCCCATGAAGGGCAATGGGGAGGCTTCTCTGGCCCCTGGCGTTGCCTCCTTGGCTCCACAGTCCTGTCCAGCCTGCGGGGGTGGGGTGGCCACGGCACCCCTTTAAGTGTCTTCTTGCCACCTGGACTTTTAACCTGAGTCTCCTCGGCTGGATGTAAACTCCCAAAGCAGGGCCTGTGTCTCTGAGCCACTGGTCTTCCTAGGGGACAGCGTGGGGAAGCGGTCTCCAGGGCAAGAATGAAAATGGAGGACTTGGCTGGTCCCAGAGACCTTGGAGAGTCATCAAAAGGCATAAAACGGAGGCTGACATCACGCAGGGGACTGTCAAGGGGGTGAATGGGAGAATTCGGGAAACACTTAACATGGAGCCAGGCAAACCCGCCACAGTCCCCTGCAACCCTCAGACCATCGGCGTTCACCTGTCCTGGCCGATGGCCAGATCACCGAGGAGAAAAAGGATCTGTCTGCTATGAGAAGAGGCCAGAGGTTCTTCCCTTAGTGGCAGCAGGCTGGAACCTCCACCCCCGGGAAGTGGTGGCCAGTGGAGGGGTGATCAGCACCTGCCGAGTCTGCCTGAAATTCAGGGACCCCGGAGTCATCCTCATGTCTCCCTCCAGCCCGGAGGCCCAGCCAGCTTACAGCATAGCCTGGCCCCTGCACAGGGCCTCTCAGGACCACTGACTCAGGTCTGTGCCAGCTTCATCACAGATGTTCCCCTTCAATGACAGCAAGTGGACCTTAATGTGTCCCAGACCCGGCGACCATCAGACCCTAGGGAGACAGGTGGGGGGCACAGAGCCAGCCCTTCCCAGCAACTCTCCGACTCAGGGCCACCAGGTGAGGGGTGCTGTGACCGGCCCGGCCCATTCCAGCACCTGGTTTTAACCACCATTCCCAGAGATGAGGGATTGGCCCGGCTCTGCCTGGGGGTCCAGCTTCTGGGGGTCCCTCCTCTGGGGCTGCAGCAGAAAGAGGACCTGTCAGGTTGGGCCCGAAACTGGCCCCCCAGGTGAGGATGGAGGTGACGCTACCTACGGGGCTGCCCATGGTCACCTTGATTCCTGCTGCCATCTCAGATTCGGGCTGGGGTAGCCCGGCCTAGCCCTAGGCTCCGGCATGTGACTCTGAGTCTCCTCCAGGACTGGATTTGGCTTGCCCACAAATCCAGGTGCGTGGAGGCCACCCCCACCTCCCAACCGGAAGCCCCGGTGAGGGAAGAGGGGATGGGAGGCCCAGCAGCATCGTGCCTTCTCTGCCCAGGCAGGCTGATCACCCCTTCCTCTGTCCCTGGGACAGCATCTCGCCAAAGGGAAGTTCCAGCCCACAGCCTCTGTGAGCAGGATGAAGGCTGATTCACAAGATACATCAGTCTGCTCAGCTACAGAGAGGGTCCCAAGCACGGTCCCCAATCAACAGAATTTATTTCTCCCAGTTGGAGGCTAGAATCCCATACCCAGGTGTGGGTAGGGCTGGTCCCTCCTGAGGCCTCTCTCCTGGGCGTGCAGACGGCCATCTCCTCCCCGTGTCCTCCCAGGGCCGTCCCTCTGTGTGTGTCTGTGTCCTGACCCCTTCCAAAAGGACCCCAGTCCCATGGGATCAGGACCCACCCTAGTGACCTCAGCTTAACTTGATCATCTGCAAAGACCTTGTTTCCGACTGAGGCCACACCCACGGGTCCTGAGGGTTACGACTCCCACATCTTTTGGGGGTCACAGGTCAGTGCCAAGCTCAGCACAAGGGAGGTGGACTCCACGCCACCTTCCCTCCAGGCCAGGAGAGGCACTGCCCGCCCCCACCCCGGGGAAGCCGGGCAGGAAGCAGGCCCTGCACTTGGACTTAACCGTGCACTTGTGGGTGAGGGAGCCACGTGGGGTTCTTCCTCTCACCTGGTGGTTGCCCCAGGCAGATGCAGCTGGAGGCCAAGTGGGCAGAGCTGACCACACCTGGCCAGACTTTTAAAAATTGCTTGCTATTGTTGTTGTTCCTGGGTCAGGAAGATTCCCTGGAGGAGGGCATGGCCACCCAGTCCAGTATTCTTGCCTGGAGAATCCCATGGACAGATGAACCTGGCGGGCTACAGCGCATGGGGTCGCAAAGAGTGGGACACGACTGAGTGGGTGACACTTGTACTTATTGTTGTCTTCATGATGCAGCCACAGCTCCATTTGGAAAAGAAACAGCCTCGAGCCATGGTCACTTCTGATCTTCGCATACATACAGGTGGTCCCTCAGGTGTGAGCTCCTGGAGCCTGCCCCTGGCACTGTGGGCAAACACCCACTGAGTCCTGGTCTGACGGAGACCTTCCCCAGGAGTCCCACCAGGGAGATGGGACCCCTTCTACAGGTCACCTAGGTCCCACAGCCCCGAGCCTCAGCTTGGATGACCATCCCGCCCCAACAAGGAGCTTCAGAAAGGAGGGCCGTGACCCACCCCCGCCCCCATCAGCACAGCCCTCCTTGCTCCTGCTGGGCGACCACCAGTGGCCTCCAGTCACAGTCCCAGCGTTGAGTCTGGGAAGCACTGGTCAGTGGTTACTCATCCCCCTCTCCAGACCCTGAGAGCCCCTGGCTGGACAGTGAGGTGTTCATAGGGGGCAGGTTACAGCCTGTGGTGCAGCCCCTCCATGTGGATGGGAGAAGTAGGTGCTGGAAACCTGGAAGGCGGGGCTTAGGAAGATATCTGCATCCACCTGGTCGAAGCCTGCAGGGACCTCTGGACCCCTGGAACTCTCCCAGGACTTACAGACAGGCGGAAGTGGAGGGCGCTGCCCCCTGCCCAGAGAAGCATCCTGGACTCCAGGCCCAGGAGCCAGAGGCTGTCAGGACTGGCTGGTCGTGGAGGGGCCCCAGGGCGTGCCCACCCCAAACCGCTGGTCTCCTGCAGCCAGAGACAAAGACCCTGGTGGAGAAGGCAGGGCGGCAGCCAGCCTCTGAGCTGGCCTGGGGGCCCGCCGGCCGCCTGGTGTTGATGCTTTTGTGCAGGTCCCTCCCACGGAGAGTGGGATGCGCTGGAGAGGCCGGGTCCTCCCTGGGACCCTCACTCTGGGGCAGCTGGCCTCCACATTGTGAGGATGCTCATGCAGCCTGTGGGGAGGCCCGTGGGTGAGGACATGAGGCTCTTGGAGGCGTCTCCCCCAGCGCCCGTCAAGCCTTCAGATGAGGACGCCCCAGCCACACCTCAGGTACAACCTCACGACAGAGCCTGAGCCAGGGCGCGTCATCTGGAGCCCCTCCCCAGTTCCTCACCCTCAGACACTGAGACAACGAAGGTGTACCCCTGCCTTCAGGCGCTACGCTTGAGGGGTCACTTGTTACATAGCACCACGTGACTGATGGGCTTCCCTGGTGACTCAGGGGTAAAGGATCCTCCTGCCAAGGCAGCAGATGCTGGTTCAATCCCTGCATCAGGAAGATTCCCCTGGGGGAGGAAATGGCAACCCACTCCAGTATTCTGGCCTGGGAAATCCCATGACGGAGGAGCCTGGTGGGTCACAAAGAGTCAGACAAGACTTAGCGAATAAACAACAACAAAAGGCAACTGATACACACAGTGAGGTTTACAGCCTTGGGACCAGGGGTGAAGTCTGGAGGCTTGGAGGCTCTGGTCAGTTTAGGCGTACAGCCCTGGGTCCTGGCCGGGAGGCGGGCCCCCACAGCCAAGGTTCCCCAGCGGAAGCCGCAACTTATGAAACAGGATCTCAGGCGGGCAAAATGCACAGAGGGACAGAAAGAGCAGTGATGGGCATCTATGCCCCTCCTTCACCGCCTGCCGGTGTGGGCAATCCCAGTGAAGTCGGCCAGGCCAGGACCCGGGTCTTAGACCCCGGGTTTAGTGCTACCACCATCCAAAGTTATATTTGATTATATTTGACAACTGGTTGTTACCAAGTCACTGGCTCACTCCAGCTAGGCACTGGAGAATAAATCCCATTTTCCAGAGTTGAAAACTGAGAACAGAACAGTTAAATAAAAAATAGAAGTGAGAGACAGAGAACTCCCAGGTGTTCCTGGGGGTCTGGGTGCAGTGGAAGTGTGGCCAGGTCAGGGAACCAAAGTGCCTTCCTCCACCCGAGGCACGTCACTCCCTGCACGAGAGGACCTCGGCCGACCCGCGTGAGCTCAGCTTCCCTCAGATCTAGGTCCTGGGAGAGACAGAGCCAGCCGGTCCCAGGTCCCACATCCTCAGCATCTGCCTGCAGGCGTCTACGCAAGGCGAAGAGGAACGGCTGACCCCAGGCAAGGAAATGGGTTAAGGAGGCTGGCGATGGACATGGAGATGCTCACTCAGACTGAAAGAGAAACACAAATACCGTGTAATAATGCATGTGTGTGGAATCTAGAAAATGGTACAGATGATCTTTTTGCAAAACAGAAATCGAGACACAGATGTAGCGAACAAATGTGTGGACACCGAGGAGGGAAAGGGGATGGGATGCACTGGGAGGTTGGGACTGACATATGTATGCTGTTGATACTGTGTGTGTAATGGATCACTGACGAGGACATGCCACACAGCTCCGGGGACTCTACGCAAAGCTCTGTGGCGACATAAATGGGAAGGAAATTAAAGAAGGGATGCGCATACGTACAGCTGATTCCCTTGGCTGTACCGCGGAAACTAACAGAGCAGTTAGTACAGTATTTAGCTGTACTCAACTAAAAATTAATTGGAAAAAAGAAGAAGAAGCTGGAGATGCCAGTAGGTTTGGGTTCAGCCCACCCTGCAGGGGTGTGAGCAGCCCTGCAGAAGGGGTCCCGGGCAGCCGTGATTTCCCAACTCTAAGTGGCGGTGGGTGCCTTCCTTGGGGTTCCCAGTCCTCCACCCTCCACATACCTCTGCCTCTTGAAACGAGATCCCACAGGCCGTCTAAGCCTTCAGATGCCTGTAATTCCTTGGCTAATGCTTAGCTTAATTAAGACATTGACTTTAATGGCATTCTCACCGATTACTTTACGAAATGGCAGGTCTGTAAGAGGATATTTCCTGGTGAGCGGGGATATCAGGATGAAATCTCCAAGTCATCATTTCAACACAGGAAGTTATCGGCTACCTGGGGCAGCGCTGGCCCGGCCACACAATTGGCCTGCTGTTCCGAGCGTTATTTAAGAGGCTGAGGCATCTACATCCCCCAGCAGTCAGTGAGGGGGGGAAAAGATCAATTGAGGAAGTTAGCTCTGCCTATGGGCCTTCTCAGTGTTTGCTTTGCTTTGATGCAAAGGAAAAGTAAGCGCTATACGTTTGAACTCGTGGCTTTATCTTTGCCAGACTTCTGTCGTGCCTTCTAGTCGACTTTAAAAAAAAAGTCATCTTAGGCTCAACTTGCATTTCTCCCTTTCTTTCTTTGTCTGTCTTTATTCCCTTTAGTTTTAAAGAAAATAAACAGCATATTTTCATAACATTAAGAGACCAGAATGTTCGAAACTCAGAGGTCCCTCAGGAATGAGGCCACCACGCAGTTGCTATTAGAACGCGGGAATCCACTCACATCTACAGGTGCACCAGCCATCCACCTGATGGTTAGAATGGGGGACAAGGGGACGGGAAACTATTTGGTAAGGAATCAAATACGTAATTTCTCAAACGACTCTAACAAGAGAGGGGGGTCTACCACTTTGTTCAGGATAGCATCCCTTTAACTTTTTGGTCATGTTGCAAGCCATGTGGGATCTTAGTCCCCCAACCAGAGATCGAACCCATGTCTCCAATGCAATGGAAGCACAGAATCTTAAGCACCGGAGCTTCAGGGAAGTCCCAATCTCATATCCTCTTTTCAGCCTGCAGCTCCGTTGCCAAAGAACAGTCTGATGGGAGCAGAAAGTGAATACGTCCCTAAGCTGACCTACGGGCGTGCATGAGGGGGCTCTTCCAGGGTCCTTGTCTGTCATCAACACAGACCAAAACAGGAGCCCTGTCGGAGCTGGGCCAGCAGCCCCCCACCTGCTCTCCATCCCTGGAGCCCCAGATGGATTCAGCAAGAGGATGTGTCAGTGGTTCGTGTCCTTTAGTGACCAGCTGGGCATTGAGGGTCCACAGCAGGAAGAAGTGCTAGTGACAAGGCTCAAAACCCTGCTCGTGAATGTCACAGGAGGCATTAAAAGATGTTGACTTTGGAGAGGGTGGCTCCCAAGGCAGATCTCACCACGTGAACCTCTCCCCGCCTGCGCTGGGTGCCAGATTCAGATGCAGCACCATTCCTGTGTGTTCAGGCACGTGACCATCCTCCAGCAGGCAGTGATGATGGTGATGAAATCAGGAGGGCTTCCCTCAAACCCACAGTGGATAGAGTTAGCCATATTGGGGAGGACAGGACCACCTCCGACAAACTGGGGAAGGAAAAGACCCTGCCGTTATTTATCATCCTCCTCACTCTGAGTACCTCTGGGCTCCATGTGCCACAAGGAAGAAGGACCTTGCCCCCTTCCCCATGGCTGAGGCTGTCCAGCTTCTCACTCCCTTGGCCTCTGGGCAGCAGGCTCCTCTGCAAAGATGCACAGGCCACTTATATATCCAGTCCCCTCGGATTTATTCATCAGGTTGAAATCACCTCTTTTTTTCTTTTCCTTTATAGGATTCAGAGTTCTGTTGTTTATTATAAAAGTTAAAGAGAAATCAAGATCATGATAAGTTTAGAAAAAGCAATCAACTCTACGATATTTAACGTAATTTCCACAGCTCAAAAGCCACTCAGAAGACCTTTAGAATCCAAAAGCAAAGAATGAGAAATCATCTCTTTTTAATAAAAGCCCAAGGAGAGGGAATGGAAGCAGCTCTCTGAATGCAGAAGTTGGTCCAGGTCTGGCCCACATGGGTTTTCTCGTAACCCCTCTTGCAGATGGCATCATCGACTCAATGGACATGAGTTTGAGCAAACTCCGGGAGAGAGTGAAGGACAGGGGAGCCTGGCGTGCTGCCGTCCATGGGATCTCAAAGAGTCAGACACAACTTAGCAACTGAACAGCAACTTTTGCAGGGTCCCTGCCCTGTGCCAGGCTGGGGGTGGGGGCAGGCCAGAGAGGCCATGGGCAACAGTGTAGCCCCATCTCCAATTTTTCCCCCTTCTCAGTAGCCCTGCCCACACCCAACCCTCGCCACTGTAGGACCCCGTGGTCAACCCACCAATGCAGCCACTCTGTCCCCTCAAGCTCACTGTGCCTCTGGGAAGCGTGGGCACCCACCCAGGTCCCCCAGGAGCTCGGCCACCAGGAGCGCCCCCAGCCTCTGTGTTGGCTGTTCAGGCAGCTCTGATGTCGGCTGTTCAGGCAGCTCCTGGTCCAGTTGTTGCTGCTGTTGTCGCTCAGTCGTGTCTGACTCTTTGCGACCCCATGGACGGCAGCACGCCAGGCCTCCCTGTCCTTCACCATCTCCCAGAGTTTGCTCAGATTCATGTCCTTGAGTCGGTGATACCATCCAACTGTCTCATCCTGTTCCCTCCTTCTCCTCCTGCCTTCAATCTTTCCCAGCATCAGGGTCTTTTCCAATGAGTCAGCTCTTTGCATCAGGTGGCCAAAATATTAGAGCTTTGGCTTCAGCTTCAGCCTCAGTCTTTCCAATGAATATTCAGGGTTGATATCCTTTAGGATTGACTGGTTTCATCTCCTTGCAGTCCAAGGGGCTCTCAAGAGCCTTCTCCAACACCACAGTTCGAAAGCATCAATTCTTCAACGCTCAACCTTCTTTATGGCCCAGCTCTCACATTCATGCGTGACTACGGGAAAAACCTTAGCTTTGACCTGGTCCAGGGAGATCCCTCAACTCCATGGGAGCCCTGACTTATAGAATCACATTTCGGCCACCATGGGAAACCACAGCCAGCGTCTGGCTAACCTGGTTGGGGGTGTACAAAACGCCCCCGTGGTGGCCTCAAGGGGCCACAAGTCTGTTGGTCCCACATCTGACACTCCAGAGCTCCATGAGGGCCCAGGCTGAGGCCAGTCTCCGGCTGAGACTACCACCTCACTGAGGTTTGTCCCCTGCCCCATCCTGCCTCCTTCGCTTCCTTTCTCTTGAGAGACCCCTCTCAGTAAATCAAGTGGACCCCAGCCCTCGCCTCAGGCTCTGCACCCAGGAAACCTGACCCAGGACCCTACCCTTTTGTGTCTCTGTAACATCATGAAAGAACCACCTTCCCTTTGTCAGGGGCCAAATTGTCTCCCCCAAAGAGCTATGTGTTGGGGTCCTGACCCCAGCACCTCATGGTGTGACTGTATCTGGAGCTGGGCCTTTCAAAAGGTGATTAAGGTAAAAAGGAAGTCTTTTGGGTGGAGCCCTAGTCTCTTAGAGGTCTAGGGTCCTCATGAGAAGAGGAGGTCAGGACACAGACACACACAGAGGGATGACCCTGTGAGGACAGGGGGAGGAGACGGCCGTCTGCACGCCCAGGAGCGAGGCCTCAGGAGGACCAGCCCTGCCCGCACGCGGGTCTGGGAGTCCAGCCTCCAGGCCTGCCCCTCTGGCTGGGGCTTTGTGACAGCAGCCTGAATAATCTCACGGAGTCTTCCTCTCATTGAGTGTCCATTTATCCCTCAGAACCCATCTGAAATACCATCCTGGGGCCTCTGAGACAGAATAAATCACTTATCCGAAACGTTTTTGTGCCTCTAAGCATGTGTGCGTGTGTGCTCAGTAGCTTCAGTTTTGTCTGACTCTGCCCAGGGACTGTAGCCCACCAGGCTCCTCTGTCCATGGGATTCTGTAGGCCTGAGTGGGTTGCCATTTCCTCCTCCAGGGGATCTTCCTGACCCAGGGATCAAACCCGCATCTCCTGTGTCTCCTGCATTGCAGGTGGATTCTTTACTACTGAGCCAGTGGGAAAGCCCACCTCTCTTTATATGTATGTATATGTATATACGTGTGCATATATCTTATCCTCACTTGTCTTACAGTAGTCACATATACTCCTCTCCCTCCCAGTGCAGCTTTTGTGATTTAATTTATCCTTCCATCCACCCTAGTAAATTCCCCATCGATGTCTGTCGAGCTAAAGGGCCTGGGATTGAGTTTCTCGAGTCCGCAGGCCGGCCACCTCCCTCCCCCCCCGCCGCCCAGCGCAGGGGCACCCCTGATGGTATCGCAGACCTACACGAGGTACGGGACAGGCTCAAACACCGGCTCCATTCAGACGGCCCTAGGGACACAGGCTGGAAACTTAGATTTCTTCCCATGTGGCCCAAGTCTTCCTGGGAAGTCGCTGACTGAACACACCTCACCGAATAGATTAGAGATGAAACTGAGCGCCCGGATCGGGCTCGGTTTCCCGGGGGGCCCCTAATCTGCAGGGCTGGCTTCCCTCAACATCGCCTGCAGGAGCGCGGCTGCTGGGCAGCTCACCCAGAGGTCGGTTGTCCGATACGGCTGAGCCAAAGCTATCTGTTTAGCAGACAACCTATGTGCGTGTCAGGATCAGCAACCATCATCCTTGATGCTGGGTTTTTTCTCCCTCGTTGAAATGGATCTTTTGAGAGCCAGTCAAGGGGAAAGAATGTGGAAGGATGGAGTGCAGTGGGGTACCTCCGTGAAAGAGGCCCTTGATTATATGGGGAACATTAAAAACAGGGAATTTTCCCTTTTACCGCTCATTTCCTTCAGTTACCTATAAATTTCACTGTCAGAGAAACTACCCATCTGTTTTCCTGAAGAAGCGGGTAGAAAACATCCAGAGCGCAGCATATTTAACACAAATGTTCTCCATTGTCGGGAGCAGAGTTTTTGAAGTACATGTACAAGCTCTCTCCCTGCCCCCACCCCCCTAAGAATACTAAGAGCTGCTTTGCATAAGCCGCCGGTTGGGCAGACGGGGAAGGCGAATGCAAATATCATAGGATGGATTATGATCGCCCGGCCCTTGCCTTATGGACAATAGATTTCTCGACAGACCCAACATCAGCGACAGCCAGGTTGCATTTTTAAAAGGACTTTTGTGCATTTTTTTTTCTCCTTCTTAGTACTTAGGAGTCCCTGAAAAGACATCAAAACCGTTTAGTGCAGATATTCAGAATAAACGAAACTCTTTTTTTTGCCCTGCATCGGTTGCCTTTGTAATAACAGTCTTCTTATGTGTTTGGATACTTATGTAACTTAAGATGAAAAGACATCTTATAGCCTCCAGGCAGAATGATGGGAAATTAGCCGGCATACCTGCAACTCCAATTTGCCTGGGACGGAGTCCATTTCAGACCATGGGAAAGGGGCACATTTGCTCTGTGGGATCAATCTCATGCCTTCCAATATTTCCATACAACGACTTTTCCTAAAAGCATGTAAAAAAATACCTTGGCTAACTGGTTTTGTTAATGAACATGAGAGGAAGGGGGTCATGGAGACCTACAGAGGATTTGCCCAAGAATTTAAGTAACTGGTTTTGGAGTAGATTTGTTTAAATTTTCTTGTCCCTCACTGATTTAGCAACATTAAAATGAACCAGGCAAGTTGGAGTGGAAAACAGGAAAGTCGAGATCAAAGTCTCCAAGCAAGTCAGCTCATCTTAAAGGGCCTCAGATGACCCTGCGAAGAAACGGGTATAATTATACCCAGTGCATCAGGTCGTTGTGAAGTTTAAAGACTACCTGAAAGTGTTCTGAGATCCTCAGATGAAAATTGACCACAAACACAGAGTGTTATTATAGAATTCAAAAGGGTGCTTTCCTTTCTGCAATAAAATGCCATGGGCACCGTCTGAACTTTGTCCCTTCCGGCCCTGACGACTCCCGCCATGTCCGACTCTTCACCACACCTGCTTCTCAACCCCTTTAAATCCCTTTGATTTCTGTGGGCCTCTTCACATGCCCCAAGACAATGGTCTTTCATTATGAATACGCTCCTTAGCAACAGTTTCCAGGAAGGAAAAGATATCTCTGCTGTGTCCAGTGGATTCTTATTCATTTCTCCATCATCGACAGCATCATCTGGGGGATGATTGTGGTACCCACCACACCTGACTTGGATTCCACCAGATCACAACGGTCTTTCTAAAGAGAAGCCAGGGAGACGTCTTGGGTTTGCATCTTTTATTTATTCATTTTTGCTGTAATCAAGTAGAAAGACTTGATTGATCATAACTAAACTTGGTCTCTAATAAACGGATGCTGGCTACACATATTTTTGTTTCCCCTTTGGATCTGCCATCTTCAAAACACAATTTTCTTGTCCAGATTACGTCCATCAGGCAAGAAAAATGGATGGAGGACCCTGTGAGGTCTGAAGCCCCTGGGCTCACCAGTACATGAAGCAGTTGCATAATCCTGCTAAGCCACTTTCTCAGGGGTATTACGTGAAGTTGAATATTGTTTATTTCTAAACACTGAATGCGCTGGAATGGAAAAGACCCTCATCTCCCTGAGGTGGTCTCCTGCTATCCCCTCTTGGAAAAGGAAATGGCAGCCCACTCCAGTATTCTTGCCTGGAGAATCCCATGGACAGAGAAGCCTGGCAGGCTACAGTCGTGGGGTTGCAAAGAGTCAGACACGACTGAGCGACCAGCACACACAGTATCCCCTCCATCCGGAACGCTTCACTCCAGATGCTCACCTGACTCCCTCCTCTTTCTCAGCAGAGCTGCACACAGTGCCTCCCGGCCCCTCCGGCTCCCCCACCCCGGCCCCCGCACCGACCCCGCTGCCCGTCCCCCTCCACGGGCTCTTGGGACTCTCGTTGTTCGGTCGCTCAGTTCTGTCCGACTCTTTGCAACCCCACAGACTGCAGCACGCCAGCCTTCCCTGACTGTACCATCCCCCAGAGACTGCTCAAACTCATGTCTATTGAGTCTATGGACAGTGCCATCCAACCGTCTCATTCTCTGTCACCCCCTCCTCCTTTCCTCAATCTTTCCCAGCATCAGGGTCTTTTCTGATGAGTCAATTCTTTGCATCAGGTGGCCAAAGATTGGAGCTTCAGCTTTAGCATCACTCCTTCCAATGAGTATTCAGGGTTGATTTCCTTTAGAATTGATTGGTTTGATCTTGCTGTCCAGGGGATCCTCAGGAGTCTTTTCCAGCACCACAATTCAAAAGCATCAGTACTTCAGCAACCAACCTTCTTTATGGTCCAACTCTCATGTCTGACCTCCATCTGTCAGTGTCCCCCCCTCCATTGGACAGAGAATCAGCCCACAGAGTGTTGACTTCCCAGCACTTCCAGATAGTGTGTGTGAGGGCTAAGCAGACACGCATGGCAGTCCTCAGAGGAGCTTAGGGGCAGGAAGCAAGAGGCATGTTCAGCACGCACTTCCAGCGAGGCACCCCATGTTGGGGGTGGGGGCGGTGGTGACAATGAGAAATGGCTCTCCTACTGCAGCCTTTGTTCTTGAATTCATGAATTTCAACTTTGGGGGTCACAGCTCCATATTTGGCCATTGGTTGGGTGCATTGATGGGTAGCTGAGTCTTTCACAGGATGCTCTGGTATTCTCCCAGGCTATCTGCTTCTGACTGATGAGAGTAGGTCCTAAGACCAGTAGACCACAAGGCCGTGTGCTCAGTGTGGTATCTCCCCAGCTGTAAAATGAGTTCTCAATTCAAGGTGTGCAGTCAGACCTCGGGGATGGATTCTGTAAGCTCTTTGATGGATGCTGGGGAAGCAGTGTGAGCAGAGGAAGCAAACCCATACCAAGAGAGGTGGTAGTTCCAGAAAAGACAAACTGCTATTCTACCCAGATTAGAAGGGCTTCCCTAATGGATCAGCTGGTAAAGAATCTGTCCGCAATGCAGGAAACATGGGACTAGGGTTCAATCCCTAGCTCGGAAAGATCCCCTGGAGAAGGGAATGGTTACCTACTCCAGTATTCTTGCCTGGAGAATTCCAGATTAAAAGAGGGGTGATGGAATTAACCTGCCACTAAGGGATTTGCTGGTGCTCTCAAGGAAGGGTGCCACGTTGAAGGTTCATCACTTGTCTTGGTTGCTGAAAGTTTGAGTGTCCAGCATGGGTATTGGTGTCTATGGGCCACTTAACATGCCCCAAGACAATGGTCATTATTTCTGAACACTCTCTTAGGAACATAACGTCCAAGAAGAAAGAGGTAACTTTGCTGTCTCCTGTGGATTCTTGTTCATTTCTCTGTCATCAATAGCATCATCTGTGGATGACTGTGGTCATCCAAAGAGAGCAGCCACACAGAGGCTTGGGGTTCATCATCTTTGATTTATTCTTTTGTGCCAGAATCAAGTAGAAAGACTGGCCTTTATGTCCAGGACAAGTCATCCCACAGACCTGGTCCCTTCGAGCCTGAACTATGGGACAGGCGCCCTGATGGTCAGTGGACACCCACACACTTTTGCCCACTGCCATATGTCCATCTTCAGACAAAGTTGTCCCCGATCTCCTAGTATTGTTCCTTGCAGGCTCCTATCCCATAAGACAAGCCGGGTACTTTTCTATGTGTGGTGGATGGCCAGTGTGCTGCCTGAGGGCTGCCCCCCCTTGCTCTCTTTCCAGGTTACTTCTCAGAGACGACGTGATGCAAAAAGAGTCAGTCTTCAGCCAGCTCGTGAGAGACACTTCAGCGCACAACCGCCTGGTGTGCCCTGGCCAGGCACTCCAGCCCTGCTGGAACCTGCCAGCAGCTCACAAGCTGTTCTTCAAACAGCCAGCAGTCTCTATTGTAGAGAGCACAACTTGGGGCTTCCCTGGCAGCCCAGTGGTTAAGACTCTGCACTTCCAACACAGAGGGGCGCAGGCTCAATTTCTGGTCAGGGAACTAAGATCCTGCGTGCTGCGCAGTGTGGCCAAAAAAATTTTAAAAATCCTAGAAAGAGCATGTCTTCACTCAGAAACTCCACAGGTCCATGATGAGATGCTCCTGGAGAGGTTTTCTGCACTCCCCACCTGTGCAAGCTCTCATCACCTTGTCTGGTGGATCGCAAGTCCCTAAGGACAGAGAAACTTACACTGCCGCCTCTGCCTGCCAATGAGCCCTCTCCTGATCTGTGTCTCACGTGAGATAGAAAGCCATTCAAACCCCTCAATAAACTGGTTAGAACAGAATTCCTGAGAGTGATATCGATTTCCGCCTCCCCCCAAGTCCAAACAACTTTAAGTTTTGTGCTTCTTTCCTGCTAGCTGTAGAAGATGTAGGATGGGCAACAAATGATTCTTTGCTTTAAAGGGAAGCCCCACGGGCCCTGGACACTGGGTCCCTACTCATTTCGTTGACATGCAGCCCTTGATATTGTCATAACTTAGTTTCTCACTTTCTGCATCCTCTCTGCTCCAAGCTCACCACTTCCAGTTCACATGGGTTATCAGTATAGAAGACCAGCCTGATCTATAGAATATCGAGATGACTACGGTCCCTGTGAGGTGTCTTGTTTGGAGAATAGGAGAGTTATCGCCAGTGTGGAACCAGAGAGTGAATGTGAACTGCCGTCCTTCTCCCATGATGACAAGTTGCTTTTTATCCTCTTCACCAATGGGACTGGAGAAGAACACTTCTAGAACTTCCATTTCTGACTCCAAGATGGAGAAGTGACTACCAGAGGAAGCTTCCTGCCATAAAGAACCACAAAATTGGGGGTGGGGGAGGACGAATATGAAGCAATCTTGTTTGGGCAACAGAAAACAGGCATTAAAGACCGGTGATCCCTGAGAGAAGGGAAACTTGTAAGGCAACCCCATTAACTGCCCTGCCTCTCTGCCTAGGGGAGGTTTCCTGACCATGGCATAGGAGCAAGAGCAGGGAAGAGCAACCTTACTGAGCGGAGGGGACTGCCAAAACGACGTGACTCTGCGGTCAGGGTGCAGAGAGGAGGGCGCCGTGCCCACGGGAGCACCTCAGACATCTGCGTGAGGGTGACTTGCAAGTCTTTGGCTGAGAGTGGGGTTGTGAGTATACAGGGAAAGACTATGCAAGAATTACCTGAGATCAGGTGCTATGGAGTTGAGAGACCAAAGTTTGCTGAGACATACTGAAGCTCCCGGCCAGCCAGAAACGAGAAGACACATCAGAAAAGTTGTGCCTTAGGAGTAAAGACCATGACCTGCAGCAAACTCTGGTCTATATAAGTCTAGAGCCTTAAATCAAGTCTCAACAAGGTTTGAAGACAGAACTCAGAAGGAGAGTCAAAGCCACTTAGAGGGGTTCAGGAAACACCAGATCAAAGTCTATGTAAGTTCAAGTTATCAGCCAGAAATCCACCACCTACAAGAATAAAACCAGCAGTACTCAGAGACAAATATCAGAATTCCAAATCTCTAAAATGTGCCATCTGCAGTTCCAAATAATAGGAAAAAATCTAGATATGCAAAGTACCAGGAAAATATAGCTCATATGCCATAAAATAGCAGTCAATTGGAACTGACCCGAAGATGGCCCAGATGTTGGACTTAGCAGATATAGTAAAGCTATTATTATAAATATGTTCAAGGATTTAAAGGAGATTATGGCCCTAATGAACAAATGAATAAAGAATCTCTGAAGATAAATTAGAACTCGAAAGAAGAACTAAATGGAAATTCCAGAATTCACAGGCACAATAACAAGTGAAAAAGTAAGTGGATTAAAAGAAGATTAGAAATGACAGTAGAAATTGCCTGACGACAGATCAATAGAAACTATCCAATCGAGAAAAACAATAAAACAGAGGGGACTTCTCTGGTGGTTTCGTGGGTAGGATTCTGCCTGCCAATGCTGGGGGTGTGGGTTTCACCCCCCTGTCTGCAGCTAAGCGTGCAGGCCACAGCTCCTGCGCCCAGGCGGCCTGGAGCCTCAGACGGCAGCCACTGAAGCCCACGTGCCTGGGGTCTGTGTCCCCACAAGAGAAGCCACTGCAATGAGCAGTCCACGCATCACAATGAGGAGTAGCCGCCACTCACCACAGCCGGTTGAAGCCCGTACACACCAACAAAGACCTGGCGCAACCAGAATAAATAAACAAGTTTTTAAAAAAGTTTTAAAGAGAGAGAGGGAAATCTAAAGAAAATTAGCAAATGTTCAGAGACCCTTGGAACAAAGTCAAATGGCCTGGAATGTGTGTAGCTGCAGTCCCAGAAATAAAACAGAGTGAAAGGAGGCAGAAAAAGACTGAGTAAATAAAACAAAAAATTCCCAAAGTTGAAGATCTCCATATAATAGGGAGAAAGATATTTGCAGATCCAAGAAACTCAATAAATTCCAAATAAGATAATTACAAAACAAAACCCCAGAAAAGCCCGAAAACCACACCTACACACATCATCATACTACTGAAAAATAGAAAATCTTGAAAGCAGCCAGAGAAAAGAGCACATTACATATACGGGAAGACCCCAACACTGATGGCTGATATCTCATCAGAAACAAAAGAGATCAGAAAATAATGGGAAATGATATTTAAAGTGTTGGAAGGAGACACTCATCAACTCAGAATGTTATATCCAATGACAATGTCCTTCAAAACAAGAGAATTGAAATAAAGGCATTTTCAGGTTAATAACACACAAGGAGATCAAACCAGTCAATCCTAAAGGAAATCAACCCTTAATATTCTTTGAAAGGACTGATGCTGAAGCTGAAGCTCCAATACTTTGGTTACCTGACGCAAAGAGTTAACTCATTGGAAAAGACCCTGATGCTGGAAAAGATTGAGGGTAGGAAGAGAAGGGGATGGCAGAGGATGAGATGGTTTGATAGCATCACCGACTCAATGAACACGAATCTGAGCAAACTCTGGGAGATAGTGGAGGACAGAGGAGCCTGGCATGCTGCCGTCCATGGAGTCACAAAGAGTTGGACAGGACTTAGCAACTGAAGAACAAGACAAGCAAAAATTTATTGCCAGCTGATCCATACTTCCAGGATGTTCTTCCGGTTGAAAACAAGAGTTTACAGGAAGAATGGAAAGTGCCTAAACCAGTAAATAAGTGAGAACACAACCACATACCAACGTCAGGGGCTGTCAATCTCCTCCAGTAAACAATACACCGCCTCTGGCGTGGTTTACGTAATGTCCTGCACGCTTTGGGGTCAGACGGGTGAGTTGAATGGGAATGTGATGAGTCAGGACCCCTGCATCCTTAAGTGTTCTGTGATGCACCAAGTCTTTGCAGTTCTCCCCGGGGTGGCATTGCTTCCGCCTTACTGCCTCAGCCAGGAGGGGACCGTTTCAGGGGATTCCATCTGGCTTCTCCCACTGCATGACTCCTTTCCCACAGGTCACAGAATCAAAGCCAGGGTCCTGCCAACTCTGGATTGCAGCCCCCCAAGTTATACAATAAGGGACTGAAAAAGTGATCACAGGTGAGCCCTTGGATTCGCGGTGACGTGGACATGGGCCTGGACTCTATTTATCACTGTGAGTGGGGACAGCAACAGAGTTTCAGGTCTCCCGGTAGCAGACCCTGCATCCAACAATCCTTGAAAGTCTTTTTTCAGGACACACGTACCATGATCAGTAGCCATATGTCATTCTGGGGAAGGATCGGGAAAACAATGATGGCATAAACTGGCAGTGACATTTACAGGATCTGTCCTCAAGGAGGCTCGACTTCTAATTAATCGATCAATACAGTCGGGGTCCGTGAACGGAGTCAGACCCACCACCACGTGTATTTTCCTGGTTACCATTGGCAGCTCCGGCTCTCTTCATCGCCTGATGAATTTCTCCTCTGCAGACATGCTGATGGCCAATCTTTGTTATCAGACTCATCAGTCGATGTATTGAGGGGCCATGGGTTCCGTTAGGGAGGACAAGTGTCAAGTGTCTTGAGTGAGGCTCTGGGGAATCTCTCGGAGAAAGGGGACCCATCCCCTCCATCAGGGGTAAGCAGGTTGCTTCTGCTGATGTGGTGGGAGCCTGTGTGTAAGTATGACTGCTGATTTCAGGGTGCAGTTCCATACCCAGCCCAGCCTCCAAGGCACTGCGAACTCAGGAGCTAACATCGTCAGCCAGGGGACTTCCCTGGTGGCCCAGTGGCCGAGACGTCGAGCTCCCAAAGCAGGGCATCCCAGTTTAATGCCCAGTCAGAGAACTAGACCCTATGTGCCATAACTAAGGGTCCACACGTCACAACTAAAGATCCTGTGGGCTGCAACTAAAACCTGGCACAGCCAAATGATTCTTTTCAAATCATCAGATAATAGGCTGCCCGTATGATGAACAGAAACCAGCAGATCTAAAGACAGACTGAAATCCCCTGGGTGTTCTGGAATTCATACCAGAGTCTGCCTCATTCCTGGGTGGCTCAGCGGTAAAGAATCTGCTGGCAATGCAGGAGACCCGGGTTCCACGCCTGGGTCAGGGAGATCCCCTGGAGGAGGGCATGACACCTCACTCCAGTGTCCTTCTTGCCTGGAGAATCCCGTGGACAGAGGAGCCTGGCGGGCTGCAGTCGACGGGGCCGCAAAGAGTCAGACATGACCGAGCACGCATGCGGCCTCATCCCGGACCTCTCGTCCTGCCTACTGGGCAGATTTTGTTCTGAGAATTCAGGGCCACCAGCCCTGATGGGCCCCCGGTTACCTGAAGAATAACTCGGGTCGGGTGAGTGAGGTTCACTTGCTTGAGGACGAGGCCCAACAAGTCAGCAGACTCAGCATGGGCTCCTAAGGGCTGCAGCGTGGTCTCCGCAGCCGGGAAGGCCGCTCTTTCCCTGAGGTTGTTTCCTGAAATGTAAACACAGCTTTTCTCCTCCTCCTTCTGCTTCTCCTCTTCCTCCTGCTCCTCCTTCATTCTGTGGGATTTTCCCCTTTGTCTGTACAATTGGCTGAAAACGAACATATTGACAAGAAAAATATATGGACACCTGGGCCAGGAGGGAAGCTGTGAATCCTCTGCCCGCTGCCCCAGAGGGCGTGAGGGGAGACGGGCCAGCCTCACGTTCCTGCCCCAGGGACAAAGGGACTCCGCCTGGCTTTGTCACACTGTCCAATGAGGCCGCTGTCCTCAGCCCTTTCCTGCAGGCTGGCTCCTGGGGTTCCCCAGCCACCAGCCCAGAGGGAGCCCTCATGGTGATGAGAGGGAGAAGGACCAACTCAGCCATCCCAAGTCCAGTATTCCCAGTCCCTGGTCTTAAGCCATGTGCCCTGGGGGTGGGGACCAGTGAGGCTCGGAGACATGGAGCTCAGAAGGAACAGTCCTGCAGACCCCAGACCCCTTGCCTTATTTTTGCTCCAGTCCGGCCCAGAGGCAATGCTAACCACCAAGGACATGGCTGAAGGCAGAGAGAAGCCCTGTTTGGCCAGAGAACTCCTCAGCCAGAGGGTTCAGGGATGGAAAGGAGACCCCGGTCAGACTGCTCCTTACAATCTGTCAAGGGGTGAGCGGCCTGGGTTCTCAGGGAGTCTGGAGGGGCCTTAGGGGTCTCGGGGGGCCTCCAGGGGTCTGGGACCATCAGGGATCTATGGGGGCCTCTGCGGTCGGGGGGAGCTCAGGAGTGGGCCTTGGGAAATCTGGGGGCCAGCGAGGGGACTTGCGATCTCAGTGACCTTGGGGGGCCTTGGTGGTCTGGGGAAACTCGGGGGGTCTGGGGGAACTTGGGAAGTCTGGGGGGACCTCAGGGAGTCTGGGGGGAACTTGGGGAGTCTGGGGGACCTCGGGAAGTCTGGGAGGAACTCAGGGAGCCTCGGGGGAACTCAGGGAGTCTGGAGGTACCTTTGGGTGTCTAAGGGGCTCTAGGGATCTGGGGGATCCCTGCCTTACTGAGAGAAACCAGTAGGGTTGGGGCACCCCAGGGGTCAGGGGGCACAGAGTTTATTCCCCAGATTCAGTTCATGGTGGGACATCTTGCGTGCTTGGAGCCACGTGCCACTTCCTACTCAGAAAACCCAGCGTGACCAGCTCCAGGATGGGAAGCCGGACGGGGGACCAGGGAACATCCCTGAAGAAGAGAAGTGGCAGCCAGACAGCCGGAAAGCCTTTCAACTTTCAGGGTCAACACGGCTCCTCCAGATGCTCCGAAGTCAGGAAGCAAACGGCAGTGGTGAGGGTGCCTCGGGGTTCTGCCTGCCCTGACCACAGAAGTCACTGTCCAAGTGAGTCACCGACCTGCTCCTGCTCCCTGCAGCAAGGGCTGGGCGCCAGGACCCCGAGCAGGGCCATCTGCTTCAGTGTTCCATCAGGGAGGCCACCTGGCTTCAAAGGAACTGGAGAGAAGTCACAAACAGAAAATCTGTGTTTAAAAGCGCAGGGCCCTTGGGGTGACCTCATAATGGGAGCCTGGACCTGGGTGGTGGGGGGTGGGGGTCATGCAGTGGCAAGGCACACAGCGAGGAGCCCAGGAAGCCTGTCCATTTCATCCTGAGCAGATGGCCTGGGGCACCTTCTCGGATGTGTGGCCCATTCATGATTTTCTTGGGAAGTTTTAAATTTTGTATTCATTCCTGTGACCACATCCTCCAGGAATCACATCCACAGGGAATCATCCAGAATGCTCTGATTTCAGGGCTCAGGTTTGCATTCCTCGGGGGTTAAAAGATCACCAGGGAAAGGGTCTGAGTTATTTCTGCAACGTGAACTTGTTATTGTTGTTTGCTGTTTGGACGCTATGTCATGTCCAACTCTTTGCAACTCCACGGACTGAGGCATGCCAGGCTTCCCTGTCCTTCACTCTCTTCTGGAGCTTGCTCAGACTCATGTACATCGAGTCAATGATGTCATCCAACCTTCTCATCCTCTGTCATTTCCTTCTCCTTCTGCCCTCAATTTTTCCGAGCATCAGGGTATTTTGCAATGAATCAGCTCTTCGAATCAGGTGGCCAAAGTATTAGAGCTTCAGCTTCAACATCAGTCCTTCCAATGAAAATTCAGGGTTGATATCCTTCAGAATTGACTGGTTTGATCTCCTTGCAGTCCAGGGGACTCTCGAGAGTCTTCTCCAGGACCAAGCACAGTTCGAAAGCATCCATTCTTTGGCACTCAGCCTTTTTTATGGTCCAGCTCTCAGATCCATACAAAGCTACTGGAAAAACCATAGCTTTGACTATACAGACCTTTGTCGGCAAAGTGATGTCTCTGGTTGGTAATACACGATCTAGGTTTGTCATGGCTTCATTCCAAGGAGCAAGCGTCTTTTAATTTCACGGCTGCTGTCACCATCCACAGTGATTCTGGAGCCCAAGAAAACAAGGTCTGTCACTGTTTCCATTTTTCCCTTTAATTGGCAGCAGCTAACAGAACCCAGCTGGACACAAAGAGAGCACTGGCTCCTGGGCAAGGATGTAAGATGAGTGAGACACCCGCCTCCTCGAAAAGGTTCTGTTTACTGGGACATCTCTGGTGGTCCAGTAGCTAAGACTCCACGCTCCCAATGCAGGGGACTCAGGTTCAATCCCTGGTCGAGGAACTAGATCCCACATGCCTCCACTAAAAACGATCTTGCGTGCCACAACAAAGACTGATCCTGCATGCTTCAACATAAGACCGAGCACAGGCAAATAAATAAATACTTTAAAAGAAAACAAACCAAAAAAAAAAAGAAGTTTACTGTTTAAGGGGTGTGATCTCCTAGGTGGACTAGAGAAGAGGCAGCCCAGCCTGGCCTTGCACTGCAGAGTCAGAATCCCACCCCCACCAACAGTACTTCCTACCCTCAGCCCCGTCCACCCCATCAGGCCTTTCCTCCACATGAAGACCCTGGGCATCCCCTCTGCATCCCTGAAATAAATTCCAAACTCCCTGGCCTGCCTCCCTGCCTCCTCTACTCTGGCCCCGCCCACTCCTTGAAGTCACCCTTTCTGCATTCCCACTCTCCCCACCTTCCCCACCCCCTGCCCCCAGGGAACTCCACCCTCCTGTAGGTTAGCTGTTTTCGCTCCTGGGGACATCCCCACACCTCCAACCTGAGAGCCGCCTCCTCTGCGTGTCCTCTCTGTCTCTTGATGTTTACCCATTGTTTTGTGATAGTTTGTATAGAAGTCAAGTGTCCATCTGGTTGGATGCTCCAGGCAGCGTGAGGTGGTACCCCAACACCCAACATGCAGGCTTCTCTGGTGGCTCAGCGATAAAGGATCCGCCTGCAATGCAGGAGACGCAGGGTCGATCCCTAGGTCAGGAAGATCCCCTGGAGGAGGGCACGACAACCCCCTCCAGTATTCTTGCCTGGAGAATCCCAGGGACAGAGGAGCCTGGCGGGCTACAGTCCATGAGGTCTCAGAGAGTCGGACAGGACTGAGCGACTTGGCAAACATGCACCCCACTTCGCAGAGTGCAGGATACAGGAAGATGCAGGAAGATGTTCGGGAGTCCTCGGCTGAGTCCCTGACCCAGGGTTTGGGGGGCACCATGGCAGAGGGCAGAGGAGAGGCTGAAAGGGGGCGGGGACATCAGGGGGGCTCCCTGAATGGGCGAGGAGGACACGCCCCTGCCCCTCTGAGACCTCAGATCTGGGAGTAAGGGGGGTCTCTACAGCTGGTGCTTGGGTAAGCTCTGCCCCCCCGCCCTGAAATCTTCAAAACTGTAAAGCCATAAGATACAACAGAGAAGCGTCCTGCATCCATGCTCTGATCCCCCACCACATACAGCCCCAACCAATGTTTTTAGAAAGTCCTATTTGAATCTCTGCACCTTTTCCAGAGGGCAGGGCTGGCAGTCCCAGCCCGCCTGCAAATGGAAACTTTGCCGAGAATGCTGTGGTCTGGTGACCCAAACAAGCCCATTTGCAAATTGGCAGGTGGAATTGACCCCATGGAGATAAAAGGCTTGATTGGGGAACATTTGAAGAAGTTGTTGAGATTTTTTTTTACTGAGTGCAAAAAGCAAGAGAGGGCAAAAAAAAAAATCAAGTTAATAAAAATTGTACTGAATGAAGTTAGACACAATGGTAGTATTTTAAAGCAACAACTTCCACGGAGGCTTTTAAAACTGATTCTTACAAGCTGCTTTTCTCTTTCCTTTTTTTCTTGCTTGTTTTAAACCGTGCTCAGTGAGAAGCCTTCTAAATTGCTGTTGACCACATTATTTTCAATTCTTGAACCACGATTTTTTTCCCGTGCCTGGGGAGGCTCCATCTCTGAATTTACAGACAGGCTGGTTCCCAAAGGACAGCTGCTGTAATTTAGCTCTAAGCTTCCTCAGTGTGAGTCTGCAGAAGCAATTTAACGATAACTGTGATCTCAAGTGACCCCGAAGGCCTTTGATGGGGGACTTAACCCTAGGAGCCCTTGTGATTGCTCATCGGCCCATCTCCACCTCTTCCCAAAACGAGAAGATGGGGTGAGGAAAGACCCGTTTGTGGCAGTAAACCATTTGAGATCAAGAGGAGGGCTGTGGACTGAATGTCTCTGTTGCCCCAAAGTTCATATGTTGAGGGCCTGGGGAGATGGGAGTGAGCTTTATTCACATCGCACCAGAGAGAGTTTGAGAGGTTTACACTGTTCTGGGAAAGGAAAGAGGCGGGCTGGTCCGAGGGCTGTCTGGGTCGCCAATGAGCGGCCCTTGTTGGCCATTATGAGAATGGAACTGCGCCTCCATGCTAGCTGTGGGCACAGGCATCGTGTGCGCGAGTCCAGCCCCAAGCTCCCCCTCCTGCATCCCCCACGCTGGCATCTAGGTGCCACCCTGCCAGAGGAGCTGCCACTTTTGTGGACCATGTGGGAAACAGGGTAAGGGTGTCTCCCCACCCTTGGAATGGTCCTCCTTTTTATTAATTGGAGTAGAATTGCTTTTCTAACTAACTACTCCAGTTAGTTTCCGCTGTATGAAGAAGTGAATCAACTCTATGGGCACATCTATCTCCCCCCTTGTGAGCCCCTTCCCAGCCCACCCCCTCCCACCCCTCAGGTCATCACTGAGCAGCAAGCACCTACTACGCAGCGGGTTCCCACTGTTTTACACCCAGCAGGATATTAACATATATGTCGATCCTGATCTCCCAACCTGCCCCCAGCTCCTTTCCCCATGTCCGCATGTCCGTCCTCTGCATCCATGCCTCTGCTCCTGCCCTGCAAAGCGGTCCATCTCTACCTTCTTTCTAAATCCCTTGCATGTGTCCTCAGGCACTCGGTCATGCCCAACTCTTTGGGACCCCATGGACTGCAGCCAGCCAGGCTCCTCCGTCCCTGGGATTTCCCAGGCAAGAATACTGGAGTGAGTTGCCATTTCCTTTTCCAGGGGATCTTCCTGACCCAGGGATCAAACCAATGTCTCCTGCATTGCAGGCGGATTCACTACAACTGTGCCCCCTGGGAAGCCCACATGCATTAATATAGGATATTTGATTTTCTCTTTCGGACATACTTTACTCTGTATGACACTCTAGTCCATCTACCTCTCTACAAATGACCCAGTTCTATTCCTTTTTATGGCTAATACGGAATGCCCTCCTTTAAATACAGCCCCATCTTGCCTACCAGGTCCAACTGTCTGTACTTCCGGCTGCTGTCTGCAGGCCCTGAGGTCTGCCCTGGCCTCCGCTGCCCTTTCATTTTCACACTGTCCCCAAACCAGAGTGAGTTACCCCTCCTCTGAGGGCGGAGAAGCCCCGGGCTCCCTGTGTCAAGGATGTGCTTGCCCTCTGGAAGGAGAGGAAGGGAACAGAAAGGAAGCTCTCATTCCTTTGGATTCTTCTAGAACAGCCTGAACACAGATGATTATCACCATATGGAACCTTCCCTGTATGTCTGTCCACCTGTCTGAATCACGGAAAATTCATATCCTTCAAGGAAGAAATAGTTCTTCTTCCATTCAATAGACTCTTATACATATATATATGGGTGGGGGACAAATTAGGAGTTTGGGATTAGCAGGCATAAACTTCTGTATACAGAATAAATAAGGTCCTACTGGATAGCACAGGGAACTATATTCAAGGCCTTGTAATAAACCATAATGGAAAAGAATATGAAAAAGAATATATATGTGCAACTGAATCACTTTGCCTTACCCTAGAAACTAATACAGGGTTGTAAATCAACTATATATATATATATATATATAGAGAGAGAGAGAGAGAGAGAGAGAGAGAGAGAGCGCGAAAGAGAGGGAGAGAGAGAGTACATTATGTAAGTATAATACAAATAGAGTTTTGAGTCAAACTGAAAAGAACAGAGAAAAAGTATAGTCTAGCCTCAATCATAAACATAGACTTAGGAATGCAAACGCTAAGGAAAACTAGAAAAATCCAATGAAGCCTGAAGTTCAGTTTACAGCAATGTCCTGATGTCAGTCTCTTGGCTTTGACGCACCTGCTGTAGTTATGTAAGATACTAATAACAGATACTTCACGAGGGATATATAGGAACTCCCCATGCTATCTAAATTATTCTTAAACAAAAAGCATATTTTAAAATTCTAAATATGAGCAAAGACTTTCAGCACTTAGAAATATGAGTGTCTACAGCAACCAAACAGGGTTTGTCCCAAAATATTGGTGGCAATAAAGCAGGAAAATGATTCATCATATCAGCATAAGAAATAATAAAAGGTAATTGAATTATATCAGTAGATATCAATGAGCCACTTTGGAAAAAAATCATTATTTAAAAAGTTGTAACAACTAAAATTTTTTTATTTTAAACATGATGAAGTTGTGGATTTAGAACCAAAAGCCGATATCACTTAAGTAATAGGTCATGAGCCTTAAAGATCAGTCATCCTGTGATGTGTCCTGTCTCATGATTATTCCTATTTTAAAATAAACCTAGAAGTACCATAGAAAGCTATTTAATAAGGAAAAGAAATAAACATAAAAATGTAGAAAAAGGAGACATACAAGCATTCTTTCTCTTGTGGTCATGAGTGTAAGGGCTTCCCTGGTGGCTCAGAGGTAAAGAATCAGCCTACCAATGCAGGTGGCGAGATGTAGGTTCAACCTCTGGGTTAGGGGAGATCCCCTGGGGAAGGAAACAGCAATGCATTCCAGTATTCTTGCCTGGAAAATCCCATGGACACAAGAGCCTGGCAGGCTACAGTCCATGGAGTTGCAAAGTGTCAGATATGACTTAGTAACTAAACAACAATAATACCATAAGTATAAACCTAGGAAAGCAACCAGTAAACCACTCTGGACAATATGGTATATAAAAAAACAATGTTTACCAATTGTGTATTGTTCTAGTATCAGGCAATTAGAAAAATGCTTATAAAATAAGAGATCCCAAGAGCAATAAAAAAAATCAAATAATGCACTTTTAATAATTTTAACTTAATTGTTTAATAATTTCCTTGCCATTTACTTGAGAATACACAACATAGAAGGCTCTAATAGGAGGGAAAAAAAAGGAAGGCAAAAAGCAGAAGTTTATTATGCTCTTGAGGAAGAAGAAGCACAGTAAAGATGATGGGTCAGTGGGCAGAACTCAAATGTTAAATATTCAGGAAATTTACAAGACATTTGCCACATCTCAAAGAGCTTGAAATCAGCCATGTTGGCCACGATGGGTGTATTTACACCGAGGGGATCACCAAGCATCATGAACCAGGTCTTTCCTTCCTGCAGAGCCATTTTCCTAAACACCACCATGTTTGGTAACGACAAAAGATTTTTACTGGTACTCTTAGCAATGTGATTAATTGACTTTGAAATTCCAAAATTCCAGGGGAAGCATGTACGTGCCCCTGTGCTCGGGAATGTATATATGCGCGTGCATGTGCATGGGTGTGACCACTTAAAAAAATTAAAGTTAAAAATTTTTAACTCGTGTATGAACACGAGGGTTTCACAGGTGGCTCAGGGATAAAGAATCTGCCTGCCAATGCAAGAGATTCAGGAGACGCAGGTTCAATCCTTGAGTCAGATTTCCCTGGAGGAGGCGTTGGCAATCCACTCCAGTTTTCTTGCCTGGAAAACCCCATGGACAGAGGAGTCCATGGGGTCGCAAAGAGTCAGACATGACTTAACGACTAAATAACAACGAAAAAATAGAAAATCCAAAAAGATCTATAAAGAATATTACCAATGCGAGCTGGGTGGTGAGATTTTAGATCCTTATTTATTTTTCTTTTGTTTATTTTTATTTTCCATAACAAACGTCTATTGCTTGTATGATTAGGAAACCCTTTTTCTTTTCTTTTTTTCAGGTTTTAACACGCTAGAAGAAAGCAGAGGAGTATTTTTTTTCCCATCCATGTAAAAGAAATTCTGACTAAAAAAATGGAAACATCTCATTGGAGACAAGATGGATGGGTTTGATTATGTAAAAAAAAAGAAAGTTTAACTTCTTTCATTATCATATATGCATGATAAAATTTTAAAAGAGCAATAGCATTGGAAAAATGTGTAATAAACAAATAAAAGTTAACTCACCAGGTATAAGAGGTATCCATATGAAACATACAAGATCAATATCCAGTTTCAACTTAATAAGTGATCAGAGAAGGAAATACAATTAAATTTATACACCAGAAAATTATGGTGACACATTGTCACACAGGAAAATGCAAAGCGTCTCTACTAGCAATTAAAGAAATAAAACTCTAAACAATACGAAAGTATTATTACACCCCTGTGAGTCCAGCCGAAAGAACCAAAATGGTAAGATTCTCTTGGAAGAGCTGAGGGAAAACTGTATTTTTGCAAACAGCTGATGGTGGGACCTGTCGTAATCTGGTTATGTCTGGTGAGGATTCTGACTGAGAGGATCTGGCGAGGATGTCTGATTGAGAAAAAGAGACAAGCTATTTATATTCTCTTATATCATGTTGGAAAATATGCTATAAGGCAGGGTTTCCCAGGAAAACTTCTGGAACCCAGCCAAACAAGCATGTTTCTACCCTGCAGGACTTTTCAGTGCCTTTACATGCAAGTGGACGCCACGAATTCCCAAGAGTATGTGATATTTATCCAAGTAATGGGCCCTCAGAATCTTTTTTATGGTAACTTTATCAGCATCCCACAGCACACGAGGCTACTGGAAATCAGACAGAAAATAAGAGAAACGTTTTGTCTGAAGATGTCATTTCTTAAAGTGAAATCTTTGAGACAGTCTCAATTTACCCAAACACGGGAAAGGTTGTCCAATTCACTTGTACCTGGTAAGAAATCTTTTACGTGGAAGTTCCCTCTTGTCTGCCAGGTAAGATAAGCAGGCTTTTTCGACTCCTAATTGAAATCATTGAGAAAGACTTGAATAGGACAAGAGCCCTGAACTTCAGTAGGGTTCCATTTCCTGAGATGCGTTGCTCAGGGATCCTTGTTTCATTGGGAAAACCAACTGGACTCCATTATCATCTTGTCCAGAGATATTATCAAAAATCACATGCCTTACTGCAGGCAGACCGGAAAAGTATTCTCGGCTTTAGATGTGTGCGTATCTCGGTTAACCCTCAGAAAGGGGAAGAAGCAGAAGCCTGGTTCCCCATTGATGGTGTCAGCTCAGCCAACTGACCCCTGATTAGATCTTAGTTCGAGTTAGGATCAGAAAGTTGCACTGCATAGACGCATGCACATCTTCTTCAGTCTCGTATTCTGCCAATGTGTTTGCCTTCGGGTTTCCTAGAAAGCATTCCTATTTGAAAGTGTCCAGTCTTCTCCCAGCCACGTGGAAGGAAAGAGGAAATTCACACTGCTTTGGTCACTGGTCAGGGTGGGGGATTGAACCAAAGAAATATAAGTGGAAAACCGGAGCATCAAAGATTCACCCACAGGTAACGTACGTTTACAAGGGCAGTGGTGATAAATGCAGCCCATGTGACCCTGCAGGGACAGAGAGGCTGGGGACCCACAGCCGTGGACAGCACTCCCCCCACCCCAGCCCTCACCTCTTTCTTGCTAACTCAGGAAGCAAGAGAAAGTACCAAAGTGGTCACTAGCCAGAGAGAACCCATGTGTTCCCAGCAACATTCAAGTGACCTTGGCCACCAGGAAGACCTCTTGGGGCAGACCCCAACCTGGGATGACCCCCGAAGGCCGTCACTCTTCAAACCAAAGACAGACCTGTTCCCCTTCGTCTCACTCACTCCTCATTCCTTGACCCAACACATCAGTGCAGAGCCCCTCAGTGTGCATGACCCCAGGACAGGGTGAGTTTTCTGTCTCCCCTCCTGCCTGCAAATGTATATGGTCTAGGACACGGAGAATCTCAAAGACCCATGTCCAGCAAAACTGAAGCTGGCCAGCTGTGTGCATTTAGGACGAGAAGGCAAATGAGACTTGCATTTCCAGGTTTCCAAAAGCAGCCACTGAAAGGGCCGGTCTCCACGGCCCAGGAAGGCTCAGCCTAGCCGGCCTGTCGCGGCTGCAGGAGAAGGGCCTGGGTGCCACTGGCCTTGATGGCCGCCCCTGGGGGCCGTACTCCGCGGCTGGTCACCAGCGGAGGTTTGCGAGTTTATCACATTAACTGTGTCTGATCCCCGAATCCAAATTACAGGCCAAAGCCACAAAACTGTCTCCCAATCAGAGGCCTCCTGCTCAAGGCCCCACAAGCACCAACCCCCTTAATCAGGACCCAGGGGACGGGCCAGGCACTCTGCAATGGGGAGCACACTCATTTTTCTCCCAATTTTGCAGAGCTCCTCTGCATCCTCCCTCTAATTTTCCCACTCGGGTTCTTCTGAGGAGGTTTTGTGCCTTGGGAGCCGGAATCCTACGGCAAGCAGAACAACAGCAGCAACAGCAAACGGCCAAGCCAGAGCCCTGGCGGGCCGCCAGACCAGCCTCCACCCCTCAAGGGCTCCTGCGAGCTGGGCGTTCATGTGGCCCTGATGCTTTAGTCCGGGCATCTGACCACGAGACGCTCGAAAGCTATGAGCTCCGTGCGTCTGCGTGATTTCCAAAGAGCTACCTTTGCGGGCAGAACCCCACCTCCCTGCATCCCAGCCCTGCATCCAAATTCAGAGGGAGACAGCTTCCCTGGAGGACAACCTGGGTTTCTTTTTCCCTTGAGCTCCTGGCAAGGCCAGGATGGTGGTGGGAGGCGGCGAGTGGTCACAGATTCTAAAGGAAGCAACCTGGGCACAGCCACGTGGGTGGCCCCCGCAGGGTGAGCGGCAGACCGCAGAGCGGCCTTTGTGCACAGCCCTGGGGTCGCGCGTGAAGGCCAAGCGGTCATGCATTTGGGCCCGGAGGACCGCTGCAAAGGGAGGCTGAACGCCAAGGGCAGAAATAGAGGACGCAGGGCCTCAGGTGCGGCCCGCAAGGAGAGTGGGGAAGAGGAACAGTTACACCCAGAGCAGTGGAACAGTGCTAACGTCAAGCCAGGCGATCACTACAGTAACGACGCACACCTTACTCTCAGTGGTGGCTCTGCGTGTCTGCATAGCTTTATATTAAGTCCTAAGGACAGTAGTATCAGTCCTCAGACTTTATTCTTTACACCGTGCTGGTTTCTGCCTGTCCATGTAAACTTCAGAATCAGTCTGTTGATATCCACAAAAAAACTTGCTGGAATTTTGATTAGATAGCCTTGGCTCTCTAGACCAAGTTGGGAAGAACTGATATCTTGAGAAGTTTTTTTTTCCTAAACATGGAATTTGTTTATTTTGTTCTCTAATTCTTTTCATCAGAGTGCTGTAGTTCTCCTCAGATAGATCTCATACAAATTTTGTTAGATTTATTACCTGAGTATTTTATTGGGGAGGGGGTATGCTAAAGTAAGGGCTTCCCATGTGGGCACTAGAGGTAAAGGACCCACCTACCAATGCAGCAGATGTAAGAGATGTGGGTTTGATTCCTGGGTCGGAAGATGCCCCTGGGGGAGGGCGTAGCAACCCACTCTAGTAGTCTTGCCTGGAGAGTCCCACGGACAAAGGGACCTGGTGAGCTACGGTCCGCAGGGTCACAAAGAGTCAGGCATGATGGACGTGACTTAGCACGCATGCAAATATAAACAATATTGTGTTTCCAGTCTCAAATTCTACTTGTTCATTGCTGGCATTTGGTAATCAGGACTGACTTGTATACTGCAACGTTGCTACATGCCTTTGCTTTTTAATGACTCAACCCAAAATTTTACTCATCACTCTTACACAGAATTTATTGGCTAGGACAAGTCACATGGCCACACCAGCAGCAAGGGTGACTGGGAAATGTAGTCTTTCAGCGAATAACAGGTGCCGAGGAAAAATCCCATTTTTGTAGGGAATGAATATCAGAGGACGCAGTGATACCTGCCCCCTAGCCTCCTCCCCAGGCAGTCTCTCCTTGCATGATTCTGTCTACACAGTGTCCTTGTTAGGATTCCAGCCCCCTTCAAGATGTCTTTATTTGTCCTAGTAGACATCAGGTAACACACGTGCCTCCCAAGTTCAGTTCAGTTGCCCAGTTGTGTCCGACTCTTTGTGACCCCTTGGACTGCAGCTCTCTAGGCCTCCCTGTCCATCATCAACCCCTGGAGCTTGCGCAAACTCATGTCCATTGAGTCGGTGATGCCATCACCAGCTTCCAAGGACCACTTGAATTCTTAGAGATAATGTGGCCCTGCCCACATCAAGGAGAGGACAGCCGCCCCTGCTTCTCATTCATACTCTCAGCAGCAGCCCGGCTGTCCTCAGAGGGAAGAGCATTTTACACATTAGGCTCTATCTGCAGGTTCCTCTTTGCATTTCCTCCTGCCTTCAGCCAACACCCTGCATCTTAGGAGGCAGAGTCTGGATCTCCTTTGCTCTGAAGTGGTCACGACCCAGTGGTGATCATACTGGCTATTTGTTTAGAGCATCGTCTACCCTGGGACCCATCAAACTTTACCTAAGGCACCAGCTTCCCACCCCTTTGTCTGCTGGAGTCCTGAATTCAGGCTCCTCCTGACCTGCTACCTGGGATGGTCCTTGGTGACAGAGAGAACCCCGTGAGGCCGCTTCCTGATGAACCACAGGGAGTCTGGCTCAGGTGTCGCAAGGGCAGACAAAGGGCCCGAGGGTCTGCAAAATGCCTGGGTATCCTTTGGAGTTGTTTCAGGTTTGATTCTTTTTTTCTGGCTTTACTATAAATATTTGCTCATAAGAGGATAAAGTATATGGAAAGGACATGATAGAACATAGAAGGAAGGCGGAAAAAATCAACCTTATCAACCCCTCAAGGCTCAGCTCCTTCCATTTTGTGATATGTCCTTCAAACCAGCTATGTATGTCTGACAGTTGAGCTAGTGTGCTACCTGTGCATCTGTATCTTGCTATATTTCAAACTCTGGATATTCCATAATCCACCATCCTGTATGATTGGACATGAGATCATTTCTAGGATGACTCTTGTAAGTTTCTTGTTTGGCAGTGAAGTCATAGGTCTTCATGCAAGCTGCAAATGTGCTCAATCATAGCGTTCTTCTCATCCAAGTGTTTGGTTGCGAGCAACTGAAACTAATGCTGATGGGTTTAAGCAAAAAAGGAAAACCAGATGGAGAAAACGGGCAGGGACAGGGGAGGTAAGGCCGTGTGAATTCCGAGCAGACCGGGCCGCGATCCTGTCTCGGGAGGAGCCTGCACCATCCCCAGCACTGGACCTGCCCCGGCCCAGACCCTGTCAACAGACCCTGCGACCTCAGCCATCGCTATGCCTGAACCCGGATGCCTTCCAGCCCGACAGTAGGGAGTTCCTGCCTCTTCTGGTCCTGTCCATCACCGGTTCCCATTCAGCACAACCTCCGCTGCGGCTGAGGGGACAAAGCAGAGGGCCGCTGTGTGGACACACCCCAAACCTCTCCCCGCAAGGGGGGCGGTGATGAGCCTCTGCTCCGAGATGAGCGGTGTGTCCTGAGGGCTCTGCAGGCTGAGATCTACAAGCCGAAAGAGAGAATAATCTTGGACCTGCTTCCAGATTCTTCCCTTTCCTCCGTCCCAAGTCTGGAACTGTGTTTAGGAAAGTCTGGAAGTGTGTTCAGGATTTTACTCTCCTTTTACAGGTTGAACCCTCTGGGTTACTCCTGGGATGCTAAAGCTGTGGGTTTATTTGGTAAGAGACAGAGCTGATATAGCCCAGATGACTGCCAGGGTGAGACCCTGGGGAATGCCTGGGGAATGCCTCACCCTCACCCCCGTCTTCACAGTGCACGGACCTGTGCATGGCTAATTAGGACACGTGCCCATCCTGTCAAGTTTCTCAATGTCACACACACACACACACACACACAATCTCTGACGCATTCTTACTCATGGTTCTAGACCTTAGGACCTCCCTGAAGAGGGAACAGAAAAGAGGAAAGAGAGAGGACAAGAGATGGAAGGGCCAGGCAGGAGGTTAAAAACCTCTGAGAAATCCTCTTTGGATATGTCTGGATCTCTACTCAGGCCCAGAGAATAACACGCCACCCCACCAAAGACTGACCCTTCACTTGATTGTATAGAAAAGACAACCCCGGATACACAGAGAAATGAAAACATGAATGTTGAGACTAGCATTATGCTCACAGTCCAAACACAGAAGCAACCCAGATGAATACATAAAACATGGTACATCCATACAGTAGAATATTACTCAGCCGTATAAAGGAATTAAGTACTGAAATGTGCAACAAAACATTGGTGAACCTTGGAAACATTATGCTAAATGAAAGAAAGCACAAAAGCCCCCATATCAGAGGACTCCATTTATGGGAAACAGTCAAATTAGGTAAATCTATAGCAATAGATAACAGATTACTGGTTTCCTGGGGTTTGACGGGGTGAGGGACAGAGGAAAAGGGTGTGTCTATTAATGGGTTCATGGCTTCTTTAGGAGTGATGAAAATGTTCTAAATTAAATAGTGGCAATGGTTGCAAAGTTCTGCAAATATACTGAAAACCACTGACTTACACACTTTAAATGGGTGAACTCTATGGTATATAAATTATATCTCAATAAAGCTGTTTTTAAAATGGTGAACACTGAAGTTTCTGCTACTGCTAAGTCACTGTTTCTAGGGATTTCATAATTTGCCGTTCCCTCCCCTGGGTTTTAGAGTCCGACAAAGCCAGAGGCACCCCAGCTTTGTCACAGCTAATGACCCTGTGGGCCTCGACTTCCTCATCTGTAAAATGGGGGTGAAGTGACTGTCCTCAGAGGCTGATGTGAAGATGAATCAGCTGCTCTCTGTAAAGATGTTGTGTGGGTATAGAAGACTGTGTGTGTGTGCGGAAGGAGAGGGGTTCCTAACTTTCCTTCCTGCTCCCACCTTCCTGATCTCTGGACTCCCCACTCCTTCCCACCACCTCCAGGCATCGCAGTCACACCTTCTTTGCCACCATCCTTATCTTTCATCTCCTCTTTCCAAACAGCCTCTTTCTATGACTTTGAAACTTGCACGGGAACTTGCTGGTGGGTGGACTCCAAGCTTGGACTCATCAGCCAGGAAGGGCAGGAAAAAGGGATGGGTGAGGCTTGGTAGGGGGCCGAGAAGAGCCTCCCAGTTCTCCCTCTAGGAAAGCCCAGATTCCTCTTCCCGGAGAGCTGCTCTAATGTCACCCCCGTGGCCCCCGACCCGGCCCTCTGCCCTCCGTGACCCGCAGTGGCTCCCTTCCTGCTGTTGTAATCCCAACCTGGGAAGCCACAAGGAATTCTGAGACCTGTTGTTTCCAATCCATCCAAAAGCACAGAGCAAAGAGTGCATTCAGCCAGGGCAGGGCAACAAACCCAGCTCCTGGGTATTTCCTCCATGTCTGGAAGGCTACCGACTTGGCCTAACAACTCTGCTGCGTCCCTGCGCAGAGCGGGGCACGCTCCAGCTGCGGTGCGTGGGCTTCTCATTGTGGTGGCTTCTCCTGTTGCAGAGCGTGGGCTCCTGGTGCGCACGCTTACTGATCTTATTGGCAGTTACAGAAGCTTCCGATTGAAAAAATGGGGAGATGAGTTGGTTGTGACGTAATGAAGGGGCAGTTTTTCACACCTATAATTTTCAGATTTATTGTGAGTCTCAGGGCTTCCCTAAAGAATCTGCCTGCAATGCAGGAGACCCAGGTTCCATCCCTGGGTCAGGAAGATCCCCTGGAGAAGGGAAGGTCAACCCAGTCCAGTATTCTTGCCTGGAGAATGCCATGGACAGAGGAGCCTGGTGGGCTACAGTCCACGGGGTTGCAAAGAGTCAGACATGACTGAGCGACTGCACTTTCACAGTTGATAACGGCTGCCTCCCTGTGCCATCTGGATTCACCCGCCCGAACTCATTTAGTCTCTGTGAGAACGCTGTGAGGTCAACACTGTCCTTACAGGGACCCTCACATCCACGGGTTCCCCATCGTGGATTCAATCAACCATGGGTCAAAAACTACGCCAAGAAAATGAAAATTCCAGAAAGCTCCAAAAAGCAAAGCTTGAATTTGCCACAAAGTGGCAACTCTGACAAAGCGTCCACAGCGTGATCAAGAGACAACTTCAAGTGTATGGGAGAGGGGCTTCAGCGGTCTTCAGGGGGGCTTCAGTGGTCCAGCGGTTCAGAATCCGCCTTCCAGTGCAGGGGACTCAGGTTTGAGCCCTGGTTGGGGAACTAAGATCCCACTTACTGTGGGGCAACTAAGCCCGAGTCTCCACTAGAAAGCCTGCATTTGGCAACCAGAGAAAGCCTGCGTGCTGCAGGGAAGACCTGGCACAGCAAAAAAAAACAGAAAAAATTTAAAAATGAAGTATAATGGGAAGCTGTGCGCTGGTTATATGCAGACACCACACCTTTATAAATAAAGGTCACAAGTACTGGTGGATTGCGGCATCTGAGGGGCTTCTAGAATCGGTCCCCTGTGGATAATGACAACGATTTATCTCTGTTTCCCCCCGGTCTCAATCTGCTTTAAATGGTTCAGAGACTCTGCTTTTCAGCCAAGTGTATACCCTGCAACTTCTCCTTGCAAGGTTTCCTTTATGCTGTTCAAACATCTAGGACATTGTCTCCTCTCTCTTAGCCTTTCTCATTCTTAGATAAAGCCTTTCTCTTTCCTTCTCCCTAAAATTCTAACTGTGGGACTTCCCTGGTGGTCCAGGGGTTAAGAAGATGCCTGCCTTCCAGGGCAGGTGACGTGGGTTCGATCTCTGGTCAGGGGACTAAGAGTCCACATGATGCAGGGCAATGAAGCCCACTCACTGCGACTCAGGATCCTGGAGACCACGATCCAGGTCATACCCAGGTCTCCCACACTGCAGGCAGACTCTTCACCGTCTGAGCCACAAGAGAAGCCCAACTAAGATCCTATGCAGCTAAAAATAAGTAATATTTCTAAAGGAAAATTTTAATCACAACCATGCCGCTCATGACTTTTCCCTGTCTGTCTCTGCAAAGGAGTGAAGAGGACACGGATAGTGGTTGCCTATAGAAGGCATCTGCCTATTTGGCCACAAACTCGCATTTAAAAATAATGTTTCCATGTATCGTTTCTCAGGCCCCCAGTGGAAAGCCCTGGAAGACACACACCATAACTCAGTTATGTTTGGGCCCTGTCCCCCTGCCCCTAAATATCTACCAAAGTCTGACACAAACCAAGACCTTATCAAACACAAAGATTTGATGGCAGAGTTTAAGCTTTAAGACCCGTCCCATCTTTGCTCTTCTTCCCACCTGTAGTGGGCTGAACGGTGGCCCCCAAGAGTCATGTTCACCTCTTGACCACCAGAGCCTGTGAATTTGACTGTATTTGGAAATAAGATCCTTGCAGAAGTAATAAAGTTCAGGATCTTCTTGGATTATCCAGGTGGCCCCTAAATCCGATGACAGATGTCCTTATAAGAGACAGGAGAGGACAAGACGCACAGAAAAGAGAAGGTCTCGTGAAGACGGAGGCAGACACTGGATTGATGTGGCCACAAGTCAAGGGACACGGGAGCCCCAGAAGCTGGAAGAAGCAAGCACTGTTCTCCCCAGGATTCTGCAGAGGGGGCAAAGCCCTGCCAACATCCTGATTTGGGACTCTAGCCTTCAGAACTGTGAGAGAATCAGTTGCTGTTGTCCGAAGCCCCCGTTTCTGGTCCTCTGTTACCGCAGCCTGGGGAACCCATACACCGCCTGACTCACCAGGGCCAAAGGGGGGCTGAGGCTGATGTGGGAGGGCGGAGCGTGACCAGCCATCTCACCTCACAAGAGCTCAAGGAGCATGAATTTGCCTGTTGGCCAAGCTGCTGGCACTAAGCTTGCATTTTGCTCGGAAACTTCCCAGCTGCAGTATCCAGTTTCCTCTTTGGGTTAGAAAGGTGATTAAAACCTTCTAATCACCAAGAAAGAAAGTGAAGTCGCTTAGCCGTGTCTGACTCTTTGCGACCCCACGCACTGTAACCTATCAGGCTCCTCTGACCGTGGGATTTTCCAGGCAAGAATACTGGAGTGGGTTGCCATTTCCTTCTCCAGGGGAATCTTCCCAACCCAGGGACTGAACCCAGGCCTCCTGCATTGCAGAAAGATGCTTTACCATCTGAGCCACCAGGGAAGCTCCATTCTAAAGGCTATGACAAACTCAGACAGCAGCATATTAAAAAGCAGAGACACTTTGCCAACAAAGGTCTTTATAGTCAAAGCTATGGTTTTTCCAAAAGGTATGTATGGATGTGAGAGTTGGACCATAAAGAAGGCTGAGCACTGAAGACCTGATGCTTTTGAACTGCGGTGCTGGAGAAAACTCTTGAGAGTTCCTTGGACTGCAAGGAGATCAAACCAGTCAACCCTAAAGGAAAAATCAACCCTGAATATTCATGGGAAGGACTGATGCTGAAGCTGAAACTCCAGCTCTTTGGTCACCTGATGTAAAGGGCCAACTCATTGGAAAAGACCCTGATGCTGGGGAAGGTTGAAGGCAGCAGGAGAAGGGGGTGACAGAGGATGAGATGATTGGAGGCATCACTGACTCAATGGACATGAGTTTGAGCAAACTCGGGGAGATAACGAAGGACAGGGGAGCCTGACGTGCTGCTGTTCATGGGGTCACAGAGTCGGACACAACTGAGCGACTGAACAACAATCACCGAAGGAGCAAAGGAGAAGGGCTGACCAGAGTCCTTTGGGCACCGGGATGCCCTCCAGACTGGTGGTCCAGGAGTCCTCTCTTCCCAGTAGGCCCAAGCTGCAGCTAAATGTTTAAACCAGTCTCCTCTCTCCTTCTCCCCTTCAGGGACACTGATGGCAGCCTGTGCCCTGGCCACGGGCTGATGCTGTCAGCAGCTTCCAGTTCGAGGGCTTCCTGACACTTCTCCCTCTTTGCTTCCGCCAGTGTCAGTGACCTGCATGTTTGGTCAGTTTCACTTCTGATCACCTCTCCCCCACCCCCACCCTCCTTTTTTTTAATGACTCTGGGCCCCCCCTATCCAAAGACCTGGGTAGGGCCTCAGACTGTCCGCCCGCTTTGACCACCCAGAAACCCCACTTTTGGTTTCTGACCCTCAGCCTTGCCTTGACATTTTAACCCTTAACTAACGTGCTTCTTTTTTTAATCATTGGGGTTTCCCTGATGGCTCAGTGGTAAAGAAACTGCCTTCAATGAAGGAGACAAAGGAGACGTGGGTTCGATCCCTGGGTCAGGAAGATCCCCTGGACAAGGAAATAGCAACCCACTCCAGTACTCTTCCTGGAGAATCCCATGGACAGAGGAGTCTGGTGGGATATAGTTTGTGGGGTCACAGAGAGTTGGACATGACTTAGTGACTGATGACAATTTTTTTAAATTAACTTTTTTACTTCTTTTGCATGTTGAGAAGTAAAAAGGGAAGATTATCGTGGTTAAACTTTATTTTTTATGCGTGCTCTAGGATTTAAATCTCTGTCTGTAAAAGGGAGTATGACTGTGTGTCTCATGTCCACAGATAGCTCAGGAGAAGTCAGCAAATAAAAGTGAGTTTATAGACTATAAAGCCATTTTGTAATCCTCTTTCTGAATATAAACTGAAATGTTTAATTAATTCCACATACAGCGTGCATCACATGGCCTTCATTCTGCACAAGAACAAATACATGAATGAATAAATCCAACAGGCCTTGACATATGCCAGGCCCCACGCGAACGCCCAACACGCGTTACCATAATTACTCGTCTCCACAGCCTTCCAGACACACAGTCATACTCCCTTTTACAGACGGAGAGAGATTTGCCCGATTGCACAGCTACTGGCTGATACAGGTCTGTGTGTGATACTCTTCCGCAACCTCACAGATGCGCTTTCAAACTTCCTGGCACCCTGTAAAGGTGGTTTGGTTTTGCATGAATTTTTGAAAAGTAGATCATTATCCTGGTTCTCAGAAAAAGAACCCTCAGGATTTTTTTTTTTTTTAATAATATAGGCAGCAACCCACTCCAGCATTCTTGCCTGGAGAATCCATGGATAGAGGAGCCTGGCGGGCTACAGTCCATGGGAGTCGCAGAGTCGGACATGCCTGAAACGACTGAGCATGCAGGCACTGACGGTGCAGCGGGTAAAGAATCGGCCTGCAATGCAGGAGATAAGGGAAATGAGGGTTTGATCCCTGGGTCAGGAAGATTCCCCTGGAAGAGGAAATGGCAACCCATTCCAGCATTCTTGCCTTTAGAATCCCATGGACCCAGGAGCCTGACAGGCTACGGTCCATGGGGTCACAAAGAGTCCGACACGACTGAGCAGCTAAATACAGGCAGCTTTATGGACGTTCCCTATGCGCTAAGGACGTCATAGGTTCGGTTTCCCAGCCTCACTGGGATATTGGGTTGAGCCACCAACTGATTTGAAATAGTCAGAAAAAGAAGAAAACCCTCCTCCGCCTGCTGCAAGTCCTCCACTAAGCTCTCACCGCTGTGAAAGCAGAATGGTCAATGGTCCGGTTCGGTGACGTTCCTGAGATGGACAGTCATCCTCCTGACATACCAGTGGGACCTACTAATAGATGTGTCACAACTTCAGCTGTACGTTCCTTGTTATGTAAAAAGGAGCAACCTCTGGCTATTCACCCGGACAGACTGGGCAGGTCGCGATTCACCCTGGGAGGTCCGCAGGCGCGCCCAAGCTGGGGGCGGTGTGCGCCTCTCTTCTGAACTTTACGGTAAGCACGGCGCGCGCTGCGACCACGTGGCGGCGGAGCCGAGGCCGGGCGGGAAAGCGCGGAATGCGCGGCGCGGCCCTGGAGCCCCGGCCCGGGTTCCCGCGGCGCGCGCTCCCCCCCCCCACCTTCCCCGGCGGGGCCGCACCCCAGTCCCCAGCTTCGTTTTCCCGGACTCCCAGGGCAGGCAATTCTAGCGCAAGCAGGCAGGCGGGGCGTGGGGACAGGGCGCGGCCTTGCGAGCCCCCTAGAACCCCGAACCCCAGAATTCCCCAAAGCCGTGTCCCGCCACTAGCCCCGACGGCGCGAGGCCAAGGGACCCTAGGAAATGCGTGCAGCGCGCTAAGTACGCAAACCCTCTCTCCGCACTTGGAACCCTGCCCCCGCCCCCACCCCCGAAGCAAGAGTTGGGAGCCCTGGAATGTCTAGACGACCCTTAACTAAGACCCCCCCCCCCCCCCAGCCCTTCCCCAGGGCCAATTCGAAGGATGGGAACGTTTGCAGGGCGTTTCCACGGCACAAAGAAGCAGGCTGGAAGGCTCGAGTACAGGGGGTCCTCCACGCGGACACTCTTCGGAAAAGACGAGGACAGGGGCGCTCATGACAAGTCCTGAAGGAGGCGGAAGGGGTGCCGCGGGAGCCCGCGGGGGTCTTAGAGAGGCTCCTTCCAGCGGAAGTTTTCCGACACCTCGTGGGTCTCTCTCTGGGCGGAGGTTGGGCGTCCGGGACGCGGGGCGGAGGAGGGGGCGAGGGGGCGTGGAGTGGTGTCCTGGTCAGCCGCGGGCAGGCTTGGCCGAGGGAGACGCGGGAGGGGTATGGCCTCCTAGGTCGTTATCCCCACCTGCCGCCCAATTCCTTAGCCTTGGCGGGAGGTGGTTACCTGTCTAAATCTGCCGCGGCGCCCGCTCCGCGGCCATTGGTTAGAGACCGGCCAGGGGGCCTGAGCCTAGAGGCCAGGCAATTCTGGTGAACTCTGGGGGTTCGTATTGCTCAGGGCAGCAGGCGGTGCGTTTTGAGGGGCAGAGGTCAAGGAGTTCGAATCTCCTTTCATCTCTGAGCGTGCACCTTCTCCCTTGGGATCCCAGAGGCTTTGAGGGAACCGGGCCCCGCCCCCCAACCTGTTGGGGTTTGCTTTTAGCTCCCTTAATAAGCCCTTACGAGCTGAGGGACGGTGGTCCCGTCCCCCGCTACCTGCCCGATAGCTTGGGGCGGTGGGAGGCGAGGCTGCCCCAGTTCTCAGCCCGTGATTGTCCGGGTGGGCCCTGGGGCAGGAGTTGGTTGGCTCCGGCTTGTTCCGCAGCTTTGGGGCGCAGGGGATCCGCACCGCGTATCCCTGGCGGAGCTGTCTCAGCACGTGGACCGCCGTACGCGCCCCCTAAAAGTGAGCTCTTTGTGGGGGAAGTGAAGCCTCCGGAACCCCGCGGCCCGCACTCGGAAGCGTTTTCCAGAACGACTTAAGGGCTTAACAATGGAAAACTCGCAGAGCTGGAGCCAAGTCCTTTCAAGTCGCCGCCAGGTATGCGGCTGCAGGTGACCCCACCTGCACGCGCCCGCCCGCCAACCAGTCCTCTCCGGGGAGGGCGGGGGCCGGAGTTCTACGGCCGAGAGAAGGTCTCCGCTGGGCCCTGCACCCCCTCCCCAGAGCCCCCCGGCCCGGCGGCGCGCAGCCGCGGTGCGTCCCGGAGTCGGCGCTGCGGCGCGCTGTATCCTGAATGAACGCGCTCCCTTCCCCCGCCGTGAATGAAGGTTCCCACAGCCAGGGACGGTGGCGAAGGCGCCCGCCGCGGAATTGGCCCTCTCGGGGCCGGCGTCCCTCCCGGCTTGCGGTAATTTCGGCGAGGGGACCAGGGGGCGAGGAAAGCGAGAAGGCGACCTAAGTGACTTTTGCATTTTCTTCCCGACCGACTTGGTTTCCCGTTGAGCCACTGGCCCTTTGTTTCAAAGGGTCACCAAGAAATAGCACAGAGCACTCTCAATGAGCCCAGAACTTGTAGTTCCTGCTTCGTGGTGGGTTTTATCAAGGCCGTGCAAAATTAAACCTTAAGCAGTGAAGTTTTTAAAAGTTGCTTTTCTCTCTCAAAAAAAAAAATTAAAATAAAACGCGTCCCCTGCTCTTCTATAAGCAGCCTTTCTTAAAGGCCCGAAGCTGTTGCCACCACCCCCACCCCCACCCCGGTTCTCCAGGGAACGCGGATCTGGGCTCCCCGGGGTGGGGGCTGGGCGGCGGGCTCTCCCCACCGGGCACCAAATTCCAGCGCCTCCCCCTGCGGGTTCCTGGACGGCTCTTCACGCTCGGCAGCCGGGCTTGCACTTTTGCGCCCGTCCCTGAGCGGGGAAATCAACGAAGTTCCTCGTCTAGATCTGCCCGGCCCGCCTAGTAACAGCGCCGCGCCCCCATTGGCTCATGCTAATTCCAGTTTCCTCCGTCTTTCTCCGGGGTTAGGGGGAAGCTCCCTCCTGGACCTGGAGTCCGTCCCGCCGGAGTGGGCGATCCTCTTTACGACCCGCTGCCCCTCGCCGTGGCCAGCTCGCCTCGGGCCCGGGTCCGGGCACACGCGGGGCTCGGGCCCCTTCGCCTCCCGCCCTCCGGGACAGAAGCAACCCGGTGGTAGCGCGCAGCCCCATAAATCATCCCGGCGGCCGCCGGGTCGGGATTTTATGAATGAAAAGCAACCCTGCCGCCCTCGTGCACGGGCTGATGCTCCGAGGCTCCCGCGTGCCGGGGGCCAACGCGAGCCTGGGTGCCCAGGGAGGGGAACACGGCGGTGGGCGCTCCCTTGTCTTGCCATCCGCTCCTCCCGAGGCGTGAGCCCAGGGTAATTACCCTCCTGGACCCGGAATATTAGTAACCCTGATTCTCGGCGGGGGAGGGGCGCGGGAAGAATCAGCTCTGAAAAGTGAGGGGGTCTTGTCCTGTTGTGTGCGCCCTTGCGAAGGGGAGGGGGGCTTTTTAATCCGTTTTCTTTGAGCCTTTAACGTTAGGCTATCAGATGGTTTGATGACACTAGACTATATTCAGAGGGAAGTTAATGAACAGTTTTCTTAATTTGGGACAGGTAGAGTAAAAATTAAAAAAAAAAATGTTAAGACTGGGTAAGATGTCCTTTTATTTTAAAAAATAAGCACCAAAGAGACTGAATCTCTTCATTTTAAAAAACTATTTTCTTTTATATGTCTTATAAGTTTGCGATTAATATTGGGGACTCGCGTATAGCCACGAACATATATAGGTTTTGTTTAAATCATCAGATCAATACACCTATTTCTTTAACTTGTAATTGTTCTGATTGTTGCCAGACCCCCGCCAACAGCCTCAGGCTCACGAATGCAGCCCTTGGGCAAATTCTAAAGGTGGAGAGCGGTCCACACCCCCAACGAAGCCAATTAGGAAGTTTCCGGTGGTCTTGTCCCAGGCGGAGAGGCGACTAATATTTCCAGCGATTTAGCTTAATTTTTAATTAAAAAAATGAGACAGGACAGAGACCACTATTTTGCAGCCTTCCTTTCAGAGTGTTTTTCTAGCTGTTAAAATTGCCGGCACAGGGCGAGGGCGGGGGCGGGGGGGAAGGGTTGGGGGCCCCCGCAAGAATGGACTAGCTAAGGTAGGAAGACAGCGCGCAGATCCCCCAGGAGAGGAGGACAGGGCAAAGGAAATGCTGGCCACCATCTTGGGCTGCTGCTGGAATTTTCGGGCATTTATTTTATTTTATTTTTTGAGCGAGCTCATGTTAGGCTGAAAGCCCTTTAACTTTTGGGGTTACCCCTCCGGCATTTGCACAGACCCCCCTCGGTGCGGGAATGAAACCTCCACCGGCGTTGTCGGCTCTTCCCTGAGTCCCTGAATGGTAAATGGTTCCTGAAATTTACACGTGTTAATGAAAATGAAAGAAGATGTAGACGCTAAGATTCCTTGGCTGCCTCCGCCCGTGGGTGCCCTCGTGGCGTTCTCGGAAATGCGCCCATTCTCCCGGCTCAGAGTGTCACCGAACCCCAGCGTCCCCCCTCCACGCGGTCTCCCCCAGCTGCGTGTGGCCTGCCCGCCCTCCTAGTTGGCCCCCTCTGCAGAGCCACCTTCACCCAACCCCCCAAATCCTGCGGGACCCACTCGGGGAGGACAGACCCCCCCCCAACCCCCGCTCCTGCACCCCTCTTCCCCGGCGGGGATAAAGGCAGCCTTAGGACGGTTTGCATTTCTATGAAAACCCGGCTTCGGGGGCAACACCGCGCGGTGCAGGCGCGGCGCCTCCGGGATGGCTTTTGGGCTCTGCCCCTCGCCGCTCCCCGGCGCTCGGCGCCCGCGCCCCCTCCCCCTGCGCCCGGCCCCCCTCCTTCCCGCTCCCATTCTCTGCCCGGCTTTGATCTCTGCTTAACAACAGTAACGTCACACGGACTACAGGGGAGTTTTGTTGGAAGTTGCAAAGTCCTAGAGCCTCCAGAGGGCTGTCGGCGCAGTAGCAGCGAGCAGCAGCGTCCGCGCGCTCCGGCGAGGGGCAGACGAGCTCGAGGGAGCGCGGGGCAGCAGGAGCCCGAGCCGAGCGCCGACCCAGCCCCGGACCCACCGCCGCCCCCAGGCCACCTAGCCGAGCCCCCAGCCATGGCACACCAGCTCCTGTGCTGCGAGATGGAGACCATCCGCCGGGCGTACCCCGATGCCAACCTCCTCAACGACCGGGTGCTGCGGGCCATGCTCAAGGCGGAGGAGACCTGCGCGCCCTCGGTGTCCTACTTCAAGTGTGTGCAGAAGGAGATCCTGCCGTCCATGCGCAAGATCGTGGCCACCTGGATGCTAGAGGTGCGGGGCTCCGGGCGGCTCTCTTAGCACTTCCCTGCGACTTGTTGCGCAAACCCACTTTTCTTTGCCACTCATCTCCCTCCCTTCTCTCCCACCCGAACTTTGAAGTTTGCCAGAGTGTTGCTAGGAATCGTAGTTCCAAAATATATAGATATTCAGGGTATTTTTTTTAATAAGGAGGGGGTGGGGGTGGGGTCGTTAGATAATTCCTTTCGTGGCAGGGGGAGGGAGGCGGCGGCGGTCGAGGAGGGGTACCCTGGGGGAAAGCCACTGCCCGGGCACCCCAGGTGGCTTCAGGGTGCGGGCCCGCAGGCTGGGCGTCCTTTGTGGCCCCCGCCGGCAACGCCACCGCGCAGCCCCGCTGAGCCTCCTCTTGTGGCCGCGCGGCTGCTGAGCCGCCAGCTCCAGGGGGAGGGGGCAAAGATTTGATTTTTAAATTAATATCCATGGACACGTATGCAAGGGCCGCTCGTGCCAGTATTATGCGCCATCTTTGTTCTTTTATTGCAAAGCAAAGTGTTTATTAATAATTGGGGGCAGGGTGGGGGCGGGGAGCGGCCGGCCAGGCGCTTGGGGCCGCCGCGAGGGGCCGCGCCGCCACAGGGAACCAGCGGGAGGGGCGCGGGGACAGAGCTCGGGTAGTTGTGGGGGGACCCCTCTCGGGAAAGGGGCGCCTTTGTTCAAGCAATGGGTCCCGGGGCGTCCCGCAAGGCCAGCTTGGGCCGGAGAGCACGCCGGGCTGCAAGGTCGCGTGGCCCCCAAGACGCTGGGAATGGACCCTCATTTGCTGGGGTCTCAGCTTGGGGGACCTGTCTGGAGCGAGCTGGGGGCCAGGGGCACGTTTTCGGGCCTTCAGGGAGCTCCCCGGGTCACCGCAAGTATTTTAAAATAATTTTTGAAAGTGCGGCGTGGTGCCCTTGCGAGAGGGAAACGGCGCCCGCGCCCAGGGGGAAGGGGGGCCCCCCGAGTTTGAATTCCTGGGGCTCCCCCCTAAGCCCGCAACCAGCTCCTGACTCCCGGCCTGGGTAAAGGACAGTCTGAGGGTCATTTTCAGGGGTTTTTTATGTACCCACTAAATTTTTTTATATTTTTAAATATTTTTTGAAAAGATGACGTCTGGGGAAATGCGGCGCGGCGGCCTGGGACGCCACCTTTGTGTCTCGCAGGCGCTGCGAGCGCGGCGCCCAGCCCCGCGGCCCTCCCCGCGGCCCTGCGCCCCATTTGGTGCCGACCCCAGGTCTGGCAGCTCCCGAAGCACCCACGAGGGCCGGGGTCCCCGGGGCCTACAGCCCGCGAGCGGCACACGCCGCCCAGCCGTGCCCGCTCCCGCCCCCACTGTGCCAGCCTAGCTGGGACTTTCCCTTTCAGTTTCGGGGTGGGTGGGTATTGGGGACTCCCGGGGAAGGGGGGCGCGGCAGCGGGCGGCTTCTGCCGCCCCCCTGCCCCGACCCTCCGCGCGCTCGGGGACCCCGCAGTCCAGCCGCCCTGGCGCGAGTCGGGTCGGGGGGGCGCGAGGTCTCTGCAGAGGGGGCCGGGCGCTCCCTGCGGTGGCGGCGGTCACGGCCCCCGGTGTCCCCCGCAGGTCTGCGAGGAGCAGAAGTGCGAGGAGGAGGTCTTCCCGCTGGCCATGAACTACCTGGACCGCTTCCTGTCGCTGGAGCCCGTGAAAAAGAGCCGCCTGCAGCTGCTGGGGGCCACCTGCATGTTCGTGGCCTCAAAGATGAAGGAGACCATCCCCCTGACGGCCGAGAAGCTGTGCATCTACACTGACAACTCCATCCGGCCCGACGAGCTGCTGGTAACCCGGGGACCCCCGCCACGGGTCGCGGACGCCCCGTTAGCCGCGGGACCCTGGGGTGGGGGAGGCGTGGGGATCCCCGGCGGGCCGCTGAGAGACCCTCGGCCCCCAAGGAAGGCGGCCGCATGGGTGGGGCCCCGCTTGAAAAGCGGTGGGGACCCGCATCGCCCCGCAGCCGCGCCGCCGCCCCCCTCGCTTCTCTGACTCCCACCGCCTCTGCGCCCCCAGCGCTGCGAAAAGTTGGGGGCGCGCGCCCTCCAGCGGCGGCGGCGGGGCGGCGCCCGCGCGGTTGACCCGGCCCCGCGTTCCAGGTGTGGGCGGGCTTCTGGTCTCCGCTGGCCCAGGGTGGGCTGCATTTAGGGCAGGACCCTTGGCGAGCAACACCGTCCCTGCTCATAATGTGGGGGCGCCCGCTGTCCCCCTCACTTCCCGGACCCTCCAGCGACCCCCGTCCCCTCTCCTCGCCCCCTGCTCCACTATGGTCCGCTCCTGCGCCTCTTGACGCACGTTTTCCCCCGGGTCCACAGCACATGGAGCTGGTCCTGGTGAACAAACTCAAGTGGAATCTGGCAGCCATGACCCCGCACGATTTCATTGAACACTTCCTCTCCAAAATGCCGGTGGCCGAGGAGAACAAGCAGATCATCCGCAAACACGCGCAGACCTTCGTTGCCCTCTGTGCCACAGGTAGGGTGCTGGCCCCCGCCGCTGTGCCCAGGAGGAGCTGCGTGGCCCCCGCCTCAGTTTCCCCGTTGGAGGAGATGGTCCCCGCGCCCCTCCCGCTCTTGGAAGCACTCCTCTGTCCCCTGTTCTGGGGAGCAGAGAGGGCTGGGCTGCTTTTAAGGACTCCAGGGAGGGGGCGTCGCCTCCTGGGCGGGGAGAGCAGAGGCTGGTCTGTTACCACCCAGTGCCTGTGGCCGCAGGGGCGGGTGGCCAGTCTGCCTGTGGCCAGCTGCTGTAGCTTCTGCTCCCCACGGCGGCAGGGGTCACTCCATGCGGAAAGAGGTCTACCTCGGCTGTCCAGCCTGCCTCCACCCCCCCACCATGCCCCCCCCAACCCGTTCTTCCTATGTCCTCAAGGAGCCTGAGCTGCGGGGGCCCCCTCCTGGCCTCTCCCGGACTGGGCCCCTTGCCAGGGGCGCCTCCAGGGGTGGGGAGCGCCGGCCGGCAGTGCCTGGACCACGTGCTCTGGGCCGCCGGCCGCGGCCCTTGCGCGGGGGCGGCCAGCAGAGGCGCTTGGCTGCCTGAGGCCCCGCCAGGGGCACCGCAGGCCGGCTCCCGCTCCTTGCTCTCCCTGGGAGCGGCTTCAGAGCGCCTGGGCTCAGGCCGCTGCGGTTGGCAGCAGGAGCCCTCCCCCCACCCCACTCCCCTGGCACCCTCTGGACCGTCCCTGGGGGACCCTCCCTGGCAGGGCCCTCTTCCCAGCCCCCAGGCGGCCAGTCACTCAGAACCCAGGGAGACACACGTGCTGCCTCCTGCTTCTCCCAGCCCTGCTCCATGAGCCCTGTGACCCCTTCCTCCCTCGGATCCCATGATCTGGGCCCAGGACCCCTGGGGACCCTGACCAGGCACCCATGCCCCATCCTGCCCAGCTCTTCTGCAGGCTGTCTCTCCCCCTCACCAGGCCTCAGCAGTCAGACCTGTTTGGGGCTCCCTCTGAGCAACCTGAGGACCATGCTGCACCAAAGAGGGGTTGACATCTTTCACCCCCTCCCCAGAAGGGGTGGGGTCCCCCGCGCGCCATGTGATGTCACCCTGTCCGTGTCCAGGGGCTCTAGTGGTGGCTGAGGTTTCCAGGTTAGGGGAAGTGGAGAGATTCTGCTGCCCCCTTCTTCTGCCTGCTCAAGGCGTGAAGTCCTCTAAGAAGGACACCTCAGAAGTCCTGCCAAGTGAGCTGTGGGGTGGGGGCAGATGAGAGGCCCAAAACATCTCAGCTTGGATGAATCTGAGGGGGGAGGGTGCCCCCTCCCTTGGCTTTCCTGCCCCGCAGCACCCGCCCTTGGGCAGGGACCGTGTGGAAGGGGGGGCTCTCACGCGTGTCTCCCCGGCCTCCAGGGACCAGCCCAGCCGGGCAGGGAGGCATTCTCTGGCTGGGACGCCTCTGAGAAGAGAAGCCTCCAGAGATTTGCAGGCAGCCTTTTATGGAGCTGAAAGCGGTTCAGAGAAATGACCAAGTTTCCCGCAGATAATGCAAGGAACGGTTCTTGCACGCACTCCCCCAAGGATAGCTGGGACAGCCCGGAGCCCCTCCCCCCAGCTCCCGGGACCCTGGGAAGCGGGGTGTGTGACCTGGGTGGGGTGCAGACAGCGCAGAAGCTGGGCACAGAGGCCATGCCTGTGTGCGGTGCCCGCGCTCTGGCAGCTGTCTGAGAACCGGCCCAGCCAGCGCCCCTGGCCTGGAGTCATAGATACCTGGGCACACCTGGGGCGAAGGTGGGGGGATGGCCCAGGGTGACTCAGCATTTCATCTGCAGCAGCATCGGGGGGAGGGGCCCGGGGAGCAGCACCCCCCAGCCGGGTCCTGAGCTGTTGAACTTACGTGGCGCAGCTGTGTGCTTTAGTCACAAGGCGGGGGGTGAGGGGGGGTCTCTTAAGATGAGAAGGGCATGTTACAGCCTCAAACTGGTTTTGTGAAGTGGAGGCATGAGTACGTGTCCCAGGAGTTGCTTTGCTCTCCACATGGCAGGAGTCCCTTTAAAAGGTGCTGGGGAGGGGGGCGGGCGTCTGGCAGACCTAGGTTCCTGACTAGGTGCCCAGGGGTGGGGGCACGTCACCCACACGCCGGGTGGGGTTCGCTCTGCTTCTGATGTGTGTCCACGTGTGCGCACTGTGCGGTCAAGTTGCTCAGTCGTGTCCGACTCTTCGCGACCCCGTGGACCATAGCCCACCGGGCTGCTCTGTCTGTGGGCGTCTCCAGGCGAGAATACTGGAGTGGGTTGCCGTTTCCTTCTCCAGGGGAATCTTCCCGACCCAGGGGTTGAACCTGGGTCTCGTATCACCTGCTCTGACAGGCAGATTCTTTACCAGCAGTGCCGCCTGGCCCACGTGTGTACGCAGTGGAGCGTTTCTTGTGAGCAGCGCCTCCTTGAGGTCGGCACGGCACCAGGCTGAGAGAACAGGCCCGAGTGGGGTCGGTGCCGACGCCCACCCCGGCTGTGGCCCACTGGAGTCGCGGCCGCTCAGTCGCGTCTGACTTCACGACCCCGTGGGCTGGGCAGCAAATAGGAACAGCTGTTGGAACCTCCGGGTTGAAATCTGTGCACCCTCATCTAAGCAGATAAGGCCCCCAGGGTGCCTGCAGACGTGCGCACACGTGTCATCCCTTCCCTGCTGGACGGGGCTTTCCAGGCGCGGCCAGTCAGAAGCTGTGCTCCGGCCACAGCGACGTCTGAGATTCTGATGGGCCCTGATGAAATGCTCTCAGGCTGGGTGGACCTGCTCCTGTTTTGGGGGGGGGGGTGCACAACTCGCAGGGGCGTTTCTTTTTTAAGTGGTTAGAGCGCCTAGCCCCAACTTTGTCTCCCCTTCAGGGCTGGCTGTCTTTTCCCCTCCCAGCCCTTCTGTGGGCTCCTGCTCCCTAGAAGAAGACCCGGATGTTTGCTCTTACAATGAAGTCTCAAGCCAGGCTGCAGGGCGGGGGAGTGCCCCCCGGGGGTCCCACTGCCTTTGTGCCCTGTCCCCTCCCACTCAGCTCAGTGGGGCAGGGTGAGGCGGCGGGGACTGACCTCCTAAGGGCCCAACTCCAGGCCAAGAGGCCCCGCCTTGTGCAGATGCTGAAATCAGCGGCCTCCCGCCAGTCATTCCTCACTGAAAACGACAAAGGGGTAGCCTGCAGGCCCTGTGGCTTTTCCGCCTCCCACCACACTGTTCCCCCTGAAGGGAAGCCAGGTGTCAGCACAGCAGGGAGTGGCCGACAGGTGACTGACCAGGCGCCACCAAGGGAGCCAGTCTCCCCACCACCACCCCACCGCCTGGGGTGGACACTTGCCCAGCAGCGTGCGGAGAGCTGCTGAGGACAGGCGGATGCAGTCATGAAGTCACGCTGCACCCCTCCCAAGTCCCTGGGGGCGGGTAGATGGAGTGAGCATCTGGGCAAGTCTCCCCGCGTGGAGGATGGCCGCCCCGGTGCTTGGGGTGAGCGTTGTAGAGACGCCACCCTCCTCCTGGGTGTGCCCCACCTTCTTACGACTCTTCTTCTATATGCTTGTGTGAATAAACGACCCATTCATGGGCTTACGTGCCAAGAGGCCTCCGCCAGCGGTTTTCCTGGTCTGCTTTTCTGGTGTCTGTAAATGAGCATCGCGGGCCATGTTAGGGAGCCTGAGCTGACTTCTCTCTCTGCCGCCCAGAGTGATGATCAAGGCTGAGGCATGGGGAGCCTCGCCTACTTCCTGACCATCCCTTTGAAATCTGCAGGACAGGCCGGGGCGGGGGGTGCTGATCACAGGGTCCGGGGGCATCCCCACTCAACCCCTTTGGTACTGTCTCCCCCTGCCACAGACGTGAAGTTCATTTCCAACCCGCCCTCCATGGTGGCCGCCGGGAGCGTGGTGGCCGCGGTGCAGGGCCTGCACCTGGGAGGCGCCAACGGCTTCCTCTCCTATCACCGCCTGACACGGTTCCTCTCCAAGGTGATCAGATGTGACCCGGTGAGTGACCCGCTCCCGCGTGGGCAAGGGGCCTGCCCAGCTCTGGGTGCTAGAGGTCGTCAAGGGCCTGGGGAGCAGGGGCCGCGTGAAGGATGGACGGACCGGCTGCTGTCTGCGTCCGGCCGGGGCCAGGCTGCAGTCCTGGCAGAGTGCCTGCGGGCATGCCACGCCCTTTCCCGGGGTTGGGGAGGCGGGGCTCCTTTGGGGAGAAAAGACTCCGGAACTTGTCAGTGGGTAGGAGGGTGGTCCCCGGGGGGCCCCCGGAGCCTAAACCCCTCCCGGGTGGGGGAGCCATCCAAGAAGAGGGGCCACAGGCAGGCGGGGTCAACGGTCCGTGCCCTAATGCCGTGTGGGGTGGGGACCGTTCAAGCTTTGTCCGGGGGACAATGTGGATGCCCGATAAATGGACGCTTTACAAGGGCTCCTGTGAGGTCTCCTCCGTGGTGAGCCTGCTCCAGACAACTTGTTTTTATGGCCCCTTTTGAGAGGCTGCTTCTGTGAAAGCCAGAGTCCATTGTCTCTTTCTCCTTAAAGGTGCCATTGTCTTATCCCCCATTCTTTTCCTAAACAATTAAAGTGACAATTACAAGGGTCGGGGGTATTTACCAAATTAGACCAGCAAGGTTTGGTTCGGGGGGAGTCACACCGGCCCTGCAGGGTCCCGTGGGGGAGCCAGTGACCGCCTTGACCCTGGCCCAGGTCCGGCTCGGGCTGCTGGTGGTCCCCTCTCGAGCAGGCGGGAGGCAGAGGAGAGCGGGGTGTGGGGTGGACGCTCGCCTGACCTCTGCCAGCAGCGCTTGGCTGCAGCCTGCGTGACCCCCAGAGGAGGAAGCTTTCCTGTCTGGAGGCATGGGCATCTCGGAGAGGGAGCCCCATGGAGAGGGAGCGGGCATCTTGGCCTCACTGCCAGGGGTCAGCCTCGGCTAGAAACGCCACGGACGGTGCTGTCCCCAGACAGTTGTAAGAAACGGCTGCGTGACCCCTGAGTTGAATAGAGATTGTTGTAATTAGACCTGAGACAAAGGCTTCCCGGCTGAAGGACGGGGCGGTGGGGGAGTCGTTAGTCTGGTTACCGGGTGACAAACGGCACTGAGCTTCAGACCCAGAAAGTTCTCGGTGGTGGAGGCGTGGCCCCGTCTGCCTTCCACGGGATGAGGCTGTGAGGCTGAGGGGGGCCCTTCCTGTACCCCTCTTATCTAGCTCCACTGCACGGCCCCCCGAATTACAGGGGCAAGTGAGCTATCTCCGGGAGGGGAGAGGGGGGCTTCCTGCTATGGTGGGGAAGTGGGAGGGCTTTCCGGAGGCAGAGGTGGGTGTCTGGATGGGAGTCTGAGGGGGGTGTCGGCAGTCTTGGGTCCCCTGCCCAGTTTCCACCTCTGTAAAATGGGGCCATGTGCACATACATGCCTTTTTCCTTTGCCGTGATGAATATTGAAAAGGTGTCTCGGAAAGCCTCCCCAGCCCATAATGCCTGTATCTGTGGGAGGTCCCCAGGGGTTCACTCAAGCCCTCCTGGTCCAGCTTCTCTTCTCTGGGGCAGTGTTCACCGCTTCCAGCCCCACCTAGGTGGATGCTGGGGGTGCCTTCCCATGCCGAGCCTCACTTTTGTGGGAACGTCTTGGGTCTGGGTTCTAGGCTGCCCTGAGGCCTTCTCCTGGTTCTAGGAGAGAAGCCCCGTGAGGCCTCTCTGTTCAGCCCTGGAGCCGTGGCCAGGGACTGCCAGTGGTGCCTTCGAGCTGCGGGGAGATCTGCCCCGGGCGGCTCCTCCTGCCCCTTGAACGCGTGGGGTGGTCACTGCAGGAGGAGGTCTGTGGCGGGCAGGAGCCGTGCTCGGCCGGAGCATCTCCAGGGATGCAGGTCCAAGCAGGAGAGGATGGCGGTAAAGGACCCAGGTCCCCCAGGGCCGCCCAGCGTTCCTCCTGGGTCATGCACGGCCTAACACTTTTGACAGCCATTCATCATGTGAGGCTGGGTTCACCTCCAGGGCTGACACAACAGAGGTTAAGTCCAAGAAGCGGGGGCTCAGAGGGCCTCCGGTCCAGGCTCAGATGATGGTGCCGAATGTGCTGAGGGGGCCGAAGTGGGGCCAGTGGGAACCTGAGGTCTGGGCTCTGTGGGGGCTCCAGGCAGGCCAGGCAGGTGGGCAGGGTCACCTGTGTCCACCGGAGCCCCTGGGTCCTGAGCGGGCTCGCCACCACCTGGGTGATCTCTGGGCTCCTCAGGCCAGGGCAGGGGGCAGCTGGTGGCCAGAGAGGGTCGGCACTGTGGATCCTGGGGTCGGGGCAGCGTCCTCAGCATTTGAGGTTAGTGGAGACCCTTCTGAGAGCCCCGTGCCCACCCCCCTCTCCCAGGACTGCCTCCGCGCCTGCCAGGAGCAGATCGAAGCCCTCCTGGAGTCCAGCCTGCGCCAGGCCCAGCAGCAGAACTTGGACCCCAAGGCCGCCGAGGAGGAGGAGGCGGAGGAGGAGGTGGACCTGGCCTGCACGCCCACCGATGTGCGCGACGTGAACATCTGAGCGCCGCGGCGAGGGCAGGGCAGAGCCGCCCGGCCTGGCCCCTCCTCACCGTCCTGGCGTTTTCCTTCGCTCTTTCTCCCTTCCGTCTCTGACTTAAGCAAAAGAAAAAAAAGTACCCGAAAAGCTGTCTTTAAAAAAAAAAAAAACGAAAAAGGAGAGGAAAAAAAAATAGTATTTACATAACCCTGAGCTGGAGAGAGGGGAGAGGGTTGTGCTACAAAAACAGGATTTTATGCCCCGTAATCAGCTAGCTTTGATATTCATGTGTTTGTGTCTCCGTGTTGTAAGAATAGACATTAACACAAGGAGCGAGTCTGCGGGAGAGGATTAGATTTGATTCTTTATGTGTTTAAAACAAACAAAAAAAAGCTTAAAAATGTTTCTTAAAAAAAAAGTAATAGAAAAAAGTCCACATCCCATTTTTAAAGTAGAAGAGGATTTTAGGTAGGGGAGCATACTCGTGTGCTTTTCTTAAGGACACGGCTTTAAAGCAGTTCTAGGCATCCTGTATCTTGCTTACGCATGTAGTCACTTTATAAGTCATGTGTTTATTTTATTTTGTAGGTAGGCGTGTAACCTTCACCTTGTCAATGGTTGATGTAATATAACCTCTCAGCTAGGGTAGCATTAGAGCTCGGCATCTTGGAAAGGCTAATCCTCTTTCTCCCTGTGGACTGACCATCAGAGGAGTTTGTCAGGCGCCGGCTTGCATCACGGTGATGGAAGGCCGCCGCCAGCTCCTCGCGTCCACTATCAGAAAGAGAAACTGCAATAGTGACCTAATATATTCTATTTTTATAATCTTCATATTTTTGTAGTTAACCTGTTTATGAGATGCTGGTTTTTTTTTTTCTCACTCAACAGACCTGCAGCCTGCTTATATCCAGGTGAAATCTACAGCTGTTCTGTTTTGTTGTGTTTTTTTTTCTTTCTCGATATTCCAAAACCATTCCATTTCAAAGCACTTTGAGTCTCTAGGTGACATCTCTGCTTCTGTGGTGTGTGGAGGGCGGGGAACAGTTTCCTAATGGAATGGTTTGGGGATATTCCAGTACTAGGGTGCAGGCAGGACGCAAAGGCAGGTGCTTGACACTGTGGTGTTAGCGGGAGGGGGTGGTGATACTGTGGAGGGCTAGGTTCTGGTCGAGGAGAAGAAAGTGTGCATTCATTCTTCACGTTGCCAGGATGGTGTATTCCTTTCCTTTTCTGTAGAGAAGCTGAAGTTTAGGAATCCTTCAGTGCCAACTGGTGTTTGAAAGTAGAGGCCTTAAAGGTTTACCTAGAGAACCAGCAGTTTCAGAGTTAACTTTAGATGTTTTGCAACGGAAGGTTTTTAAACACTAAAATATATAATTTATAGTTAAGGCTAAAAAAGAATATTTATTGCAGAGGGTGTTCGTAAGGCCAGTATGATTTATAAAGTAATGCAATCTCCCCTTGATTTACACACACACACACACACACGTACACACTTTTCTGCCTTAGATGTTGCAAGTGTAGGACAGTTTATTAAAGTTAGATCCTTTTGTAGGAAAGGGGGGAAGAAAGTCCCGAGAGAAAAACACAAAGACGTGAATTTAGCTGATCTGGCCTGTTTGGCGTTTCCCAGAGTGATCCAATTGGAGAGGCATCAGTTTCAAGGACAAGTAGGATGTTTGGAAACAAGTTCAGTTCTAATACGATCTCCGACCCCTCCTTTCATAAAAGAAACTTAGCAACAGATAGGTAATTTGCACATCTTGGCTATGTACCTTTTTTAATTATTCTGTAGGGAGTGTTTGAAGGGAGCGAGGAGGTGAGGGTGGACGTGTGCAGAGGGGAGGTGGGCGGGGACCACGCGAGGGACAGGCTGCGGCTCCGTTTTCTTTATTCGCTGCTACCGATGACTTCCCAGAACAGTTTGGAAACATTCACATTGCTTCTCTTTATCTTTCACATTGTTTTGCTGCTATTGGAGTATCAGACTTTTTTTTTTGTTTGTTTTACCATGTCATATACTAGCCATGTTCTAGTTTGAATTTTCTCATAGAAAAAAAAATGTATTACGGATGCCTTTTTTTTGTAGGTTTTTTTTTTTATGTGATCAATTTTGACTTAATGTGATTACTGCTCTATTCCAAAAAGGTTCCTGTTTCACAATACCTCAAGCTTCACTTAGCCATTTGCAGACCAGGCGGTCAGGCTCTGTCTGACCCACGGCCTCCTGCTTCGGCAGACAGACACGTGGACGAGAACCCAAAAAAAGGGGCCCGGTGGGGATCCCCGACCCCCGGCCACGTTCACGAGGACCCCTGGGCGTCTCTGGAGACAGGCCGCGTCCGTTTCCTCTGCCCTGCGCCTGTAATGCTGGACTCTCCACCTGAGATTGGCCATCCAGTAGGTTTTTTACGGCTGTATCGTTCTTTGCGTATAGCTATGAAAACTGCATTATTATTGTTGCTGTTGTTGTAACAAGTGTGTCTTCATGTGCCACGTGGTGCTGTGCTGTAGGACTTGGTCATTTGGCATGATTGCAATCGCCCCCGGACCGTGCTTCGGTTTGGGGTGTGTTGTGTGTGTTATATTAGTGTTCTGTTTGTGGTTCTGGTCATTATAGCAAAAAAAAAATAATAATAATTGCTCATTTAAAGAGACTTCAGATCTCAACGATAAGCCAGCTAACGGGGCTGTATGCCCGAGAGCCGCCAAGCACGCTGCCGAACCAAAAGGACTTGCACCGTCCACCGCGGCCCCAGGCGGGGCAGCGGCAACCCCCAGGCCCCTGGCTGGTGCAGCCCCCCCGCCCACCTGCAGCCGACCCGCTTGCGCTTACCTCAACCCTCCTGGCTGCGGCACCTCTGTCTGAACCAAACGGGGTCCGAGCAGGACAGTCTGCCGGTGGCGGGGGGTGGGGGAACGTGTGTGCTCTGAGGCCAAAGGCGGGGGCAGGTCTGGGGGCACAGGCAGTCTGTCCTGGGACTGGCAAGTGGGCGGGGGCGGGGGGGTCCGGGCGGGCGGGCGCTTGGGGGTCTGTGTGTGTTTATGGTCGCACACCACGGTGTTTCCCAGCACAGACATGTAACCGGCACGTTTCCAGCAGGAAACAAGACAAACGTGAAAAGTCTAGAAATAAAATTGGTAAAATCCCAGCGCGGCGCCTGCTTGTCTGTTTCCTGGGGCGGGGTGGCAGGTGGGTCACTGCGGACACTGGGGCCGGGTCCTCTTGTGGTGGGGGCCGCCCCGGGCGCCGTGGGGTGTTGCGGGGTGTCTGCCCACCTCCCTGGCCTCCACCCGCTAGGTGATAGGACGTCCAGTCGTGACAGCCAAGAATGCCTCGACGTGTCAGCGGTCCCCTGGCGAGAAACAGGAGGGAATCCAGACCAGAGGTCTGCGGTGGGGGGCGGGCCACGTGGGTCCCCGGAGATGGGGGATGTGCCTACAAGCGGCCCTCACCGCTTCAGACAGCAGCTGGGGGCCC